>NC_143200.1:27400000-27716250 GCF_051530095.1 Phoenix dactylifera | reverse complement strand
CCTAGTCCGTTACGGTAAAGCATGCTCAAAATCCTCTTAGTCACAGGCAAGGAGCGAATGCGGATATTCTTCAAAAGGTAGGGGGCTGAGTCGTAAATATGTTCCCTAATCGGCGCGGTCTCCGCCCAAAAGCCCTACTATAAAAGGACCACCGAAGCCCGTTTAACTCCCGTTTACCAGCCTTCCCTTTTGGTCCGCTCCATCGTCGGCTCCCTTTCCTCTTTCCGTCGCCTCCCATGGCTTCTTCCCCCGTTAATCGCTGGCTGAGGCCCGAGGTATGCCTCATCCACCTCCTTCCTCTCCCTCCCCCCTTCTCTCTCTTAAACACATTTTTTTTCTTGTTTCCCCTTTGGGATCTCCTTCTCTTTCCCCATGATTCATGAACTGGGACCTGATTTTTGTTTTAAAAAAATATGATTACTAGGTCTATCCACTCTTTGCGGCGGTCGGGGTGGCTGTGGGGATCTGCAGCTTCCAGCTGGTCCGCAACATTTGCATCAACCCTGAAGTGAGGTCAGTTACTGGTTGGATCATTAATTCGACTGCACATCGCATCCATGTTTATAGCTTTTGTCAGTAGTTATCGGCAATTCGTAAAAGTTTAATATCGAGCAGCTTGAGGGTTTAGGTTCACGGGTCACCAATTCAACCTACCCATGGTTCAACTGCAACTGAGTCCTCCTATTTGTAATCGAAATCCTTATTCATCTGTTTCTTCTGTAAGCACACAGCTCCCCTTGACCACAATCGCCTCTATTCCTTTTGAGCCAACCTCCACAACCCCACATCGGTTTTCCTCTAATATCCCTTGTTTCCTTGTCCAAGAAGAGATGGAGGGTTGTTGGATCTCGCTAATTGATGGCAATCTTATCGCCTTCTGGCTTCTGGGTTGACGAAGAAGAGCAAAGGGCTGGAGGAATGTCGGATCTGGCCGATTGTCGGCAATCTTGTTGTCTCTGGTGCCTAAGAAGATAAGAAGAAGAGGTGGAGGGCTGTCGGATCCTGCTTATCAATTATGACCTTGTTTCCTCCAGTGGCTAGTGATGCCACATGAGGACCGGGGGGCTGCTGGCTCTTTCTAGCATCCTTCTCCGACGAAGGCTGAGCCACTGGCAGCTGCTAGTAGCGAGGGCTGAAAAATCCATAAGCAATTGAGGTTTCATTTGAGATGGCACATTAAGCTTTAGTTGATTTCAGCCTTTTTTTTTTTCCCAATTCAAGGATCGACCCAGCCGAGGTCAAGTTGTTGATCTGGATGGTTCGATCGGTTGTACTGCTCGATCAATGACTTTAACAAGTTTTCCCATTTTCCTGGTTTGGGCTGGTGAAAGATCGGATAGATGGAAAACACTGGTTCTAGGTATTTCCATTCTGATTTTATAGGTTCTTTTCACCTCTCAGCAAGATCCTGAATGATGAAGGCTAATGGGAGCTTTGCTTGTCCCAGGGATTTTGGATTCAAATGTTGCTTGCCTAACTGAATCTATGATCCAACAATCCCGAAAAATATTTGGGACTGTCTAAGTTACATCTAGACTTGTATCTTTGCCATTTTACTACCATTTTCTTCAAAAAGAAAAAGGAAGATCCTAAGAGGAAGTGCCCGACATGCATTTTGTTGTATCGGGTAGATGCGGCTATACCTGCTTGGTTGGTAATTGATAATATTTATGGTCAAAGTCAGAGAAAATCAGTGTTGCACGAACGTGTTCTCAAGTTGAAATATGATATGTGTTGGAGAATCTTACTCTGCAATATCAAGAAATCTGGTTATAGGGATTCATCGGGATGATACACACATATATTATCAGTAAAGTTTATAAATCTAATTAGAAGAATGTCATATTTAATCGTTTTATATATCATTGTCAGCATCTCTGGCAGCTTCACCATTTTTAGTACCGATGAGTAGCAGGCCTGAAATTGATCACTTTGTTCTGCTGAATCTTCTCAAACATCACATTCATAGTGCATCTACTGTGATGATTCACATTATTTTGTGTGTTCTTGGCAACATCCTGATCTGCAGCCTTACCTGCCATTTTCGCATGTTATGCAGATTTATTATCCATTTATTCTATTTATTGCTCTTAACAGATACCTCCATGTGCAAGTGTGGTTTCGTGATTAGTTATATGATGTTTTGATTTTGACTATTTTTTTTTTATTCTTTATACCCCTCCATGATTCCATCACAGCAGTCCCTCAATCCTTACTCATATAAGCACTTAAGATTTAGTAATATATTCTTCCATGATTCCATAACCACATTTATCACCTTCAGCCTATTTCATCTATACCACAGTTAATCAGTGAAGACAAAATTTCAAAATTTATGCTCGGTGATGTACAAATACAAAAGTTAGAGAGAATTCCACAGTATGTGGAGATATTCTTCACAACCCTTAATTTTGGTGCATGTATGAAGGATATACAAGGGACCGTCACAATGTATGAGCGAGCTTTTCTTTCTGTACACCAGCCATTAAAATTCACACAGCTTGTCTTGATCATCTGGACCTTTGCCTTTCTTTGATGCAATGCATGTGAAAAACTCCATTTGTACATTGTTTTTCTTCCTTATCTCTATGTTCTTAATTCACCCCCACCTTCATATATGGTGATTTTACCAGGGTCAGCAAGGAAGGCAGGGCTGCAGGAGTGCTGGAGAACCATGCTGAAGGAGAGAAGTATGCTGAACATGGCCTCAGAAGGTTCGTTCGCAACAAAGCCCCTGAGATCATGCCGTCGATCAATAGGTTTTTCGCTGATCCCAAATGAAGCCTATTTGACCAAAATAATGCAAAACATTTATAGTGGTTTTTAGTTGTTACTCTTGTTCAACTTGGATAATAATTGCGCCAAATATGGCCATGAGATTGGACAACGTGTTTGTGATGCTATTGGACCCGTCAAGTTATAATATGAAGTGTTTGTCATGTTGAACATGCATCGTTTTGGTTTTCCTTGAGAAACTTGATGACCTGTGAACAGATGTATATCTATGGTTTGATTTTTTCCCCTTATTTTTTTTTCTGTGCATTCCTTTTATTTTTTTCTAATGAGTTCTTAGTGCGTGTTCAATGATATTGGTAATTTATCTACCATCCGTTTTTCATCTGTAATTCATCCTTAAGGCTGGTGTTTCGCGAGCTCGGTTATCTATTAAAAAAAGTGAATAAAATGAAAGAAAATGAGAAGTTGTTCATGGAGAACTAGTAGGGGAAAAGGCAAGCTTTTTTTCTTCTTCTTAATTCCTGAGACCAAACTCCATGCACAGACTGAGCTGTAGTTACTACAGTAACGAATTCGTGCAACTCTGAGTAGTTCTCTTAAAAAGATAACGGGACAATGGAGCCTGGGTTGAGGGATTGCTTTGTGTTTGGTTGATGAAGACAAAGTAGGGAACGCTGTAGTGATTAGGATTGCCCGAGGCTGACCAACCCGTGGCAAGATCGTGTGGTCCCTTTGCTAGAAGAAGGGCACGAGTTCCCTTCACCACCACTGGATCTGCTCAAGTCTGAAGCATTTCAGACAGGCTTGGACCTGGATTTTAAACTCAACGGGCCGAGATGGGCTTAAAATGCAAGCGTGTAAACAGTCCGGACAGAGGTCTCGGCATTCTATTTTTTTTAAATAAAAAATTTAAAAAGCCCGAGATTCAGCCCAAAATCTGAGTAACTACCAGGCTCGAGGCGAGCCTGAACTTGACATATTTTAGTTATTCATATCTAATTATATATAATTTTTATAATTTTTTATAAGTTTTTTATGACTAATTTAAAAAAATTGCATGCATGTATATACATAGATACTATTTATTGTTGCCGTACCAGTATTTCTTTTACTACATTTATTATTCTTGCTATTCAATACTTATGTGTAATTGAATAAATAGATATATATATGCTATAAAAAAATCTATGCTTTCTCAATTTTATTATTTTTTTTCGAAATTTTGACAAATTTTTATTGGATTTATTTCAAATTCCAAATTATTATAATTTTTGTCGGATACAAATGCTGTTGCTATATTTTTTGTGTGCGAGTGTATGGGCGTAAGACAACACATTTGGTTGCTTGGCACTAGGTGCAGTCTCAGGCCGGGTAGATGCGAGTTAGTGATCAACTGTAAGTTTAGATGTTTAAAATTTTGAACTAAAAATTTTAAAAAGAAATCTTAGATCATATTTGTTATTTTTAATTTTATTTTTTTAAAACAAAAATATGAAATCCGAACCAAAAAAAATATGTTTGATTTTCTATTTTTATTCCACTTTCATTATTTTTTTAAAAAAATTAAAGTGAAAAACTTTTGTTTTCAATTTTTTTAAAATAAATTTTCATCTTTCCCTTTCCGACCTCTCTTCTATCCGGTCTCACCTTCAACCCTGTTACCCCTATCCTACCTCGTTGGCTCCTCAGCCTCACCGACGATGCCCGAAAAAAAAAATCAGATATATTTTCTATTATCAGAAATTTTTAAAAATTATTTATATTTTTTTAATTGATAAAGATGCGAAATGCGGCATTAGCTCATCGTAGTTTTGGGGAGGGTACAACGGTTGCATAAGTACCCTGTCAGATTCTTCTTTCAACCTCCACCGCGCCACCGCACCAAAAAAAATTTGAAACCCCGTGAACGACCGGCCTCCGACCAGCTCCCAGTCTTTTTTTTTCCTTTTCTCTTGGTTTTTGTTAAAGTTAAAATAGCCGCCCGTCTTATTAGTGGGGATGTGCGTTCGTGCCTTTCATCAACCCTTTGTCTCCTCCTTCGTCCCTTCTCCCCATGCTCTCCTCCCTCCGTTTCAACCATCGCCCACCGCTGCCGTCGAGAAGACTCCCTTGGTTCGGTGCGCATCGGCGATCCGACCCCCTATAGATTTCATCGATCTCTCTTGTTCTCTCTCTGTCACTCCTTCTCGGAGCGCTTCAGGTCCTCCGGCCGGCGATCTCGTCGAAGTTCCAGAACCGGATCCTTGCTCTCCGATCGGACTCCTTCCGGGGCCGTTTCTTGGAGGCATTTGGTTGGCGCTCGGATCGGATCGGTGTACCCTAAGATCTAGATCTTCGCACGTCTTCGGGAATCATGGAGGCAATGGAGGAGTTGGTCCAGCTGTCGGAGTCCATGATCCAGACGGCGGCCCTCCTCGCCGACGAGGACCCTGACGAGCTCTCCTCCAGGAGGACCTCCACCTTCCTCAACGTCGTCGCCCTTGGCAATGTCGTAAGCCCGCTTCTGACCCTAATCGCCCCCTTCTTTATCTATTAACTCCGTGGTTACGATTATCTTTCCCCTTGTTGAAACCCTATCCGTTCTATTTTCAAGAAAACATGGAGTGTTTTCGTGTTGGATTCGGTCCTTCTTCTCTTCGTCCGAATTAAATCTAGTCTTTTTGCAAATCTTGATTCTCGTCACTCTAAGCTGTTCCCAGGGTGCTGGAAAATCGGCGGTCTTGAACAGTTTGATCGGGCACCCTGTTCTGGTACGGTTTCTTGGAAATTAGGTTTCGACTCTTTTTATATTGTTTCCTTATTTTGATCCTCACATATGAGTCCGGCCTGTGTCGATGGGTGGTTGTCATCTTTGTTAAAGCCAACGGGAGAAAACGGTGCCACTCGAGCGCCCATCAGCATTGACTTGCAAAGAGATGGGTCGTTGAGCAGTAAATCGATCATCTTGCAGATAGACAACAAATCTCAGCAAGTTTCTGCAAGTGAGATTTCTTATAGCCCTGGTGGATGCTTTTATTTATGTGTTACTTGTGGTTTCCCTTATTATTTTAGTACTATCAGCTAATTAGATGTTTTCATGTACTGTCTTTTTCGCTAACCATGGTTTTGTGATGACTTGATGAGCCTCTACTGTGTGCTTCCTGCATTTCCTTCATGATAACTGTCATACTTTCTTGTTTCTGCTGTAGGTGCTCTTAGACATTCTCTTCAGGATAGGCTAAGCAAGGGCACAGGAGTTCATAGCTCGCTAAAGAACTGCTCAGATGAGATATACTTAAAGCTTCGGACTAGTACAGGTTTGTTAAAATACTCTACCGGCCCAGTCACTATTCTGTGCTCCTTTAATACTCAAAATTAATTTTTAGGGGAATCTATGATATTTTTTCCTTGGAGTTTTGAGGAAGATATGGAGGTTATGTGATAAGTGAAGCAAGAGAGAGATGGAAATTGATCGATCATGTATAGAATTTTATAAACTGTTTATATAAAAATAAATGCAATGATAATATTGTAATGCTTCTCAAATTTGGCATCCCTAATTTACCATGGCAAGAAGTCTATAACTATTGATATTCTCATGCATATTTTATGATCAACTGCTTATATTCTAATTTTTTTGAGTGCAGAGCAAAGATTATAAATGTCACCTTCATATGACAAGGAAATTGTCAATTTCCGTACTGTCTTTAGCTTAATATTGTCTTTCCTACCTTACCTCTGTTTGTGACATTATCTCTTGCTTAGTCATATTGCATTGAGATACTTACTTATTTTCTAAACTCAGCTTAAAAGTGATATAAGGATTTCATATAAAAAGAAAGGTAAAATACCGAAACAAGATATAGAAGCTTTTGTAGTTGATGTTAATCTGAACCAGACTTGCTTTAACTATAACAAGTCAACAATTTATGGAGCTTTGTCAGCTTGATTATTTACAAAAAATGACAGTAATGTTGGGCCAATGGGTCTATCACAAAGGGTGTTGGATTGGGTTCGCTGGCCAACCATCATGCTCATTGGTAGACTGGGAAAACCAGTTGTTATCTGATCTTAGATATTGCTGCTTGGATTGCTTAAGAGTCATATGATATAGTCCTCCTATTAGAAATATTAGCAATTAAGTTAAAAACATGAAGATAAATTGTTGGTGACATGATGATTTTCAATTGATTTCTTTAAGTTCACTTCTCTAGGCTGCTTCTAGGAAGTCTTTTGGAACTACAATAGAGTGACTGGTTTTAATTCAAAATCTTATAGGTACATCTATTGTAGAGATGATAACAAGCTGCATACTTACCAGCCTTTGCCCAATCATTTTTTTAATATTCAAAGGCTTTTAAACCAATTGTTATGTTCCAATCCTTGAAACTTGACATTTTTTGCTTCATTCATTGTTAGATTCAGCACCCAATTGCCATGTTGTCTTTTTTTTTTTACAATTTATTTTTCCACATTAAGATTGCTTCCCTTTAATTTTTTTATGGATTTCTTTAGAAATTCTTATAGTGCAATTAACCATCCTATCTCCACCTTTTCATGCTTTATTTTCCCTCTATCCTTATTCATCCTTGGGCATCTCCCCTTTACCTTTAGTTTCTAGTATATGTAATTACAAAAGAGTGTTGTTTTGCCATACTTGCTAGTAATTTTCACTTGATAATCCTCACAAATCTCTCTTCGTAATTTTTTAACGGGAGAATAAACTACCTGTGACACATTTGATGCACCTGGAATTCAACAAGTGATTTTATGTTTCAGAATGCTTGGGATAGCCTAACATGGCCTTGGTTTAGAACATTATCTAGTTATGCATTGTATCCACATGTTTTATAGGAGTGTCACTACCTATTATTACTCTATATAATAATGTATTCTACTCGATTCCCTGCAGTAGACTTTTTTTTGAGAGAAACCATACAGTGGATTGTATGAGAGATAACACTACTTAAACTTCAATCATCATCACCCATCTTCATGCTCTTAAATATCTACTCTAGCTCTAAAAGCACTAACTTTAGATATTTAAGAGGCCTCTTGGTGTGTTAATATAATATGATATTGACTGATGAGACTAAAAAGAGGTGAATACCAAATGGTCACTTTCAGAATATAATTAGAGTAAATCGTTGGTAAATAGGATGCAACTTGGGAGTTTAGATGGAATCAACTATTAAATTATAATTTGGGAACATGTGATTCTTCAAACTTATCTTTTTAAGCTGGTTGTTTCTTGTGCACTTTGACATTAATCAAGCTCTTTGTGCTGGTGGTCTTATCAGCAAAAGGTGTATTGAAAGATTCAAGTGCATGTTTTTTGATTGGCTAAGATTATAAAGCTTAAACTAATTTGCAGTCTTTGTACTGAATTACTTGTTTTTGGGTGGTTGTTTGAAGATTTTGCTTTCGTTAGTGACACTTCTGCTGTGGCATACTTCGATGTCCATCTGTTGTTTTGTTTTAGTCACTTACATTTACTCTGAGCTAAAATGCTTTTCTTCTTACCAGCTCCTCCTCTGAAATTGATGGACCTACCTGGTTTAGACCAGCGGGCCATGGATGAGTCTGTGGTGAGTAGCTAGTGAACACTTTCCTTCAATTCTAATATTCATAGATGTTATGGGATAATCAGCTACCTTTCTACCGACTGCTGCTAGATTCTTGATAAAATGGGTGATATGCTCTGGGTAAGAGTAACTGGCACAATAGAAATTGATCTAAATATAGGCAAAATAATGGTTATTTAGTGGTTTTGAATTTACCTGATATCCTTGCTGAACTTTTGTTCTGGTTTATAATAATTTTGTAAATTCAGTTAAGATGCTATCTGGCAGCACTAATTCCTTACTTGTCTGTATCGGGGGCTGTGGTGGTAACATTTCTTGTTTTAGATCAGGGACTATGCTGCACATAATGATGCAATATTGCTAGTTACTGTACTGGCTGTCCAAGCACCAGAAATTTCTTCCTCTCGAGTTCTTAGACTAGCTAAAGAATTTGATGCAGAAGGTTAGTACCATTATAGCCAATTGCCCAATCTCCAAAGTTTTAGCAGTAATTGTAAGAATAATATTTGTGTGAAGCTTGTCCATTGATATATTTGTTTGTTGTCATCAATTGATTCTGTTGTTGTTATTGTTGTTGCTGCTGTGTTCCTATTTGTTGTAGGGACAAGAACTATTGGAGTTGTTAGTAAAATTGATCAAGCAGCTGGAGATCAGAGAAGCCTTGCAGCTGTTCAAGCTCTTCTTTTAGATCAGGGGCCACCAGGAACTTCTGATATCCCATGGGTTGCGCTGATTGGGCAGTCTGTTTCGATTGCTTCAGCACAAGCTGGATCTGTGGGATCTGAAAATTCGCTTGAAACTGCTTGGAGAGCTGAGAGTGAAAGTCTTAAATCTCTACTTATGGGAGCTCCCCAAAGCAAGCTTGGTAGAGTAGCATTGGTGGATACCCTTGCCAAGCAGATTCGCAAACGGATGAAGCTTCGACTTCCTAACCTTCTCTCTGGGTAAATCTTTCTATAAGTTTCACGTGCTTTTAGCTGCACTATTAGTTATATGCTATCGCTGTTGCCTTATACAGATTAAAAAATTGCAAATGTTTGATAAGAATATCATGTGTTTGGAGAAACAGTATGCTAAACATATTAAATTCTCAATGCGTTTTTCTCTCCATTCATTTTTATTCTCCATTGGATTATGAGTTTCTCACTTTAAAAGGCATACCAGATTCACCATAAGAAAAATGTTGTTCAATAGGCCCAACATCTCCAAAAGACCTCTGCATTACTTTCTTTCCCTAAAATGAAGTGTTAACATGGTCGCAATTGCTGGCCATGTTAAGATTTCATCAAATGCACTTTTGCTATGTGAGTGTTTTGATATTTGAGGGGTTATTATGCTTCTTTTAAGTGCATGGTAGCCCATGACACTATTTCCCCTCCTTGGTGGATGCATTGCATTCTTGCAATATCTAACACTCCTCAAGCGACATGATTTCAAAGTAGAAAATTGCATTCCAGGTTTTCAGCTATAATTTCAATTACTTGATGTGAGAGATTGGTTCAATCTCTGCTAATTTACATTAATGGGTGTAATTGATTTGCAAGCTCTTAGAGACAGTATACTTGTCCAGAATGTCACAGGCTGAAGTTGATAATCTCTGCTCATAGATGTTTTTTCTGGCTTTAGATTGCTAAAGTTGATAGAAGTTCAGGTTAAATTTGAATATCATTCATTGTCCAAATAAATATTTGCAGGTTACAGGGTAAGTCTCAGATAGTGCAAGATGAGTTGGCAAGGCTCGGTGAACAAATGGTACACAGTCCAGAAGGTACTAGGGCTATTGCTCTGGAGCTTTGCCGAGAATTTGAAGATAAGTTTCTTATGCACATTGCCACCGGTGAGGTCAGTAGTTCCTTATAATGTTTGTGGTTTTATCTTGAGCATTTTGTTTTGTTTTTATTCAAAGAACTTATGAATATCTCGGTATACCACATATCCATTTGATATAAGGATAAGGGTGCTTCCATGTTCCAACTATGCTTTAATTTGCAGGCATCATGAACTGGAGATACTCGCTGAATGTCTGAGCATCATAAGTAAATGATGGGCATTAATAACAAGGCTTCTCCGATAATATATTATTGTCTATAAGAATCCTACTTTCTCTAAAGTTTATATATTAGATTAGTTCATTTGATGTGGAAGATATTCTAAGCCAATTTGTTGCTGGTTCTGCTCAAGTGCATATAAATATTATTCTTGTAGGCCGAGGGATCTCATAGCTTCAGAGAAGTTGGTTGCTCAGTTGGACATCTAGGTAAATTCTTAATTAGATTAAAACTAGAAAATTAGCAATAAGTTGGAAGAAATTAAAGGTAAAAAGTTTCATATGGAAGTCACTGATGCAAGTACAATTATTTTTACAAATTTTAAAAAAAATATTCATAAAAATTTAATTCAGAGGTTATTGTGACAAGCAACTCCATCTGCTAATGAATAATCAACACAGGGTTAGAAGTTACCAAACAGCCGAGAAAGAAGTATGAAACTTGTAAGTTGTAACTGAGCATCATGTTTGGACACTGATGAACAAACAATGAGTGTTATAATCAACACATTTGACACTTCAAATACTGCAATACATTGTACAACCACATGGCTCAAATTTACTCAATCACATGCTATCTTTTCCTTTTCTTTTTCTGATTCTTGATCTTATGCTGCAATTTGCTTCGTCATTTTTTTTCCTTCAATGTCTTGTCGCAGTTTTTTTGACAATACTTAAGGCATCTAGAGGATCATCAACACTACTTGATATCATATTCTCAAATGCCTCTTAGTTCTCTAGATTCTGTCATTGATTGATCTCTGCTCTTTGTTAGATACTCTCAGATCATGAATTTCATTTGCAGGGTGCAGGTTGGAAAGTAGTTGCGAGTTTTGAGGGAAGGTTTCCTAACAGAATAAAGCAGCTTCCACTGGATAGACATTTTGACATCAATAATGTCAAAAGGGTAGGTTATATATATTTATTTATTGCTCAGCTTTTATTACTCTTATCTGTAACTTCTAATTGCTCTTCTTTATCTGATTCTGCGTTCTAGATTGTGCTGGAAGCTGATGGTTATCAGCCATATTTAATTTCTCCTGAGAAAGGTTTGAGATCTTTGATAAAAGGTGTTCTAGAACTTGCAAAAGAACCATCACGCCTTTGTGTGGATGAGGTATTTAAAATAATTGTATGGACGCATGTTTGCTTAGTTCAAAAATCTATATCTACATGTTGAATCTCTTCATTGCATGGTATACACAAGCCATTGTGCATTCTTTGCATTCTACATAATCTCCATGCAACTTCTGCTACATCTTGGATGTTGATGCTGGAATATATCTACATTATCTTTCAAAGTATTAACTGGTCCTTGCTTAGAGTTCTGCTTTGCTGTGGATTTTGTTCATTTGTACTTTACAGTGTTCATCAGCATGTTTCTCATTACTGAGTACCGACAGGGCTTATTAGGGATCAAATATTTGCTTATAGTTGCTTGCATTAATATCTTTCTCAAACTCTCTTTAAGAACTAGCTTCAACTTTTTAAATGGGAGCTTGACATGATTTTTAAATATTTGTATTTCTTTTCAGCAACCTATATAGATTTTTACATTCTGATATGCGTGAGAGCAAATACTGGTCAAGGACATACAATCTATCATCTAAAATTGACATCCATTCTTTAAATGATCTTAGCATGTTTAGTCATTTTGTATGTATGTGTGTGTGCATATGTAAATTTGGGGTGCATACCTTTAGTTTTTACTTATATTTTAAATGTGAAATCAGGTTCACCGTGTTTTGATTGATATAGTTTCTGCTGCTGCAAATGCTACCCCTGAACTTGGCAAATACCCATCATACAAGCGCGAGGTAGTTTTTCTGCCGATATTGATCTTATTTAATATGGTTTTTTACATGAATACCCTTCTAAATATTCAAATTTGCGTGAATAGCTTCTTAAAATTTATATTTATTTCTATACCCTCATAAAACACTATTTTGGCACAAATGCCCCTAATATAACGGTTTTTCTAACACCGTTAATAAAAACCATATTTATTTTAATTAAAAATAAAATAAAATTTTGAAATTACTTTTTTGTCTATCGTCTTATAAATTTTTTTTTGCACATTTACCCATTAAGGATATTTTAGTCATTTTAATTTGAAACTGTTAATTTTAACGGCGTTAGATAGCATGGGTACATATGCAAAAATAAGAATAAAAAAGAAAAAAATAGCAAAACAAGTGTTTTACGAGGGTATACGTGCAAATATCACTTTTGAAAGGGTATTCATGCAAAATTCGATATTTAGGAGGATATTCATGCAAAAAACTCTATTTAATAAGTAACACTTGATTTTTTTCCCATTCTTTTCATTCTGACTAGTACATAAGACTGTTACCATGATAGTTTTCTATAGAATTTCAGCAATTGCAGTGTTTTATTTTTTTGGCAAGGTTATTGCAATTGCAACTGCTGCGCTAGAAAGTTTTAGAAATGAAGCTAAAAGGATGGTCGTTGCGTTAGTTGACATGGAGCGTGTTTTTGTTCCTCCTCAACATTTCATCCGTCTAGTGCAACGGAGGTTTGTCTTCATGTCCTGATGACACTATTGTTTGGTCATAGTAGGCTAGTAAATTGTATATTCATGAATAAATAAGTAGATATTTTTGATCTTCCCCAAGCAATCGTCCTGGTTGTGTTCATAACATTTGGCTGTCTTTTCTCCTCCAATTATGTTATGGTGCATTTGCTGGTTATGTTCTTCCCCTCCTGCACTGTTTCTTGATAACTGCTGCGCTACCACCTATGTAGCAAAGTGCTGACTATTCCTTTGGAACTCAACTGCTTATGGTTCTTTTTATTTTATTTTTGAGTGAAAAAATGTTCCTAAGTTGTTAATCATCAGTGTAACCTCTTAAGTATTAATGGAAGTCCCCTCTTTCTTTAATGCTTTTGTGGATTATTTTATATTTATATTTTTTTCAAAGATTCAGTCAAAAGTGCAGGGCATTGTAAGTTTGCAGAAACCTGCATTGAAGTTATTTTTTGGTAAGCCCAAAGCTATCATTAGCTAGAAGATATTGCATATTAAGTATATAATGTTAATTATATTGTGCCTTTTCATGTCTGGACAATTTAGCTGCATTGCTAATGGTTTGGGAGAACGTAGACTGGGGATGTCAAAGTCTTTGGAGTTTCCATTCCTTATTTCCTTGAGTAACCCGTTTAAGTTATTGTTGTTTCTGCCGGGCTGAAATTTGTTTATATAAAAAAGTATATATTTAGTTGATTTGAAACCAAACATTTTGATGTTTAAATTAGAAATTAGGTTTTTCATTCATGATTTTGCCCAATTGGGGCACTTTATTTTCCTTTTTGCAGATTGTCACCACCTTTTCTTTTTGTGGGAACAACCTCAAGGCCTTCAGCTCAAGTCAACTAAGCCAAATCCCAAACTACTGGGGGTCAGCTACATGAATCATTTTTGTCCATTCTGGCCGCTTTAGGACCCTACTTTCTGAAAAAGAATGCCAAGATATCAAATCTTTACTATTTCATTCTATGTAATTTTCGGTCTACCTCTACCTCTACCTCTCTTCATTCCTTCTACATGTATTAAATCGCTCTTTTGTACCGGTGCATCCCCTAGCCTATATTGTACTTGTCCAAACCATCAAAGCCGTCCTCTCAATTTGTCCAAAATTAGTGCCACCTCCACCTTTTTAAGAAATGACTTCATCTCTTCTAGGAATAGCCTAGTTTCAGAATTTTTGGATGCTTTTGGTTTTGCTCCAGCAAATACTCTCCAGCCATATGTTTAAATGAAATTGTACCTACATATTTGTTCAGCATATAATGCACATTCACAGGCTGGAGTGCATCTGTAGGACCGGGGGCAAAAGATTATGAAAAGTTTCAGGATCAGGTCATTCGTGCTAAAGAAAAAGTGATCCAAATTTGCAAAAGAAAAAGATAAAGTCGGCCTTCTTTGCAAATATTTATTAATTTTTACTCATTTCAACCAGTAGGGATTCAGCAAGTAGAAGCTTGAAGATTCCATGACTCCTAGGCTGCAAATGGGTCGGGTTGACCCGTGGCCCAACCCGATCCGGTTAGACCCAACTCGTTTTAGAGGACCCATGGATCCGTGTGGGGTTCTAAAATTGGACTCGTTCTGTTTTTTCGGGTCGGATTTGGGTCAACCTAATCTCGACCCGACCCATTTTTTTGGGTCAATTTTGGATTGTTTACTCAACGACCCGATCCGACCCAACCCAAATCCGGATTACCCATTTTGACCCGCGGCCCACTAGACGTAGCCGCAGCCCGCAAGAGAAATTGCTTCGACAGTCGGTTTTCCGTGAGGAGTCCTCAGGCCCATAACCCAACCCATAACCCATTCACTACTTGAAGCGTAGGTTAGCCAGAGCCATAAACCCATTCGCTCTCTTTCGAAAGGGATCCATGGCCCCATCCGTAAATCACCATAAGCCCATCCATTGTCCCATTTGCTCCAGACTCCCCAGTCCTGATTCTCCATTTCTTTGTTGAGGGCTGAGGAGGAGGAACCCTAAAGAAAACCCATTCTTCCTTGATTGATCTCCCCCTTCGCGCTCATGCAAAACCGTAGAGCCTTGCTGATTGTTCTAGTGTTCTGCACACCCATCTTCCATGGAGTCGGGAGGGGAAAAAGAAAGAAAAAGAGGTTCGGGTTTGTGCACTTGGAACGACGTAGTTAGGGTTTTATTGCTTTCCCCTTCATCCTCTTTCTTTGTTTGCGCCTCTCCATCCCATCTTCTCCTCTCTTCGTTGGACTTGAGATTTTGGGATTGAGATGGCTTTCACATTGCTGGCATTCAAAAAGCAGCGAGAATATGAAGTTTGGGTTAAACCTCAAGTTCTTGGAAGTGGATGCAATGGTGAATGCAATCCAAAAAGAACTGAAAAAGATTAGGTTTGATTGGTAGTTGAGTGTGGAGTGTATCGACTGAATTCTCTTCTCTTCTTCGCAATCCCAAGGAGGCATCATGGGAGTTCGCAAATTAATATTAAGATGTAGAGAGGGTTTGGGAGCTTTGCTTTATGACTCTGGCTGGGGGAGATCATTCTCTCTCTCTCTCTCGCAATCAATCTATCTCTATTTTAATGGAAAAATTATTGGTTGGGGAAAAGTTTGTGCCTGGCCAGTAAGACTTCTAGTGAGATAAACTCTAATAAGAACTATAGAAAAAATAAAATGCATTGCAAAATTCGCTGTAAAATTTTCTGTTATAACTTGGACCCGGACCTGACCCCGACCCGGACCTGACCTGGACTAGACCCGACCCGAACCCAAATTTTTTGGGTCAGGTCCGGGTTATACACAGGCCCAGCCCGACCCAACCCAAATAATCCGTTGGGTCAAAAATTGTATCCGTGGACCCGACCCGATCTGATCCGATCTTCAGTTGGGTTGGGTTTGGGTCCAAAATTAGGACCCAAACAAGAAACCGGGTCGGGTCGAGGTCACTCAATACCCGACCCGACCCATTTGCACCCCTAATATTGACTGCTTAAACTCAGTCTATCTCAAGGACAATGGCATGACTCACTTTAAATTCACATGATCATATTCAATCTTACCTGGTATCATAAATAGTAACATGTATATGTAAAGTCATATGATTACATTACATGCCTCTTTTGCCCCTGGGTTTAAGAGACCTTTGAACCAGATTCCTACCTGCCTTTTTGAGAACTTGGTGAGGGTATTATTTCGCCATAGTCCATATATATGTACCTACCTACATATTATGTACATAAACACATATATTCTTTTAACTTTTCTTTTTAAAAATTGCCATGAAAATGCATCTTCTTTTGAATTTGTAGCTGATTATCACTCACTCTGACTTGTAAAAGGTTTGAGCATTTTTTAAACAATTTAATCCTATTCACTCATTTGTAGCAATCGATAAATAAGTTTCCAGTAATTCATTTCATGCATATCTGATGGGCTTAATGCATATTGATGCACATTGAGCAGACTTGATAGGTTTAACAGGCGATCTCAGGTAGTTTATGATACTCTTGACTAAGTTATTACATAATGTATGGTTAAGTTGGTATGCAAATGCTAATACAATAAGCAAATACAGGGAGCAGAAAAAAGTTATGATAATTCCATCTTATATTATTAGTCATTATTTGTCTCATTTGTGGTTTTCTATATTGTTTCTCTGCATGGTAACTGAATATGTTCCAGTATTGAAGTTGTATTTGATACTTCCAAAGTTAGCTGTCAATGAATCTTCTTGCTGGCTCTTTATATAATTATACAATTTAACAGTTAATATTTTGGCATATACTAATTCATGAGCTTCATGGTGTTCTATAGTGAAGTTTCTAGTTACCATAATGAGTGAAGAAAGTAGATGAAGTGAACGGTATTAATGTGGAGAACTGGAGATGGTACTTGACCATTAAAAAGGAAGTTCTTATGAGGAGGCATTGATCTTTTTGCGTCTGCATTGTTGAGCACTAGGTGCATATTAAATTAGTAGTCTTGTATGTAAAAACGTTGGTTTCTGCTTTCACTTTTTCCTTGCCGTTTGGACTGGCGTGCTGCTGAGTTCCTTTTTCTATGTAGGCTAGGACATTTTAAGTTTTTGTTTGCTTTGCACATTGACCCTGATAATATATTAATTCTAATATCATAGAATGCCTTCCTGGTATAAAATAAAATCAAGTTCAGATTTTCTTTTATTGATTTACTTTTTTCCTTAATTAAAATATTTCAATTCTCATTTGTTTGGCAATGTTTGAGGGTAGATGGAGAGAGAGAGAGAGAGCTTCCTTTCTATGATGGTCTTAGGTAGGAACTTCAAGAACTACAAGATTGTTCTCATGGAGCTACTTCCACAAATCGCCCACCGGCATAAGCCAGGATTGGCACAATTAACAGGCATTATTGACATTCTCTTCATCTTCGCTCTCTCTCTCTCTCTATATATATATATCTATATATATATATATATATATATAGATGTATATGTATACGTATATATGGGAGTTTTCTCATCTTAGAGTTGTGTGCCATAGACAGTCCGTAGTCACTGGGAAAAGGCTTGGTTGCTATTCTTGATGCAATGAATTCAAATATGCTGTAAACTTAGGCCAGAGGTTGGTCAACCTCATGAAAGATTTTCAAAATACTGTTAATCAGTTATATTTATGCAGCTCTCTGACAAATATATATATATATATATATATATATATATATATATATATATGCCAGAATGGATAGACAGCGCCGTGAGGAGGAACTGAAGAATCGATCATCGAAGAAAGCGCATGAGACAGAGCAGGCTATGTTGAACAGAGTTAGTTTTGCCTCCTTTTGTAATGCAATATAAATTCATCTGGGTAAAAGAAGGCTTGCATGATTTTGGAACAGTTCGTGTTGTGTTTGGATGGTTATATGGCATTAACAGAGTTCTTCTGCTTCTTTTCTTATGGCATATTTCTATTGTATTAACTAGGCAACAAGCCCTGAACCTGGATCCCAACCAACAGGTGGTAGCTTGAAAGCAATGAAAGAGAAATTCAATCAACCAGAGAAAGATGCAAAAGAGGGATCCGCCTTGCAGATTGCTGGTCCTTCTGGAGAAATAACAGCAGGTTCATTCACCAACAGTTGGATGAACTTTTTTTTCTTATCATGTGCTTTTAGCAGTATCTTATATGCCACATTAATTAATTTTGTAAGGTAATATACCTAGGCACCTGCCTAAGCTTTATGCAGTCCTCTGACCAGCTGCATAGCCTTTTAGAACACCGGGGAGGGCATGATGGATAAATGACTATTTGTTTTCCCAATGGGCTCTCTTCTTTACTTATATTAGTTACTTTCACAACCACTCAACCACACTCAATTACATTTTCCCACATATGCCCCAAATGTTGTTATATCTTGAGCTAGCTTTCTTTCTTATTCATTATGAAGTTTATATTGGCTTTGTTTAAGTCCGAATATTATGCCTTTCATCTATCTAAAAGGGTATCTATCGAAGAAAAGTGCAAAAACAAATGGCTGGAGCAGGCGGTGGTTTGTTCTCAATGAAAAAAGTGGAAAAGTTAGTAGTATGATCTTTCTATTTTTTTTTTCTTTTTTTGATATATCAAGTATGTCTTTTGTTGGAAGGTAGAACCAATTCCTGACGATGACTTAATTTTTCAGCTTGGTTACACTAAGAAACAAGAGGAAAGACATCTTCGTGGTGTCATCACTTTGGAGGTATTACTTGCTTTCCTTTTAATTTCTTTGGATATGCATTTCAAATAAATTAACTGGAAAGGGTGGTACAGGGTTGATTTCACAGCAAGGTTTGCTATTCTTTGGTGCTTGTTGGAACTTGGGAATATGTTAAGGAGATTGAAATTGTGACCAATATCCAAAATTTTAAAAATGTAATTAAGTTTGCATAGTGACTTTTTTCTGCTTTTGCTCCATTTCCAAGTAATTTAGTCCTGAAAATGCATTTTTAGCATTCCATATTATTTTTGAGAGCCGGGATAGGAGGAAAGCTATAGCATAAATCAGGTGAGAGTGGCACTCGAACCAAGGTCACGGGTGCCGACCCCCAATGACTTTACCAACTCCATTCCATGTTATTTTGACAAGTTTTGATTATAAAAAATGTCCAGTTTGAATTCATTTGGTGAGTTAGTTTGCTACGATAAGCATATTTACTAATATTTTTTTCCCTCTTTCACCTTACTATTTTGGTGTTGCAAGTATGTGTTTTGTTGTTCTTACAAGGATGGGAGGTAGTTTTGGACTATCTTGTGTTGTGTGTTTTGTGTATCCAACATATTGCTTGTCTGCATCTTATGGGTTTGTGCTAGCCTGGCTACTACTAGAATTTCAAGCATGAGTTTGCATCTTAGGTTGTGTATCCAACAATTTTTGAGTTGAAATTCAAAAATACGGTTGTTGTAGCTTAAAGTGATAAACTGGGAGTTGAAGCGGGAATACAAAATGTACTTTCTATATTTGAATGCAGTTGGTGGTATTTAAGTTGGGACTTGATTCTTTTGGTGGGCATGGAGGCTCAGTTCTTCCTTATGTAGGTTGGTTGATGAGGTTTCTGTTTTCTGTCATTCCACTCATTTGTCTCTTATTTCTATACTTATTGGGGATCAACTGTGCCACTTTTGCATGAGAAGAATCTGCAGTCCCAAGAAATTGAAATTTCAGTTGATACTGAAATGTTAGACTGAATTTGTATTGCCCAAGTTTTGCCTAAACTAACCAGTTTCAGTTTGATTTTAACCTGTTTTGGCTGTTTTAGTTGAAATCAACTAGTTTGACTGATAATGGCTTGCATCAAGGCAAAAAAAGGGCATCTGAATGCTCAAGGCTTTTGCTACTGTGGGTCTGTATAAGGTCAGATGTGCAAGTCTTATCCTCATTTGCAGAGAGGTTGTTTCCATTTGTCGAACCCGTGACACCTAGATCATAATAGTGTGACCTTACTGTTGCACCAAGGCCCGCCCTCAATGGCTTGTATAAAGGTTAAGAGCCTTATTGCGAAGTTATTTGTTAATTTTTTTTAAAGACTGAGTTTGCTCATGTCCAATAGATCGATACCCTAGGAAGCATCTGCACAAAATTAGACTCAAACTAAGTGTGTTTGAGTAGGTTTTATAACATACTGGTGCAGACTAAGGCTGTTAGCATTTGCTTACATTTTATGGAGTTTGAAAAATTATAGAAATCCCCAAACTGGCATTTAAATTCATATGAATAGCATAAGGGATCAACTTTTACTTTGACATGAATGCATATATTTGGTGTATAAAAATTTCTCTAACTAGTATATATAAATTTGTAATGGTGTTTAATCACTTTTAACAGTTGTATGGCTGTTTTTAATTTTTATTTTTTCTTTAATTTTTGAATTTTTATTCTTTTAATTGATTTCAACATTTTTTAAAAAATTTCAGACTGCCGAACCATATGTTGTTTATTGATATGTTTTAAAGATTATAAACAGCACAATGCACTTCAATTATATATGCAATAATCCTTTTGCCTTTTTTTTTGTATGTTTGTTATTTTAATTTCTTGGTTTTGTTATTGTTTTATATCCAGAATTTTGAAGTTTTAACCAGAACTGCTGTAATTGAAACTATCTTGTCTCAACTGCAATTCGAACTGAAACCAAGTTTCAAACCTAGCGCAATTCTTTTCTTTCGCGCTATTCTTTCTATTATCAACTTAGCCTTTATTTACTATCTTTCGGAGGATTAAGAAGATTAAATGCATATGCGTGTGATTCAGTGGTCTTTTGCAAGGAAGTCAGTTGCCTATGAAACATAATAAGTTGTACAGTAGTATACAATTTGTATATCGGTTTCCCATTTTGCTGACAAGATTGTTGCTTATACATTTACATATGCTCTCTCATTCTTGATTAACAGGAATCATGTCACATTAGCTTCAGAGGCTAATCATGCAATTTTCTGTTGTTCCTATTCCACGACTTCCAGTCCTCCAATTCCTTTCTTTATTAGCATTTTAGTTCTGCAGGATTGCAATATTGAAGAGGTCTCAGATGAGGAAGAACCTCCTCCTAAAAGTTCCAAAGGCTCCAAAAAAGCAAACGGACCAGATTCTGGTAAAGGTGCCAGCCTTGTGTTCAAGATAACTAGCAAGGTTCCATACAAGACTGTTTTAAAAGGTAACTTCTGCATGCATGCTTACTGCAAGGTTGCTTGTCTCTCTCCTTTATAATCTGGTTCCACATTTAATTGAAAAAAAATGTTGAGCTTGCAGCACATAGTGCTGTCATGTTAAAGGCTGAGAGCATGGTTGACAAAGTTGAGTGGGTAAACAAGATACGGAATATCATTCAACCTTCGAAGGGAATGCCGCCCAAGGGCATGCTAGATTCTGAAGCTAGTCCCTCCATGAGACAAAGCCTTTCAGATGGCTCTCTAGTAAGTCCTAACCTTGTGCATGCTATCATCTTGAACAAAAGATTGGAACTTACTCCCGTTGCATTCTGTAACATATTCCGCTGGTGCTGATCAGACACCAAAGATATGCTCGAACCTTATCAATATTTCATTGTGCTTTTGCACAACACATTAGGTCTTTGCCAAATTTTAGTACTCTAACTAACTAGATTATTTTCCACTTAGTGCTCTAACTAACTAGATTATTTTCCAGGAGAAAATGTCTAGAAGGCCTGCTGATCCAGAAGAAGAACTTAGATGGATGTCTCAAGAAGTTCGTGGTTATGTGGAAGCTGTTTTAAACAGTCTTGCTGCAAATGTTCCAAAAGTAAGTCTAAATTATATCTTTTTCTTTTTCTGGGCCTTATTGACCTATTTGGCATATTGTGAATCTTCTGAGTTCTATTCTGACTTCGCAGGCAGTTGTGCTTTGTCAAGTGGAAAAAGCAAAGGAAGACATGCTGAATCAGCTATATAGTTCTGTAAGGTTGGTCGCATGCCTTTTATTTTTTTTTCAGAATAGTAAATATAAGGGTATAGATATATTGTACTCAGGGTGGGAAAAGTGAACAGAAGTTTAGAAGCTGCCAATGTCAAAGATGGGTGGTTGTAAAGTGGGAATTTATGCCATTGAATGTGATCTATAAATACCTATAAATTAAAAAAGAAACACATTTAGTCTGTAGAACCCTTGTATTTGAATCAAGTCAGCTTGATAGTTCCAATGGCATGATATGATATTTTGGTGTGGGATGATTTAGTGAATAGGCAAGGGTCGTACAAAACCTATGATTTTTTGGTTATAAGCATTTTAAATCAAGGTACGCCGTACCGGTACCGATGGGCGTACCGGTCGCCTACCGGACCGGTATGGTTCCGGTTCGGACCGGTACTGAACCGGCAGCGCGCTCGCAGAAAAAATTCCGCGAAGCGCGTAGCGCGCGCTTGCCGCATTAAATGCCATTCTGTGGCATTAAATGCCCTGCGCGCACCTACGCGTGTGCACGCTACGCGGTTCCCAACGCCCGCGCGTGGGTACCGGTGCGAGCCAGTCCGGTTTGCACCGGTACTGGGCTTGTGCTGCTCCGTTCCGACCCCTTGGGTTCGGAACCGTTTTCCACGCTGAAACTGGACTGGTCCGGTATGGGCTGAACCGGCTGGTACGGGTCGGTTCAGCATACCATATTTTAAACCTTGTAGAGTGTTCCAATTGTTAAGATATTCATTTTGCAAATCTTTGAATTTGGTAGTGTGTGTAAACACTTCATTCCCCCCTTGGGTGTTTCATAACTATACTTGAACATATCTATGGATACATGTGTAGACATGGAAATTCATGAAAACACAGTTTAGTTATTGCATCCTTGAAGCATTCAATGATTTCTGTTGTTTCAACTACCAAAACCAAATGCAACTTTTCATAGGTCAGTCCTGCTAATTGCTTTGGTGTCTGATGATCACCAGGTCTGTCTGCATGCTTGCACATGTATATCCTGGGTGTGCGTGTGGAGGCATGGGTATAACTTGTGTTTAAATGCATTTATTACTTTGCAATTTTGCATTGTTTATATAGGTACTTATGTATGTATCTATATAGATGGACTAGCTTCCCCTCAAACCTTCCGAGTTCAGTAGTTCGCTGTTGGTGAGGCAGGATGAAGTTACAGACAGAAGATTTCATGCCAAGCACCCTATAATTAGGATGTAAATATCGATATATACTGGTCTGTACCATTCTTTCCAGAGTGTACTAGTAAGGTACCAGTATGGGTACAGACCCTGTATCAGTAATGTGTCGACATTTCTAGTATCCTCATTTTTTCTGTGCCTGCAAATGAGGCATCCCGTATCTCTGTAATAGTACCACATTGTATTGGTACAGGTACTGGTGCTGGTACTTTAATCCTTGCTCTGTATTCTATATGCTGTCTCATTTTTATGCCATTTCTAACTTTCATGAAACCTTTGATGATGCTCTTGCTTGAGTTCCAGAACCAAAATTTTATCATGATTTACATTCATGTTTTGTCATCCATTTTTGATGTTATCAGAACTCTTGCCTGGCCATCGAAATAAATCCACAACCAAAAGCATACTTGTATTTCTTTGTTTTAAATTCTGGTATGTGGATCTTTGCTGCCATAGTTAACCATATCGTATTTAATGGTAAAGAAAGCACAGCATTATTTGCCTTAACCTTCTTTGTTTTAAATATGGTAATCATCTACTAAAGATTTCTGGTTATTTCAGTAACACTGTTTTTAGCCATGGCCTTGAAGCCTCAAATAGCAGCCGTTATTGAAGAACTCAGTTACCCTTATATCATTCAGGATATTATCTGCTAAACAATCTACCGGGAGTGTTTTATTTTTTGTTTGTATGTTTCTTTTATTTCAAATATTAGGTTCTAAACAGTTGAATCATTGATTACATGTGATCTTGATGTAAGGAAGCTATTATAGATGCTAGTTCACATAAGTTATGGACCTTTCAGGTTGTACCTTATTCATCCTAGCCAAATGGTATAAATTACTTGATTCATACATTTCTTTGCAAAGAGAACCATTATGGCTGATGTGATGCTTTACTGAGTCTATGGTAAAAATCTGAAGATCATATAATTTGAGCTTTTATTTTGTTCAAGGTGAAAAAATTGATACCATGATGTGAAGGTGACACTTTCATGCTGTTTCTCTCACAATAAAATTTATGTCATGATTGCATTGTTTGTGTCCAATTTATGCCTTTAAATCCTTATGACGCGAGTTTTATTAATTTTTGTAAATTGCAATCAAAACCTTGTTTTTGTTTGCTTGTGTCTAGTGCTCAAAGCACAGCGAAGATTGAAGAATTGCTCCAAGAGGATCAAAATGTCCACCGTAGACGAGAAAGGTTCCAAAGACAGTCTTTTCTTCTTTCTAAACTTACTCGTCAGCTAAGCATCCAAGATAATCAAGCAGCTGCTGCTAGCTGGTCCACTAATGGCAATGGTGCAGGCAAGAATTTTGTAACTTCTACTAACACTTACATTGATGCGATCTATAGACTCTGTCATTCTTATCTGGACTGCAAGCTTTTTCTTGGAAAAAGAGCAATGATACCTGATGCTTGGATATGCATTTGATTGTTTGCCATAATACAAAACTAGGCCATTAGATCTCACGAAGACAAAATTAGTTTTGGTATCAAAGGAGTATTGCTCGTACATCATTGGTTTTACACAGTTCCTATTTCAATAAATTTGTGGTGAATTGTGAATTGGCAGCCAATTTGCAATATGGTTTGACCTAATATTGGCATTAGATGACTCCTTCTAAGAACTTCAGATAGAAGTTTGTCTAATTAACTTGCATAACTTTTCAGCGTTCTCTTTTAAAGATCCAACAAAAACACTTCTATTCACATCTTATGCTATCATAAATGCAAACCATCTCTTGATATTAAAAATACTGTAAACCCTAAAAAGGAAAAATCTATCCAAGTGAATCCAACTTTGGAAGAGCAGAAATTGTTTGTTATGAATCCAAGCTAACACCTGGCAATTGGACAGTAAATTACTCTTATGATATTTTGTTTTTGCTTGATATTCTTTTTATATTCACTGGCAAGTATCAGACTCTAACCATTATTCTATTGTCGGTTGTAAGACAGTTGTAACAGTAACATCTGCATATGTAATACTATTGTTATTTCGTAAGAATGATTGAGAACTGACATCTTTTCTTAAATTAAAGAGTAATTTTCTTATCTAGGTATTCTGGTTTGATAAATTTCTAGATCCTCGACTCTGTAGAACATCAGGGCATGAATGAATCTTGCAATACAGGTAGTTTGTGCTGGTTCTGAGAAGTACATGTAATCAGAACAATTTAAATGCAGTTTATTGACTTTGACATTGTCTTGGGGGTAGGTCAATGCATAAGTTCACGATGTGTTTTGCTTAACATTTTGTAGCTCCTAATATCAGACCAGATTATTAAATTTCTCTAGTTCTTTTATTCTTTTTTCTTTTTGAACATTTAATATCCCTGCTTTCTGACACAGATGATATTGTTCTCATTAAATATAAATAATTACTGTCCAATATTCCATGGTGTTCTTAATCATAAAAGGTTCACTTTCATAAACTATAATGGAATTTCATAAAACCAATCTTATTGTACTCCATGTTCCTGCATAATGGGGCAAGCTTTATGTTTGTGTTTGTAACTTGTGAGCTAGTTGTATACCAAACTTTGCCTCCAGCCTGTGCAGCTCCATCAGTTTATTTAGCATGGACTGCACATTGTGGAGGTATGCACATGGCATATATAGGCTTTTGTTGCTATGCTAGCATCTTTTTTCTGGATTATGGTGTGACTTGTATCTCGCCTGTGAAAATATATGCATGTTGCATTGTTCTAAAAAGCATTGTAAAGTCGATCAATTTTGGTTGAAGTGCCTAATCGAGACTGGAGTCTGATTTGTATTTTGATTCTAATACCTTGGCAGAAAGCAGCCCAACTGCCAATATTTCTTCGACTGATGATTGGAGATCAGCATTTGACGCTGCAGCAAATGGACCCGTAGACCACTCATTTGACAGATCTAGCAGCATCAAAGGCCACAGCCATCGGTACACTGACCCTGCACCGAATGGTGATGTTAGTTCAGGTCAAATTCTGGCAGCCGTCGGACGCGAAATAGGTTGCCACCTCCACCTCCACAAAGCAATTCATTGGTGTATATATACTAGGCAGCTTATGGTTTGCTTGGCAGTTAATATTCTATGTATTCTTGTTGGGGGCGCATATCCATTTGCTTTTCTCATTTTGGTTAGCTGATTCAGGCCGCAGTAGAGCAAAACAAGAGTGTACCCCAACCTAGTAGAATATTACATTCCTTATAGAAATATATAGATATCTATTTTTTCAACTGGAGATTACAAGATGTCTATGAGATCTAGGTTCTCTTGCCATGCCATGCCATACATCAGCAAGGAACCACTCAATTGTTGAGTTGTAGCAATTTTTTGCTTCAGTTATTTTTTTTTTTTGTTAATTGAGTTAATGATACATTCAGATGTAATTTCTTCCCTTTTTAAACCTTTATTTTTAAGGGGTTGTAGAGGTACAAGCACTAGAATATGACTGAACCACTCGGTCTGAAAAAATAACTACCGTCGCTCTCTCGGTTCTGTACATATATATATATTCTTCCAAAAGGCAACTCTAGATGAGCTTCAAATTCATTAAGAGAACATGCTTCATATGACTTTCGACCATAACAGGGATTCTGAAATGCATCTACTTTTATCCTTTGACCATCTGTCCCACTTGTCGCCGCAGTAATGCGAGCATGTAGCCTGAGAAACCAGCAGCAAAATGCACTGCAGTTCCTGCAATGTAAACTCAGACTTGTCAAGTGATCTTATGAAAGAACACTCAGAAGCCTATGCGTCAAGTCATTCTCGTCAGATAAGAAGTAGAGAGTGCAAGGTATGAATAATGGTATTCTCTACCTAGAGGAAGAACAGTTCCATACTGTATACACAATCATCAAAATTCTGGATCTCCCGGATTGCATGGTTTCCCGTCTACAACCAAGAAAGCAGCCACTACTGATGTAGACCATCTAAAAACAATTAGAAAACTTCGCATCTTCACTTGGCCCCTCTACATGCAAGACCCCCCCCCCCCCCCCCCCCCCCCCTCCTCTCTCCTCTATTCCACCTCCCACCAGCTATTGTTGTAACACCTACAAAAAGATTGACGATTTCAAACTGAAATTGCCTTTATTTTTTATCTTATTATTTCATGCTTCAAGTGTTTTTTTAGCTGTTATTTTCCAGTCATATGTTGGAGCCCTATGAACATGGTCAATTATCACTAGGAAAAGCTAGTTCAAACAGAGCCTACTAAGCAATTATTCTGTAGAAATATTTCTTAAAAAATGAACACCATCAGCAATGCCATTTGCCTATTGGGAAAAAACAAAGCAAGAAAAGGCTTAGGGCCTGCTTGACATTGTTGTTATTTTGTTTTTTCTGTTTCTACAAATTACTAAAACACCATTATTGAAGATACAATTGCACAAAACTTCTGCTATTCCACACCATTGTTGAAGATACCTTTGCACAAAACTTCTGCTATTCCTTGTTTATATTTTTTACTGTTTTCTGAAAAAATAAATCGTAAAGATTTCATCATCAATCCGGTTCATTTTTCTTCTTGGGAAAGAAAAAAAACAAAACAATACCAAACAGGCCCTTAAATGACCAAAATGCGGAAGTCAGAGGCTGCAGTTACCAGAAAAGAATTGGACATCTGAAAATTAGATGTCTGGTTATGCCGATCAAAGAAGTCACAGTAACAAAGAGTTCAACTTGACCAGATATTCTTGGTTTATCTCAATAAATTGAATTGGGCCTTTGATCTAATTCCTTTTTCTTTCGAAAACTTGACAACATATTCTGCAAACTAAACATGAAGTCAAAAAAGAAATAAAAGTGCAAAGGAGGATTAATGATTAAAACGTAATAATAGAAATTAGAGCATGCAAAACAAGAAAAAAAAAAGAATACATGCATACAGGAGGATTAATGATTAAAATCAGAGCATGTCAAAAAAGAAAGAGAATACATACATAGACTATAGAGACAATGCAGTGGCTGAAATTTGTTTAATCCATGTCCATATCCACTGAGTTGTTTAAGCCATTGATGAAAATGCTTAGTCTCCATTTTTTTATATTTTTCAAATTAAAATAATATGAATATATAATAAGTTACATAAAAAAAGGTGCACTATTGCATGAGGCTCTTGCTATAATGGGGTCTAAGGAGCGTGCAAAGGTTGTTTTTGTCTTTTGAACCTGCAACATCCATGTCACAGTGGGGCAATCTTACCATTGCACCAAGACCCACCCTCATAATAAAATATATTTAATCACATGGCTTGGTTGGCTTAAAAAATGCTAAGCCCGGGCTCAACAAAATCAGGCTAGGTTGGGCTGAGCCAAGCCGGTTTTGCTCATGTCTATTTAGTACCACATATGGAAGCATCTACAACTTTTTATTTTTAAAGACGCCTTATGACTTGTGTGGATATTCCATGGAAAGACTTATGCAATGTATAATGGCTAGTTGGGTGAAATAGTGTATGGTGACACACCACTTGACATGAAAGGAGACCTATGTACTACACTGGCAGTGATAATTTCGACATTGATTTAAGATGTGTGTCAAATGAAGGCATCTTATTCTCATGTTTGTCTTCATGAATTAGGATAGTTTAAACATATAGAAAATATAGTGAAAATTTCCAAATTTGAGAGCTAAGATTTTCTCAAAAAAAGTAAGAGTGGAGATAGGCGAGATTGGATTTTTCTTCCACATGTATTGCATATATGCATAACAATGTGGAAATCACCATAATTCATTTTTTTTTTCTAAGGAAATTTAGCATTCAAATTGACTTTATAATATATAAATTATTTATAAATGTATGGCACAAAATGACTTTTTTTTTGCCAATAAAAAGCACTATAGACTTTATATAGCAAAAAACCACCACAAGACCTTTTGCATCTAATGAGCATAACAAAAGCAAGCTTTTGGGGAGCCAGAAAGCATTTTCTAGGCCTCTAAAAATACTTTTAGATAGTACAATGGTGTTTGCTTAAAAAATACTTTTATAGGAATTGCTTATCACTGAACCAATCAAGAGAACATCATCATCCGATCCCTTTAAAACAAGGCCCACTATGGAGCATAATGAAAATTGGGTGGTCCACACCTCCCTTTTCTCAAAAAAGGTTAGCAAGCGAGGAACATTAAAAACACCAATGATTCTCTCAGTTATGGTGCAAAAGATTTCCATTTGGCATTTAAACATAGGACTGAAAAAATTCAAAGATCAATAAGTTAGCTAACAAGCTCAGTCCGTACTAAATATTTAAAATGACTCCCATTTGGAAATCCTTCTTTCAGAACATCAGTATAATTGCCAACAAACATGCATGGCATGAAGCAGATTATGTAAATTATAGCTTCAAGGTACCATTAAATTGTGCAATTCCAAAGATATAAAGTGGCTAACCAGGTGCAAATGATCTGCCCTTACTTGAGATTATGTAAAAAAATATTAATCAAAAAACATAAACATTACATTTTGATATACTAGGTGCGTGGCATCCATAAATCCAGGCTCTGTCAAGAAAATAACCATCCTATGATTAAGGTATAAGAAAGCCCTTTTGGTTTACCTGTCTCTGATTTTCCTGATTGCCTTGTTCACAATGTCTGAGACATAGATGTTACCCTTGTGAGCCACTGTAAATCCCTTTGGATGGTTCGTCCTTGCTTCTCGTGGTTTCCCATCAACATGACCCCGGTACCTTCTGCTGAACCGGTAACAAGCTTTGGTCTGCTGTCTGTTTTTTCCCCAAAGTTTGGAGAAGATGTTTATGGTCAATATAGATACTTCAAATAGAAAGCTAGAAGATTTAAAATAGTACAGAAATATTTTTTTTTTTGAGAGGATCTAGGCAGACAAGAATTTAGAACTCAAAATGACTCATTTATGGAATAAACTTACTAGAAACTATGTATTAAAAATATAATGCAGCAAAATAATAACGATAAAGGCATTCATGAAGATGATAGAACTGATCTAGACAAGGACTGGTACCATCTTAGTTGGTTGCCTATACTTTATAAAAGTCGTGATATCCTATCCAAATCAACTGTTAAGACAGTTCAATACGAAGGCCTTGAATAAGGTTATACTTTGTTAGATAAAGCCATATGGATTTCTCAGCTAGCATAAGGATATCACAATCTTCAGGAAAGGGTGAACAAACTGAAAACAATAAGTTGCATCAAAACCATGAAACCGGGCAAGCCCGGATGTTTCAGAATAAACTTCTAAGTAAACTGGGACCTTGGTATTGAAAACAGAAGATGAGCAGTAACTATTCTCAAAAAGCAATGAAGAAGATTATGGACTCTATACACATACACCTTGGATTTTTATCAACAATCATAAAAATTAAATCCAAACAACAGTACTTCAAAAGCAAACCAACAAGAAAGAAAATCCCAGCTTATTCATGATGGGTTCATTCAGAAGTTTAAATAAAAGTAGTAAAACTCATATAGGATAATAGGATTGATCGACATAATAATCTGTGGCTTCAATGGATTCTTGTGAATAACCAGACTAACAACACAAAACTGAAAGTTCCTTCTAAAGTCCAGTTATATTAAAAAGTTAAAATGACAGACTTTCCGGAAATTATGGAATGTTCACCATCAGAAACCAACGTAGTTGCAACAAGGGAACAAATTTGCAAACCTAACAGAAGATCGGAAAAAAAGCCCACCCACATCAGGGCAATGGTAGCGGAGATATCCTGTAAATGTTGCTGTTCACAGAATCAAGAACCAGAAGCTCACCGCTCAGAGACACCTTAACGTAGAACGGCTCGATTCCAGGCTTGCTCCCATCGAACACTTCTCAACAGTGTACCCACTCTCGAATTTCATCACCGGGCGCCCGGAGATCGCCGAAGAGAACCGAATCAAATGACAAGAACCTCGAAAAATCCCAGAAAGAAATCAGAAGGAGATGAACACAGAAGAACCAAACCATTGGCAATCAAAAACCACAACCGCCTCAAGAGAGCAGACAATGCAATGGAGAAGAACCCACCGACCAGCCCCAGTGAAACAAAAGAAAGATTCGAGATCGAAATCAAGAAAGCCCAATGAAAATATATGAAGACGAAACTAGAAGAAGAAGCGATACCCACTTGCCAGCGAACCGAGGCAAGAACACCAATTAAGACCACCAAGAAGACCAGCGCGAGCCCTTTCTTCTTCTCCATCGCGGCCAATAACCCAAAATATATAGAAAGGATGGGCTGCGGAGGGAGGAAGGGAGGAGTGAGAGAGAGCAGAGGCTTTGATCAATCGCTCAAAAAGATCGCCGGCCAGATGATCGAGAATGGATGAAGCAAGAAGGAGCCCCAGCCCAAAAAAGGAAGGGTGGTCTCTTGAAATTTCCTCCGCTTATAATGGTTCCAAGGGGTGGAGGGTCCCTTCTTTTTGAGCAGGGACACACTAATTTTGTGTGAGCACCGCACGAGTCTTTAAAAAAAAAAATACACACCAAAACTGAAGAACAGATACCGAAGTGGTAAGAAGGAAAAAAACCAATCCAATCTGCAGCTCAGTTCATCTCCTGACGATATACATGTACAATCTAGAAGGCATCATACTCTCTCAATAACCTCTCGGTATACTTACATGTAATCCTTAATAACTAGATACTACAGCTTTTAACAAGCAGATTCAAATTTTATGATTAAGGACTACTACAAAATACAAATAGAAAGTTGGATTCCTTTTTTTTTTTTTTTTTTTTTTTGTGCTTACACGGCTCAAGATTTGGGTTTCAGTTTGGGATCCAGTTTGAGAGTCGTTCTTGGGTCTCCATGATCTTGAAAATCTATCCAGATTTTGTGGATTCGTGGGTATCGAAACATATTACCCATTCTCCGTTCTCTCATCTTCTTTTTGAAATGGTTTGCGATGCTGTTTGGCGCGGAGCCTTCGTTTCTCCCCATTGTTGGGTATGAGCTCCATTTGCTGTGTGCCGCCGCTTTTTGACAAATGGATTGACAGGAAATTGCTTATCTAATTTGCAAGGTTAAGTAATCTACTAGCTTTGTCCGCTTCTTTGTAAATATGTGAAACCTCAAAAAATAGTGGTGATCGCAATAATCTTTAGCAATCCTGTAAAAGATGATGAAACCTACCCTCAACATGGGACCAATCAGAAAGTCTTGTGATAGCGGTCACTAGTTAGACCTCTCACCCTTTCAGTTTATGAATATTTTGCATGCTAATTTTTATGGATATATTTATACAATATTTACGTAGTGTTGAGGGAAAAAGTGGATCACCTAGAGCACGTGCACCGAAATTCGGCGGCGAGCGTAACAACGGCAAGCATGCTCTCGACAGTCACAACCTCAACATGCCCGACCACAGCGTACCCGACCTTAGCATGCTCGACCACCGCGCATCCGACCTCAATGCGCCCGACCTCAGCGCGCCCGATCTCAGTGCGCTCGACCTCGGCATGAACGACCACAGCGCTCACGACCTTGGCAGTCACGACCTCGAAAAGCCTGTCCTCGGAAAGCATGGTCTCGGCTAAGTTAAGCTTGATTGATCTCAAGGCCAAGAAAGACCCAGTCAAAGGAGGAAACCGACCCCCACTCCACCAAAAATCAAGCCCTACGTATCCGAGATCAAATCCCGCAATCTCCGCCTCAATGGCTATCAGCGCTTGAATACACACGATCTCAACCGATCGCTAGCTAGCTCGAAATCTCGGGCCGTTTACAGTAATTCATTGAATCGCACAATCACACCCGACAGCAGGTAACAGCTGCACCCCCTCCTATAAGAAGGGGGGAAAAGCTCTAGGGGGGATCTCCTTCCTCTCCTCCGGCCCAAGAAAACATATCTCCATTCTTTCCCTCCATTAAAAAGCCCCTCTCTGACTTAAGCATCGGAGGTCCTTCGTCGGAACCCCCGGCCAAAGGCTTTTTGCAGGTCTGCCCAAGACAGTCGCCCGCCACCGTGCCCGCAACCGGAGCTCCTCCTTCTCGGTCCGCGGTCACCCCCGGATCCAATTTCCAGCAACACGTAGTATATCTAGTTTTTAAAAAAATATTAAATTTCATCTTATTTCTAAAAGAGCTTAAGCTTAATTATATTTTTGATGTAAAATCCATGGATTAAAAATAACTTCATGGAATAATGAAATTGAATTACATAAGTAAATTATTTACTCAACCGGTGGTGTCACATCCATAGCGTAGATTAAGCTATAAATATTGTGTCCTACCATCCTATGGAACTTGCACTAATAATCCTATTAAAATATTTAAAAAAAAAGAAAAAAAATAATTTTATTTCTCAGTTCTATCACATCCGATGCATTTCAGAGGTTATATATATTCATGTACATACTCTATATAAGAAAAATAATATAAGCTGATATAAGAGCACATTAATAAAAAAAATATTATGGTTGATACAAATTGTTATATGATCTCCAAAATCACTCTAACAAAATCATGCTGACAAAAGAAAATAATATAAGATGATATAGGATACGCTAATAAATAAAAATATTATAGATGATGCAGGTTGTTGCATGATCCCTAAAATTATATTAACATCCCCTCTCAAACTCAAGATGGTATTCTAGGTGCCAATTTGAGTTTAAAAACTAAATCACAAATGTACCTAGAAACTAATGTACTATATGAAGAGCTGAAGTAGCAGCTTAGAAGCTGACGTGATAGACTAGGAGTAGATAGAGCAGTGCAGAGGTTGACATAGTGGTAGATCAAGAGCTGATATAGCAACACAAAGCCTGATGTGGCAGAACATGAGCTGATGTAGCAGATTTAGAGTTGACATAATAACTCAAAAGCCAATATGGCAGACTGATATGTTAAGGTAATGCGACAATATAGAATTTGATATAACGGAACAGAAGCTGACATGGCAGCTTAGAAACTGATGTAGCAAATCAGGAAGCTAACCCAATAAACTGATATGTTTGGCAATGTTGATATAGCTAACTGACGCAATAGACTGATACGTCCATTGACATGACTGACTAACATAATAAATTGGTGTGTCTGTTGATGTGTGTGACTGACGTGATAGACTAATGTGTTTGCACATGTGGTTGATTAACTTACCTATATTGTAGCGAGAAGATGCATAAAAGATGGTAGTTGCAGTGAGGACAAAGCTCGGAGAGAAAGCAATCGAAGGTCGACGATCCTTATAGATGGAGGCATAATGAAAAAGGAGCAAGAGACCTCAAATTAAATGGTGAAGGAGCCGAAGGCATCAAATAAAATCGGAGATGGAGAGAAAGGGGTCGAGCGATAGTGAGGAGAGACGACCGAAGATCTGAAACTGAGAAAAAAAATTGTGAAGAGGAGCTGCATATCCATTAGAAAATGACGGATCTTCAGATCTTAATCTACCAAAAATAGAGGATATGCATATCTACAAACGAATATAGGATCTTCGAACGTTGATTCACTAGTAAAGAGAGGGTCTACAGGGAAACATAAGATTTGCAAATCTACCAAAAAATAGAGAATCTTTGGATGTTAATTCACTACAAAACAGAGATCGATAAATCGGCAATAAGGGATCTTCAAAGTTTTTAGATATGACAACGACGACCATAGCAAAGGCGGAAGAGATGACAGCAGATTAGGTAATTGGTGGCTCTGATACTATGTTGAAATATTTATAAAAAAAGAAAAATAAGATAAAAAGAGGAAAAAATGATTTTATTTCTTTGTTCTACCACATCCAGTATATTTCAGGGGTTATATATATTTATGTACGAATTCTATATAAAAAAAATAATATACGATGATATAAAATCATGCTAATAAAAAAATATATTATGAATGATATAGGTTGTTATGTAATTTCTAAAATTATTCTAACGAGAGCATGCTAATAAAGAAAAATAATATAAATTGATATTAGATCAACTTAATAAATAATTTCTAAAATTATGCCAACAAATCCAATAGCAATTTTGTAAGCAGGAGGAGGCTTGCTTGGTGAACTTGAGAAAGACAAAAAAAAATTGGGAAACACCTCGGATGGTAGCAAAAACAAGAGGCACGGAGTCCATGAATATAAGGTTTTAGAATTTCAGCACCATGCTGAACTTGGCATGCAAGCAGCCATTGCAAACTCCGTCGCGTTCACGGCTGCCAGTCTCATGCGGGGGTGACGGAGAGAGGTGGAAGAATAAACCCGGCGTGCATTCTATTTTACTTATTCGGACCGTTATCCGGGATTATCGGGTCGCCCCGCGGGACCCACTACCCAAAACGTCCTTCTCCTCCATTCACTGCATCCACCCGTCGCCAGCACAGCATCAGAAAACAGCTGGCTATCCCGCCCGTTGAGGCCAACCGTTTATAAGCCCCTCTTTTGCCTCATCCCTCCTCTTACGCCTCCGCCTTCCAAAGCCGACGAGAGAGAGAGAGAGAGGCACGGAGGAAGAAGAAGGTAATTGGGGGATTAGGGTTGGGGGTGTACCTTTTTGCCTCTTCCTCTCGTCTCTCTCTCCTATCAATCTCCATGGACAACTGGTCCGATCTTCATCTCATTTAGCAATCCGATCCGTTCTCCATCTAATTGTTTTTTTCTTAATCGGCGCGGTATATATGGCTTCTAACGCCCGATCGGACCAAGCCGAAGAGCTGATCTTGGGAACCGCCGAGCTGTCGTTTGCCAACCGCGGATGCTGCTGCTTCTGGGTGCCCTGGTCCGGCTCCAAGTCCTGGGAACGGATAGCGCCGGCGGGGGACCGGGCCGAGGAGGCAGTGGCCACCAAGGGGCGATGGTGGTGGACGACGGGATGGAAGGCATTGACGAAGGTGAAAGAGTGGTCCGAGATTTTGGCCGGCCCACGCTGGAAGACCTTCATCCGACGGGTCGGCCGCTACGCCCGCCGCGGCGGTAGCGGCGGCGGGATGCCGAGGAGCAGGTTCGGGTACGACCCTCTCAGCTACGCCCTCAACTTTGACGATGGAATGGACAGCGAAACCGACGAAGACGTCGTCCACCGGGGATTCTCTGTCCGGTACGTCGCCCCGCCGTCGTCGACCAAGTCGTCAATGGATCTCGGTGGGCGAGATGCGCCGCCGTTCTTTGTCGAACCCCCTGCAACCAGTTGACGTGTAGATTATTCATGGAGGATCATACGTTCGTTTTGTCGAGTGGTGATTTGTCTGTTCGTTTGTTTTTTGGGGAATTTTTTGAGAAAGAAATATAAAATTCCTATCCTTCATTTTCTTTCTTTTATGTTTATTTTCGTTTTTCGGTTTGGAATTGAAATTGTAATTCTTGGTAAGGAAAAGCATGTATAGGTAACGCTGGATATATAACGCTTACAGCTTTTTATTTTTTTCTGAGGACAATTCAGGAAGAGAGGTCTTTTTTTTGGTGAAAAATCTAGGATCTCAATAGAGAGAGAGAGTGTGTGTGTAATAATCTAGGATCTCAAAAAAAAAATAAAAAGTTGGTAAAAAAATATTTTTTAGATTTTTTAATTTTATATAAGTACTTAAAGATTTTTGTGCTGAATAATCAATATAGACTAACTACACACCTACATGAATCCTCAAAAAGAGCTACACAATCTAAATTCTAAGCTATAAACTTCTCATAAGATCAATGCGTTTCTGATAGGATGCTTGTGAAATGTTCAAAAGGCTATTCGCAAGAAGAGACATTTCTTGACCATTTTTTTTGGAAATTCTTCCACACTTGTTCAGAGTATGAGACATGAGATATTCCATTTTTAAATAGATAAAAGAGTTATTAATGATTGAAGATATATGCATAGCATGAAAAATAGCATAAATTCAGCTAAGAGGAACTTGAATCCAAGAAGGTAAATTACAAAAACCTTTATACGGAGAAAAAAATTAAATTTCAATATTGTCATAAAATTGTAAACGTAGAGAAGTTATCCATCAAAAGAATAAGAAGAGACTATTTAGCTCTGCCTGAAAGTTTCAGATTCTTAGACAATGGCCATTAATTGACATTGTAAAACAACAACATATTGCTGCAACAAAAGATATTGCAATTCCCTCTGTTGCAATTACGTTGGCATTGCACTAGATGATTGAAACACCACACAGGATGCGTAATTCATACTTCAACCATGTTCCAGAACCCATTAACTAACGTATGACAGATTATGGAATCTAAAACAACAGCCAGGCTCTTAGAATTTGCCTTTGTAAATGATGTGGCGAAATTTTGAACTAAACAAGAAAAGGGAAGGTTTTGGCACATCAGCAACTCCTAGAAAAAACTGATGGGACTATGAAGAGTGCCAGAATCTGATACAAATTTGCGAAGGTTTGCATTATAATGACAATCTGTCCTATTTTTCAACATCTTTATTGAAAGGGTGGGAACTGGAAGAGGAAAACGTAAGTTGACAACGTGGTAGCGTAATGGATTAAGAAGCACCAAATTCTCCAAAGAGTACATGAAACAATTGGAGAAACTTCTGACATTACTACAAATCAAAGTACAGATATAAGCATATAAGCACGTCTTTAACAGACCAACAATAAAATGCAGACTTACCAGAAGATAGATAACAAGAACTGTATCGTCGAGAGTATAGAAGTTGTTTGACATTACTCCATGCAAGATATATATATCAGCCAAATCATGAAGTCATGCTGTAAACATAAGATGGAGAGCTAGCTACACCTTAGAAAGCAGACATGTGAGACACACTTTGCCTGTTGAATATCCTGATAAATTAATTCAGTAGATTGTTCATAATCTCCATTCTTTAATTTTGAATTTATCAGGCTGAAGCCGAATATATTCTTAGATTTGTCTTGGAAGCTCTACAAAGTAAATCATTCAGCAAAGCAAACTTTAATGAAAGTAAAATATCAAGCAACATAATCTTGCACTTTATCTTGTTGGAGCGAACTATCAGTTTGGCCAGCAGTTACTGAAAGAATCAGACCAATTGGGCTGACCTGGACCAAAGTCGGCACGCCCAGACGGCTTTGGTCCAAATTAAAAAAAAAAAAAAAAAAAAAAAAAGCAGAAGAAAGGATCGAAACAGAGGATGCAATCGCGATCCTCTGCTTCCTTCCTCTTCTTAAGCCGATAAGCCATAGTAAACCATGGTTGTTGTGGATCGTGCACAACCACCACTGGGATCCAATGACCGTCGAGCTTATCCCTCTCAAACCTTCTATAAATCCCTCCTCTTTCCTCTGCTTGATCCACCATCCGGCTTCCTCTCTTCTTCTTCCTCGTCTCCAATGGCCGGCGTGCCACCTCGGTCGACCGCCGCCGCCCAAAACCCCCTTCCTCCCCTATTCCGCGTGCCATTTCCTCTCTTCTAGCTGGTCCGAAGTTTACCGCCTCCATCTCTCGCCGTTGAGTTCCCACCCTCGTCACCATCTCCTTGGGCCATCTTCTTGAGTCCACCTCCACCAAGGCAGCTAGGGGCGCCGCCCCTCTTCCTTACTTTCTCCTTTTTGGCCGAGCATGGTCGTTCCCTTCGTCCGTCGCCGCGTGCTCTCTGTTGTCGCCACCGCCTCCAGCTACCACCCGCCGGATCTCGACCACGGCAGCCATCATGAACCACCCTCTCATCCTTCCCCTGATTACCAAGAAAAGAAGAAAGAAGAAGAAAGAAAAAAAAAAAGGAGGAAGAAGAGGAGGAGGAGAGAGAGAAAACCTATCCCTCTCTTCCTTTCTTCTCTCTTCTCTCTTCTCCCTTCTTTCTTCTTTCTCTAATCTCCCCATTTCTCTCCCCAAAAGACCGAAACCCAGGCAAGAAAGGTCGGTTCGTCCTTTCTCCCCCCACTCGATTTGTAAATCTTAGACCGATTTACGCAACTAAGACTTGAGCAAAGTCTATTTCGAATTGTCTAGAGCTTTTTAATTTATATTTAATTTTTAAATAGTAAAAATTAAGTAATTTATTTTTTTAAATAGTTTTGATAGGTGCAACGGTTTGTCCAACCGAACCTAGCGATCTTTGGACGAACATAGATAAGTAACTTAGCACAAACCTTACTAATTTTTAAATTATTGATCAATTTAATTTATATAAACTATAAAAAAATATAAACTATATTAATATGATGGGCTTTGCAATGAGATTGAGTATATGATTATTTTTACTATTTATATTTTTCATAATATTGTCTCATGGATGAATGATTTTCAAATTATGAAAAAAGTATATTTTTCTATGAAGATGGTACATATAGGATCTAATTATAAATTATAAATTTTTATAAAAATAGCAAATTTATAGAAAATAATTTCATGATAGTTCTATTATTAAAGATTATTTATGGATTACGAACTCTATAAAGCTATTTAGTATTTTACTCATATATGATTTTAAAAAAATATAAAATATTTTTTGAGTTCTCAAATTGCTATGATCGCCTCTAGAAATAGAGGCCAATCGACATCCTAGAGCTAGCATCCAACGAAAACGACCCTCTACCAACGAGTTAAAGTTGATAACGAGTACAAATTATGATACTTTGTCGATTACGAAAATAACCCTGTCACGAATTATAGTGACTGTAGCGTGAAAAATCTATGAATACTATTTTAATTAAAAGTATGGATAAATAAATAATTATGAATATTTTAAATTGCACTTTCAATTTTATAAATTTGCATGGTTTGCGTATAAATGGTCGGTCTGGTATGGCACAATTTATTATTATAATTATATTTTATAATATGATTTTATTTTTTAAATAATATATGGGATCATGTAAAAAAAAATTATTCTCGATCGGGTTACTTCAAATCTCACGTGTTTTCTACAGTAACGTATGCTGAACAAAGAAACGAAGTTTGTTCTTTCCTCTTCGTTTCGCATCAGGTATTATATTCTATACACATATTGTCAAATATTCTTGGCGTACAACAATTGTAAGTGAGGGGGACGCTACTAATGGTGATCGGACTTCAGAGAAGACACTATGATAAGAAGTGGGAAAACACCACCATACTAATTGCGCCACCCCGGTGGAGGTAATAGCAGGGCAAGGTTATGACTTATGAGAAGCGACAAACCCCTGAGATCGACATGGTCATTTGCTCAATAATAACTTAAATGATGACAAGATTCAAAGGTCTTCTGAGCCTTCTTATTGTCTTTTCTACAAATTTCTCTCTTCTTCAAACTTCCTTGATGGAAAGCTTTAGTTTGTGCATTATCACATTATACTATAGTTGAATGTTTGGACTTTCGATGAAAGTTCCAAAAGAGGTTATTTTATATGATAGTATAGACACATACGGAAGCTTCAATATTTATACTACTCCACGTAGTTGCATTAGTGATGCAAATTTTGTTTTAACTTTAACAAATTGTTGCAATTCTAGTTCTTTTCATTTCTCACGGAGAATTCTAGCTAATATAATCGACTTTGGAGAGATGTAGTCCCAATCAACATAAATCTCATGACCAACTACGTTAAATACTCACTAATGACGTTCATGGATCAATGGAAATTAACAAGTTCAGAAGCAAATGATAGCGACAGATGTGCCATCCGAGTAAATAAATATGAGAATACATGACGTTATGATAGAGAGGCATCACCAGCATCCGCTCCCAGTGGACTCGGACAATATGCTATACTTGGCCTTTCCCTTTCTGCAAGCCGCGCAAAGATGGTAGACTGGGTGATGTGATGTTGGGGCGTAGCTGAGCAATTATCCGATAAGGAATACTCCTAGCAACATCATAATAGAAAATAATTTAGGAATGTCGATTTTTTATGTGCAGTGCTTCTAGGTTGTTTCTTTATCTTATCATTCTCATTATTTATTAGTATAACCCCGTCTCACACAAAACGTGCATGAGTGCAGCCAACAAAATTAAAGAAAAAATGAATGAAAAGAAGAAGGAACAGAAGCTTGATTCTCTAGAGCTTGTTTGGTTCGCAGAAATATGATTCCTGGAAAGAAGATTTATAGGAAAAGAATACCTATAAATGTACTTTTGGCATGTTTGGTTAAACATAGAAAAGTGACAGATTTTCAGAGTGCTTATGTTTGGTTGACCATCTACTTTTCTAGAAAAGTTACGTATAATTTCCATTATATCCTTAATAAAAATTAGATCTTTAATGTATCTTTAATGCTGAAGAAACTTTTTAGGAAAAAATAAAGATTGAGTGATTTCCGCCTTATGGGAAAATAACTTTCTAATATTTCTTTTTTCATGAAATATGAGAATCATATTCTCATAAAAATATAATTTTTTTATCTTTTTTTTCTGCGAACCAAACTAGCACTAAAAGAAATCTTCCAGTATAACGAGCCGCAAAGAATGCTTGCCCTTCAAAAAAAAATCTTCCAGCATAAAAATAAATCAGAATCGCCTGCACAAGAATAATTCTGTCCACCACAGACAGGGCACCCTGTTCCTCCCTCCTTCAAGAATGCGGATCAGGAGGCTACCTACAGTCCTGTAATGAGAAGGAATGGAAAGATTTACCATCACTTTTTCGAAAATTATAACAGCCTTTAGTTCAAGCAAACCAATAGTCCACATATGTATTATGACAGCCTTTAGTTTCACGTTGGTTCTTGTAAAAAAATGTTTCTTGACGACCGAGTGCTCTTCTGGGGACAGCAGGATGCGTGAGGAATGTGTAGGCTGCCTCTTTTTGCTCCACTCAAAAAGCAACTGTGCGAAGTTCCACCCCTTCTCCTACTCTCTTTTCGGCTTTACTGGCCACTTTGTCTACGTGAAATGCTTGCTTCTGAATGGCAGCAACCGGATCCTTTTACACTCTTCCTTGCTCGCCTAGAAGTGTGAGAAGACTTTTGCGCTCCCTCCACGGCAGAGAGAAAAAGAGGAGGGGATTGAAGAAAAAAATAAGAGGTGGTGAAGGGGGCCCTGAGTCTTTTTTTTTTTTTTTTGAGGAACTTTCTCTGGAGCCTTGAATCGTCTCTTTATGCCCTTCAATTTTATCAGCTATGGTGGGGGACTGATGGTGGCTTTCCTCCCTCGAATCTAAAGCCACCTTTGAGAAATAGCAAAGCAAAAAAAAAGGGTGGAGGTTCGGTAGGCTGCTTTCCTTTTCTCTCTTTTTTCATCTTTTTATACTGCATTCTGGTCTGGGTTTTGGTCTCTTCCTCTTTCGGTCGGTGAGGGTTTCGAGACTTCTTGGTGAGTTTTTTTGATGCTCTGGTTTTCTAATTGTAGCTTGTTGGAGGGTTGAGGAGTGAAAATTCAGAGGAAGTTTGAGGGGGTTTGGAGGATATTGTGGTAGGTTTTTGATTGGAGGGAGGAAGAAGATGGCCGGAGGTGGCGGAGGTGGCGGATTGGCGCCGCTGCCGAAGCAGGAGGAGTTGGTGCCCCACCCAGTGAAGGATCAGCTTCCCAACATTTCCTACTGCATCACCAGTCCTCCTCCATGGCGTGAGCCCAAAACCACCATTTCTCTCTCTCTCTCTCTCTTTTTCCCCGAATTTTTGCTATTTTATATTGTGTTTGCTGTATAAGAACTGATTGTTTCCTCTCTTTTTTTTAACTTTTATTTGTTTGAATTTAGTTTACTCGTTCGAGACCTGCTTGACTCTCTTTGTATCTTTAATATGCTTCTTGATTACTAATATGAAAATAAATGTTCGTATATGTGCCGCTTGTATCTAGTTGAAGTATTATTACTCTCTTATCTGGGTAGGTGCTCCTACTAGATTTGGTCTTTTGTTGCTAATTCAGTAGGATTTATTTTATGTTCTTCCTTTTTCTGCTTTTGAGGGTTTCATTACTTTGTTTTCCATCTGGTGTGGGTTTTTGGCTGTTAGCGTCACCTGTTTGGCTTAATGGCGAAATTTCGATGCAACATCAATGATTTTGTGGCTCTTCTAATGCAGCGGAGGCTATCCTTCTCGGTTTCCAGCACTACCTGGTTATGCTTGGCACCACTGTTATCATTCCTACTGCTCTTGTTCCTCAGATGGGTGGAGGAAATGTATGACTTAATTACACAAATATGCATGATCCATGAGGTTGATGGTTCGTTTAGCTTTTGTTTTCAAAAAAATTTGTACGTGAAACCACTTTTATTGCTTTAGGATGAGAAAGCTCAGGTGATCCAGACATTACTGTTTGTGGCCGGCTTAAACACTCTGTTACAGACCTTGTTTGGAACTCGTTTACCTGCTGTGATCGGAGGCTCATACAGCTTTGTTCTCCCTACCATCTCCATCATCCTAGCTGGCCGTTATAGTAACATCCCAGATCCTCATGAGGTTTCTGGCACACTCTACATTTTCTTTTATGGCAGTTTAATTCTTTTAGCTTGAAGTGTTTAATTCAGCATATAGTTGCCTTGCAGAAATTCCTACACATCATGCGGGGAACCCAAGGTGCCCTGATTGTTGCTTCAACTCTTCAGATCATATTGGGTTTCAGTGGGCTATGGCGCAATGTTGCAAGGTTGGTGAAAGATCTATGCTTCCGAGTACAACAGATGTGCTTAATTTGTGCTTATCTATTGTTTTTGAATATTCATATGACTACAGATTTCTAAGTCCACTCTCAGCTGTACCTCTTGTTGCTCTTGCCGGATTTGGGCTCTATGAGCTTGGTTTCCCTGGAGTAAGTTCCCTTTACTTTGTATCTTTGGGTAGAGTTAGCTTATGTAGATGCTCATAGAGGGCTGTGATTTTTTTTTTTGCTGATAGTCATGATTGTTGTACTAACTAATAAGGCAATGAAACTTTGTGTGGTCTTTGTTTTTTTTACCTGCTCCATCTTTGTTGTCTAATAGCTGATGAATTCTGTGATGGACACTCAGGTGGCAAAATGCATTGAAATTGGACTTCCACAATTATTAATACTGATAATATTTTCTCAGGTATTATACTGTGATGCATATCTTAATACATACCCCACCCCTTACTGTCACCAAAAGCCACTCAAACAATCAGCCACTGGCACTGCACCCATGCATGCGCGTGCATGTTTAGTGAAGTTTTGATTTAGCTAATCCTGACTTAATGAATGTTTCTGGAAATCATTTTATGCAGTACATGCCCCATGCTGTACATTCACAAAGACCTGTCTTTGACCGGTTCGCTGTCATATTCTCTGTTGCAATTGTTTGGCTTTATGCTTTCATACTCACGATGGGCGGGGCATATAGGAATGCAGCACCGAAAACTCAACAGCATTGTCGCACTGATCGTTCTGGACTTGTTGGTGCAGCTCCTTGGTAAAGCTTAACCCTTTTTTTTTTCCAAAATGTTTTAATTATGTTGTTCTGTCTCCTGCATGCATCTGTGCTCTGGAGAGTTGAAGCCCACTAATTCACCTTGAAGGGGTGGGTGTTGGCCAACTTGTCACTTTTTGGTGGTATTGATCACAGGGAGATAAGGGCCTTAAGTTACATCTCCTTGACAACCAACTGCATTCTGTAATATTTTTATTGTTGAAATACCATATGTACATCCACTCGAAAAAAGAATAACATATGTGCAGGATAAGAGTTCCATATCCTTTTCAATGGGGAGCACCAACATTTGATGCAGGTGAAGCTTTTGCAATGATGGCTGCTTCATTTGTCGCTCTTGTAGAGGTCTGCCTACATTTATGTTATTATATTCTTAAGGATCAGCTTGAGGTGCCTTTTTAGGCTGTTACTGCCTCCATTGCTAATTTAGCTAGTTTCATCAGCATGGCATGGTTTAGTGACAGTAAAATTTAGCTGACTGGAAATTTTACCTGTACATCTTTTGTCACATTGTAGTCAACTGGTACTTTTATTGCGGTTGCAAGGTATGCAAGTGCTACACCATTGCCCCCATCCATTCTCAGTCGTGGTGTTGGTTGGCAGGTAACAGAGTTTGATAGCTTTTCCTGCTTTATTCATGATTGCATGGTTTGACCCAGGTGATTGTTGAACGATTAACTATTGTTTCCATTACAGGGGATTGGTATCTTGTTGGATGGGCTGTTTGGAACAGCTAATGGCTCCACAGTATCTGTGTAAGGCTGATGAGAAACATGCATTTTATCTGGACATGATTTGGTTAGTGCATGCAGACATTAATTGCCTGTTCTGAAGATCTCATTATTTTTTCCTGGTACAGTGAAAATGCTGGTTTGCTAGCCTTGACACGTGTTGGCAGCAGAAGAGTTGTGCAAATTTCGGCAGGCTTCATGATATTCTTTTCCATTCTTGGTAGGTTGTCTGTTTCTGCTGACTTTATTGTCTGGAATATACATGAATGCTTGAATCATGGTCCAGGATGTGAACTAAGAGTGGAGCATAATTCATGGAGCGCAACTAAATGGCCAGAAGAGGATATAGTCGGTTATGATTAAATGTCATGGATTATGGTGACCGACAGGACATATATCTTGATGTGATCAACTTAATTGCATGGATTGTTTGCTGAACTTGAACTGGATAAGTTCTTTGATTAATTTCTGGATATAATTTTATGTGTAGAAACAGAATTAGAACTGTTACCCTGATATCCCTAAGTGCATTGCTAAGTCCTCTAATAATATAAAAGTATAATTTGATTCTCTGCCTTTAAGTTCTCTATGTATTCTGTTTGGATAATTGCTGCTTCTTAAAATTGACAAGTTAGCTTTTCATATGCTTTTCTCATGTCTGACAACTTGGAAATTTGACCTCTTACATCACTTACATGACTATACATGTCACTTCTTCAGAACTATGTGCATGTAATTCTTTTTTTGTTTTTCTGATGAAGCTGTGCATGTAAGTCTTAACTGGACTTTCGTAAGGTAGTCTGACAATTTTTAACCAAGAATTATTTTTGACTGTAAATTTTTGCCTTGGGTCAATGCAGGAAAATTTGGAGCGGTTTTTGCATCCATTCCAGGACCAATAATTGCAGCTTTATATTGCATTTTCTTTGCATATGTTGGTACGTACTGACACTTGAATAGCTGGTTCTCGTTCACCATGCTAGATCTATCGCAGTCTGATCTATGCGACCATCTCGTGTACCCTTAATTTATGTTGTCGTGTATAAACAGGTGCAGCTGGTCTCAGTTTCCTTCAATTCTGCAACCTCAACAGCTTCCGGACAAAATTTATCTTAGGTTTCTCTGTGTTTATGGGTTTGTCTGTTCCACAATATTTCAATGAGTACACGTCGGTTGCTAGCTATGGTCCGGTACACACTGGTGCAAGATGGGTATGTCCTCAATCTGCAATCATTATTTGAGCACCACTGAATTATCATTTTTGACAATCCTCATAGGAAATAAAAAATAAAAAAACAATGAATTATCATTTTTGACAATTTACTCAGAGCTAAATTGAAGTTCTACTATTTCCAGTTCAATGATATTGTCAACGTGATATTCTCTTCGGAAGCATTTGTTGCGGGCCTTGTGGCATATTTCTTGGACAACACCCTGCACAGGCATGACAGCGCAACCAGAAAGGACAGGGGCCGTCACTTCTGGGACAGATTCAGATCCTTCAATGCAGACAGCAGAAGTGAGGAATTTTATTCATTGCCATTCAACCTGCATAAATTCTTCCCATCCGTGTGAGCGTGCAGCTAGGCAGTATTGAACACCATAATGTCCTTGTAGGATTTTTTTTGTCGCAATGTTACAATGTTGGTTCTTGTTTTCTATTCCGACTCCTAAGGGTTTTTCTCTGTGTGTGTGTCTTGTGTGTTTATGTGCTTATTTTGTTTATTTGATAGGTAAAATACATTAAAAGTCCATAAAATTATTGCTGCCTGGATTTTGCAATTTATTTCGAAGTAGACAGAGATGCGTCAAAAAAAAAAGAAGTTAGGGCCTTGTTACTGTGGTCTCAAGTAGTGTCTGCATTTCCTTAACAGCTAGCTGTCTGTAATAGAAGCATCATGGAGCCGAAGTGCTCAGCTCCTTTGTTAGTTTTTGCCGGTCGGAGTTCCATTGGCATGGTCCATATTGTCCACGAGGATCCGACTTGCACCAGAAACATTTACATTCTGCGGCAGCATCCTAAGGAATTATCTAAGCTAGTTTTGCCAGAATAAAAGATTGAATTGCTCTGGTCCACGGGTAACCTCAGTCGTCTTTAGTTCTTTAATGCAAGCAAATGTATGCCTCTCAATTGGATGATCAAAAATACTTGAAGCATTTTCTTAACTTAACGCCTGCACGGTGTGGTAAAAGAATCCATCTGAGGGTGCTGTCGTGGGGATGTAGCCATCCTACTTAAGCTCAGCTTTCATCAATTGCATATTGCGCACCTATTCAGTGCATGGTATGGCACAAATTTCGACTTGGGTACTATATGGGAGATGTTATTCTATGGGCATTATATGGTGTCGTTATTTCGCAATCTTGACGTGCAAATTTAATATCATGCACCATTTGGAGATATTATTATCAGCTATGTAGACAAATATCCTGCACTTATTCATATGCCCATTTGCCCAGCTAAAGATGCAGCAAGTATGCCTCAGAGACTTGCATATGATGCTCTGTCCCACTTAAAAAAAAAAAAAAAAGAATGTGCACATGATGACTACATTGACAACCCGCTGAATGACAAGACCGCATGATGACTAATGAAGACTCATTCTGCACTGGGGCCAATTTGCAGCAGTCATGTGTGTCTTATGAAAGTTTATGAAAGTTAACAAAGTCCCGGCTTATGGCGTTTGGGTTTCTCCGGCCTGTTTTCTGTGGCCACCCAAAGCAGGTTAATTTCTGAACTATTTCTACCACAAAATGGTCTCCTACGCCACGGTTGGATGTAACACCGGGCCATATCGCTATAATTTTGGCCATTTCATCCTCTAGACAACTTAGTTCACCTGAAGATCTGTGGACAAATCCAAACTCTCAAGTGCTAGATTTAATTAATAAATTTTCTTTAGAATCAAGTGAAATGGCAAAAACTGGTGGTGAGCAAAACCTTGTTACAATTAGAGTGGGTTAATCCATACTAAAACGCTATGGAATTTCCTTGCCTCACCACAGCTGATGCAGTAACCAGTGGTTCTGTTAGAGCCATTGATGACGTAACACGTGATCCCTTAAAAGAATACCGTTAATCAGCTCTCCTCTGACACAGGTAGAGCAACCTTTCCTCCATACTTTGAGAAAACACCCGTGAGGAATGCCCTCTCCTTGATCTTTAACCTGAAGCACCAAACCACAGAAATCAAGATATTCCCCAAAAGATTGTTGTTAAAGCAGAGCCACATAGATGCCGATTCTAGAGTATATACCTGATCACAGAACTGGACAGGCTTAAATTTGATGTTTTCACTGATGTTTTATTGACAGTTTTCTTCTTTGAATCTTTTTGTTTCCTTTGTGCAACGGAGTAGAAACATTTGAATCCAAAGCTTCTGCATTTTTAATTTTTTTTTGCTCTTTTTTTTTTTTAAGATGAATTTATCAAATATGTCCGATATAAATATATCTAATAAAATCAGAAAATAAAATATTGCTCCAAGCAGCAGAAATAGCAAGATTACTACCAGTCAAAAAAAAAATACTTTCAAAGTGCTCTGCACGAGACCTTCCAATCAGCCGCGCTATTTTCTCCCTTCTTCAACAACATGGGAAAGTGAGGTCTTCGAATGATGCATGCCAGTTTCTCTTGCTTTGAAATGATACGGCAGACAATCCGAGCCATTCTCAATCAATACAGGTTCTTGTGAAGTCTTGTCAACTACTGCAGCCTCAATAGTTCCACCACAAGAATCCTGGGAAAGTTTATTCATGTCAGACCCGTAGGAAGTAAGTCACTTCCAGCTGAGTGGATGTCTGAGTGCCACTTACTAACTGTTGAGAAGAGTTGGAAGAGCCACCTGACTTTATGACATTAAAAGTAATCTGCTTCTGTAGCTTCTCGAAAAGTACATTTGTCTTGGAGTATTTCTGTATAAACCTGGCACAAAAAGATGGTTGAATAAGCTTTTTTTTTTTTGCTAAAAAAATAAGCTAATTTTTGAGAAGGGGAAAACGACATTGCAGGATTGATACTAATAAAGATGTAAACCCTATTTACAACGCCGAGTTCAGTATGTAGTTAAATAACCAATAAAGGAATTGAAAATTTTATCTGGTGGAGACAATGTTCTTCACAGGAGAGAATATCAGAGAATATAATGACAAAAGTTGATTGGAAGCCTTCACTTGTGATAAAGCAATTATATGACAGAAATTCAATAATCATGAGGAAGAGGAACAAGAGCTTGCCAGACGAGAGCGCAGAAGCCCCACGCGGGGGTATCGGCATTTATGCCGCTAAAGAGATCTAAAGTTGGGAGGAGGGAAGGTTTTGGAAGCGGGAGGAGCGCGGACGGAAGGGCGATGATAGGTGGTGGGGAGCGCTGCGAGAAGGGCTGCTGCTATCGCGCACGCCACCATCTTCAGAGAAATCCCCACTCTCCCACTCCCTATCTGGGGAAGTTTGAGCAATAGAAAGTGAACCAAAAACTCCAGTTTCTTATTTACTCTCATACTTTCTCAACAATATCACCCCATAAACAGCAATATATTGTAAGAACAACTGGATGCTCTGGTTATGCTAGGCAAGGGCTCTTTTTTTTTTTTTTTGCTGAGAAAAAAAAGAAGGGGAAAGGAAGAGACAAGCCCACTCCCGCGTAGCAGCCCCCACTGAGCCTCCACCCCATTAGGAGAATGTTCGATGCGAGCAGAAATGGCGGTGTTGGGCACCCCGACCGGTTTTACTCATATCCTCTTCACCCGTGGGCCCGGCTCAGCTACCCTTTTAGGCTCTGGCACGAGTCCCACATATGAGTACGTCACACCTGGCACCACCCTGACTACTAGAGGTCCAAAAAGCATTCCTATGCCTCATGTCCAAGCAGTGGCCGAAGCCACATTTTAATCAACGTCGCAGCGACTCGAACTTGAGACCATGAGAATAGAAATTCCGCCCAGTACCACTAGACCTTGGTGGCGGCAAGGGCTTTTAAAAACCGCGATCAATGCTGAGGGAACCTAGATAAAATGCATCCCAAACTTATGTAGATAACTAGGTAGCTTTATATCCAAAGATAAAACAAAATGGAAAAATGATTGGCTATTGCATAACGCAATGATTTTGATATCTAGTGACTAGTGAGTGATAAAACAATAACAAGATAGTTAAAAAGAGCTCAAACAGTCTCAGTCAGCATATCAATAGTTAAAAACAGATTGTGCTGCTAGCAAAGTTGCATTGCTTACCTAAATAGCAGCAGGTCTTTTTTTGCCTTTGAAAATTAAACTTTATCAGAAACCATGCCTGAAGAACTTGAAGAACTGGGAACTGATCTTTTGAGGATTGAAAAATTGATGCCTAGAAGTAGTGAATAAAGATGTTCATCATGAACATAACAAGAAAGTAACTATTGCAAAATTGTAGAAGGGAAGGCAGCAGAAGTCCACAATTGTAAAAGAGAGAGTAATAGAAATGCAAGCAAAGAGAATGAAATTTATAGAAAACTAGGTTCATCATGAAATAAGATATACAGATGGTATAAATATATTAAGAAATTCGGCTAGAAAACAACTGAGACATTCAAATGCCCCTAGCAATTCTTTATTTGATTACTTATGATATAAAACCCTGGTAAAAAATGCCTTTCGCACCAACAATCTTTGCGTTGTTTCCATTATTCCTTCAAAATATCTATCTTAATATATTTCTTTCCAATCCCCCTTTCTTTCTCAAGAGGCTGTTTGCCTAGATCCTCTCACATATTGCGCCAACTGTGTACATGTCCTTACAGCACCCAACTCCATGACCAAAGTGCCTTGTTTTAAGATAATAATTTAGTACTTCTAAAACATAAACAGCCTATGGTGTACCAAAGTCACACCTTATAGGAAGAGATTAGATGTTCCTTTTTCAATTTGAGCCAAACTAACTACCCAAGAGGTCTTTCAACAACAAATATTCAATGTCAAATGGTTCAAAACCATCACCCGCGATCCTGCAGAGGCAGTTCAAATCTTATCTCTCATATATGATGAGGTGGAACTGCAGGAGGAGGAACATACTCAAATCAGGCTTCATCCATTTGTTTTGCTCTAATTTCCACCAAATTGTACGATATTGATGACGCCGTATTGAACACTAGGGTCATCTGAATTGGAGATTAGAGACACGCTTTACAACGTTCCCCTGACTGTGCTCTAGGCCCATTTGGTTTCCTACATCACTGGGACATACTTTTGAGGAACATCACATTTTAAAATATAGTGCATGCTTCTACCCGCATCATATTACTTATAAATGATCATAAAACATGGACAGAGAAGTCTAAGTTGATGTGGGTTTTTAGGCAGGCTCAATACCAGTATTGAGACTGTCAATATTAAGAACGTCAATATGTTAATTATGTTGTTATTATAGCTATTAGGTATTAAGTACTAAGTAACAAGCACTAACAATTAGTTGCTACTATTATTAGTATTGCCATAAAACAATATTATTGTTATTATTATATTTAATATATTTTATTTATTCTAAATAGTTAATTATCTTGGGCCCTCCCCAAGATAATTAATTGCCCATGATCAAGTAAGTATGTCATAAGTTGGGTCGTCTGAGACAATGCACTTGCTTCGTAAAGATAAGGTTGGACAAAGTTTGATGAGTATCAAACTAGACATAGAAAAGGCCCATCAATATATTTGTTGGATTTCCTCGAGTAGGTCGTATTAGGTCACTTGAGTCATGGGCTACACCAAAGAAGTTCCTTTCTCTCGATCTCAATTTCGAGCTCGCTTTTCACCTAGTCCACTACAACTTTGAGCTTCAAAGCAGTGTTCTTATGCATTAATTCTGATACTTGTTCATTCTCTCAAACAGTATATTGTGAAGGCATTTCTACCATCAAACTAGCTCTGCTGGCTACATTAGTATTCTCAACTACAATGAAATGTCATTCTGTGCGCGCAAGAAGAGATGCCAAAAGAAGACATCATCTTTTATCTGAAGCCTTGAACACAAAGGCTTATCCAATATGTGCACGTAGAAGATTCTCCAATGATCTTGAGTAGCAAAATAGGATGAAAAAGCAACAAAGAGAGGATACTTCATTTTACCAAAAGAAGAAATAGAGAGAGAATGCAAATTTCTAAGCATTCAAATTCAATCTGAAACACCAATCTAAGCCCTTAGGAAGCCTTAAAATTCTAATTCCAAGCCTTTATACAGCCTCACAATTATATCTTTAAGAACTTTTGTAATTTAAACAAAATAAGGAGAGATAACCAAGTTTAATCTGGATTATTCTATCAAACACACTTCTGCAACCCACATTTTTCCAAAGAAAAAGTAGCATTTCAAAAAAAATTCAAGAACCTCAATTTCCCCACCTAATCTGGACAAACTATGATAAATTTAATTTCTTGAAAAGCCGGAATAACTTTATTCTCGGTTAAAGCAAGCTTGTGGGAGCTTATTTTAGTCTAACCCGTTTTTATCCGGTTCATTTGTTTTGCAACCAAACAAAGGCTTGGTGTAGCTGGCCCCCTAATTTTTCAGTTTGGAATTCAAAATATCAGAAAAAGATTTTTTAAGAACCAACATTACCATCAAATCCCTTGTTAGTCACAAAACTTAATCCAAACATATTTGCAGCCTCTAGAGAAGGCCCTTTACTTCTTCATATGGCATCCAGTATAAGTGATTCAAAATGAGTCAGATGTTTATTTAGTAAGACTTCCAACTATCATAGTTTTGGCTTCAGATCAAGTTTGCATGTTGCCCAGTGAGCCTTTTTTAAGCTGTTGCCATCAAGGTTCGGCCTGCAAGATTTCCTCCAAGAGAACTTCAAGTGTGACTCTTGCTCTTGAACCATGAATTGTACCTTGGATTTGTATTATGTGATCTCACCATGCAGAAACTTGCCCTCAAGCTAGTCATGGAGTCATATTTCTCTATCTTAAACCTAGTCTGCACAAAGTCACATGACATGCAATTGAATTGTAGCTTTATGTTTTTATACTCATATTGCTCGAAGTGCATGGTCAGACCGCTAACTTCCCTCAACCAATGACTCTGTCCAACAGAATTCTAGCACCAAATCATACTTGAGTAAGGTTTCAAGTATTAACTTAAATTTGAATGTTTTAGCTGAAATAGATCTATTTTAGCAAAAAATAATTGAACAATTCCTAAGTTTCAGTAGATTCAGTAAGTTTCTGCTAGTTTCAGCAAGAACTAAGAATCATTGCAAGGCTATTTCTTTTCTAAATAGAGCTTGTTCATGGCTAGCAGATCAAGCCTCTTTACAAGATCAAACTAACTAGAAGTTTGAAGCTTTGAAGTATATGCGAAAACATGTAGACGCTGGGTTGCACAAAATTATAAGGGAGACTTATATTTACTATATAATAACATAGGAGTTCAAAGAGTGTGCAAATAAGATTTTTGGACCTTGCTGACATCTCATGAAATGTTACAGATTAATCAAATTTCACAAATCAGGATTCTTTGGTCAAAAGAAAAGAAACTTTTGCAATTCTAGCATGACTTCATAAATTTGATATATAAGATATTCATTATGTAACCTAGCTTTCTAATTTGTACTTTTTCCTTTTTCTTTCTATTTTCAGATTTTTGATATTTTCTAAATACTTAAAGGTTATAAACTCTAAAACCACCAAAATCATAGAATACAACAAAAATTTTCAAATGATTCAATATATTCTAAGTTGTACTTAATACTTCGGCTTTTCTATAAAAATTTCATTTTACTTATTTTTTTTTGGTTAGACCATAACTAAACATTGATTTGGAACCTCCAAAAATTGTCAACACTAAATCTCGTTTGGCTCAATTGAGACCAAAAGTGCATTTCAAAATTTTAAAAGTATGAGGCTGCATTTTTATGACAAATTTTTAAAGTCTTGCTCAGCAGGCAATTTTCTAGGCCATCAGGTTGTTATACTTGTTCAAACATGTAGGAATCAACTGTAACTATAGTCGAAATTTTGAACTGTCAGAAAGAATTGCAGCCATCTTTGCATCAAGCTCTTCTCACCTTCCGCACAACTCGAGACCAAGGGCAACAATAATGAATGCTTGAGCTTGGGTTTTTCGAATCAATTAGGAATAAATCATCCAACCACCTAAAAAACTGCACATTAAAGTGAAAACGAACCAAAGGTTAAAAATAATTTTGGGTCAAAGATGTAGTCAAAATATTCATGCTAAAGCATAGGCAATTTACGCACAAGAAAGTCAAAATTGAATTGTGATCTTCTAATTATTGGTTAGAGTATTTTGTTTGAATTCTTCAGGAGGTCAAATATTATCTATTTTCTTGGAATATTCATACTTATTTTTGAGCCCATTTCGATATTGAGTATATTTTGAGTAGCAACATCATCTAGTGTCTTACCTTCGATGCTAGTTGGATTAGAGAAGTTTTACTTATCGGAAAAAAAAATATTCTTAATTGAAAATATTTTTCCTAATCTTTTACGTGGGATCCTAGAGCATTACAAATCTTACTATGTTAGCGAAGTATAATTTGGCTCCTCTTTTTGCCAGGATAGTGCCGAGAAGAGGTCCTTCTTCTTCTGGGAATTTTATTTTGGGAGTACCATGGCAGCCTGCAGTCCAAAAAACAAAGAAAGAGGAGAGTTTACTGTAACTGAATAAAGTTGTGCAGAGATTTTACCAAAAATATCTGGAGCTCCTACTTATTAGTGTCTTTTTAACTTCTAGCTAATTCAGTTCGGCCCAGGTCTTTTCTTCTTTTACCACCAGAGCTGTTTTTTTTTTTTTTGGTAGAAAGCATCTTTACGTTTTTGAAATGCAGGTTTCCTTCACTTCATCCTGATGATTTCAGATCCGATACGAAAATAGAGACCTTACAAGCGGCATAGATTAACCATTGAAGAATTGGTCTGCACCGGCCAAAAAGGCATGCGACCGAAAAGATTTCCATTGTTTCATATAAAATAATCTTCGTTAGTTGTGTGACATTATTGGATCAAGAAACTTTTCCACTCACTAATAATCTTGAGGCACTCCAAATTGATTATCCTTTTAAATGCCTTCAGGATGCCTAAGGTCAAGCCGGGGTCTACCTCCATGAGGCTCGGTCTTTGCTTGAGTCTAAAGTTCCGCTCTGAAAAATAGAAAAGGACATTTGTGCAGAATTTAAGCCTGCACGATCCACGTCATCATAATGCACGCAATGATTGGATAACCAATCAAAGGAATTAGTTGGAATGAAGGTGTAAGTTTTTCATGTTTTTCTTTTTTTTTTAAAAAGATGTTCATCAGGTTAAATGGTAAAAAAATATGACCCGCGAAACAGCAAAGCAAAAAGGGATACAGAATACGATTTACATTGATAATTTGCTTTCAATTTTTTTTCTACAAAAGCCTGCAAGGCTTTCAGGTAGTGCAGCAAATAAATACATTGATCCTCATATATCCGGTATGAACTGTACATTTTACATAAGCCTCTCGTCACTTTCATCTTAGGAAAGAAACTTTGATCGCTGTTTCATGAAACAATCACATGTACTTCAAATTAAATGTACTTTAAATAAATAAGTACAAGATTGAGATGGCATTTCGTACAAGATATTCTGGAGGATGTTGCCAGACACTGCCATTTTCAACATTGGATGTATGGCTTTGTAGATGTACCAGCCATCAATACAATCTGCAGACCACCGCTGCTGTAAATATTAACATGTAACCAGAAAAAGGACAACGTATAAATTAATTGCAGGTAACTTACAGCTTGCCCTTGTTGTATTAGCTGATTGAAACAAAAATGGTAACAATTTTCTAAATTCCTGAAAACAAATGCAGAAAATAAATTATCCAGCTGTAAGTGAAGACTATTAGTAGTTTGATCATTTGTATGCGTGAAAATGAGCTAGCTGCATACCTCATATCAAAATTGAAGATCAATCAAAACTTGATTCAACGCACCAACTGGAACATCAATTAAAATTTTTAGCTGTTTGATATTTGTGGCCTTCAAATTCAAGACTAAGGCGTATTCCCACAAGTGCAAGTCATCTATTATTGATATAATATGGACTCCCAAAAGGAAAGAGGAAACAAAGCTTAGCTAGTATTCCTGGTTAAGCATTTATTTGTAACTGTAAGAAAACATGATCTCACATGCACATCTAAAAACTGACAGAGATATTAAACTTAAATTCAACAACATTTAAGAAAAAGAAATGCTTACTTTTTCACAAAAAATTTTGATGCATAACCTCAACCATCCACACCTCCAACCACCTGGAAGTAGAAAACTTTGGATAAATTCATTTTATTATACCCACATAAGTCATTAGAATAAGATTCACTGGTAGTGCCACTGGACAGGTTCTAAAACAAAGATAGGAAAACATGCCTTTTTATTTTTCCCCTAAAGAAACCTGACGTTTTGAGGAGTGTGTGCGCGCGCGTGTGCGCATGTGTGTGTGAGAGAGAGAGAGAGAAGATGAGAAGAGAAGAAAAAACAATATATTTCAATGAAAATAGCCATAAAAATAACCAACAACCCATACCCAGCATAGGGGCCAGTTTTGTCAATTTCTTCAGCAAACTGTTTAAATCAAGGGCTACACCCATTGCCGATCCAATTATAATTTTTCCCTAAATTTCCACACAACTTGCATTCATTTTGATGACCTCAGATATAACTATCTTGTCCAATTTTCCACCTAATATGTGTTCATATGTCTGAGATATATCACATTTTACATGTATATTGTGTTATGGCCCCCATATTAATGGATGTATTGTATAATCACAGTCCACCTCTTTAGTCCACAAGTGACGTGATATCTGAATCCAGTCCAGCAATCAGCATCATGGGCCTTCCTGATCACTTTGGAGGCCAATTATGCATATATGGCTTTATTGTTTGCCCATCTACAGTTCCTCTTTTTTTGGATGACATGCACAAGCTGATCACCCATCAATAAACATCATGTCAAGGATACAACATCAAAAACACCCATGATGCATCACAAACCCTGCCCTAACTAAAGAGTATCTACAGAAGTCTCTATAGATCCCCTAAAAGATTCCTCTATAGATCCCCTAAAGGATTCCTTTATGTCCCCAAGTCCATCTGGTGAAGCTGCACAAGACAAAAAGTGATGTTTTCATCTTTCCTCCCACAGAATTTATGTTCTGGGCAATCAGAACCACATTTTAGAAGGTCATCACATGTTTTAGTAAAAGTAAGAGCAAATACCCAAACAAACTTTGGATTTCTCCCGCATATAGGTCCCCTAATAGATATTGCAGATTAAAGCATAAAAATATTTTTTTTAAAAAAAAGGCAAAAAGTCAGATTTTATGTAATAAATGGTAGTAATGGACAAAAGACTGTATTCTGGAACAAAAGAAGCTCGAATTTGATTGACGCTGTTTGCATAAACAAGAAAATTCACTACAAGTTTATACAGGTCAACTCAATTTTCATTGGTTCACGTTGCAAGTTCAGTTTGAAGCCAGTGATGTATATAATCAAACAATCAGATATATTACGACTTATACAGCAGTTGTGGCAAAATGCAGAAGCGAGGACTAAAATACCATTGGTAGATTTGCTGAAATAGGACCCTGTGTGCGATTTGCACTAAGTACTAAAACTGTGGAATAAGCAAGTTTGGAGGTCCAATAAAGGATCAATCTGAAACTTAATATTCAAGACAAGTTCAAGTAAAAATGTACAAGATTAGGTCTCAAATGCAGGATACATGTCATTTCAGGCTTAAAAGTTGGAAACTTCTACTTATAGTGTTGCACCTACTCCAGAATGTTGCTCCCACTTCTGCAACCACACATAAATGCTTCCACCCCCTCTTTAAATAAACATTATTTATCACTAAAACTGTTTCATCAAAATCAAACTTAGCTCAATAATAAATGTATCCTCCATTATCTTATCATTATTATAATTTCATAAATCATTCATTACTCTAAGATATGGTAATCAGATAGATAGATTTCCAATGTTTTATAGTATTTAATATTAATATGTATGGATCTCTCCTAGGCACCTTAATATAAATCTTATGGATGTGCACTTGCCCACTCCAAACAAAATCCTTTATGATACAAGTATCTAAGCTTTCAAGAACCAAAATTATAAGGTTCCTAAGAGAGCACTACAGAATACTCAAAGAAACTAAGCAAAAAAAATGAAAGGAACTCTAGCATGCATGAATGCATACATATATGCATACACGCATGCATATATATATATATATAGAGAGAGAGAGAGAGAGAGAGTAGAGATAATACATGAGCACCCACATAACAATCCAAATAAGGTTGGTCTTGACTAGATGACCAGGAGCCTAGCACCGATGATCCGAGCTATTGGACGTAGTCTACTATCTTTAAACTACTTACTATCAAACAATCATGTGATTTTGAATCCCTAGCATATGCATCGCTTATGCATGAAGCTTAAATAACACAAAAAAGGTATATTTTTTACCCTTGGATGCATAGACTAAGATCTCCAAATCACCTGATTTTTTTTATGGTAAGCAATTTAGAAATAGTAATCACATCCAAGCTTGGATTATTGGTGTTAGACCCACAGTTGTCCAACCAAGGCTAATGTATTAGGATTGTTATATGGGCACCCACATATTAGCTCTATGCTATATATGTGTGCAAATATGGCTGCCCCATAACAACCCTAATAAGGCAGGCCCTAACTGGACCCAAGGGCCAACGCTAGTCATTCAAGCCATTGGATGTGATCTTCCTATAAACTAGTTACGATCAAAAAAATCAAGTGATCAGAGATCCTTAGCCTACGCATTGGTTATGCATCAAGAATGGACACATTACATAACACGAAAAATACATATTTTTAACCATTGGATACATAGGTTAGGAATCTCCAAATCACAGGACATTTGTGACAATGAGCAGTTCATACAGCAGATTGCAAGATACTCAAATAAAAAATTTCAGTGAACACATAACACCAGTTAAACATCTACATTTAAAAGCAACCATAAATAGTTAAATACAAATAATAAAAAGACAGTTAAAAAGAACACATATGGCTTCTTTGTACTAAAACCTCATTCGCCTTTCCACTGAACTAAATCGCATCGAGGTACTCGAATTTTGGCTGCTTGCTCTTCTGCTTCAATATCATTAACAACTCCACGACATCTTGGAAAGCCACAGTAGCAAGCAAGTTGTTTGTCCATTGAGAAAAATCTGAAGAAAAAAGAATATAACAGGGTAAACACTTGCATACGAAAAAAAGAGGAGAAGATTCTCGATCCACACCTATAATCGTATGTCAATTCTTCCCATTGGTTGATGTCTCGTTTTGCAAATATAATGATATGTTCGTCACCATTAACACTAATCACTCTGGAGTAACAATTTGGCTGCAGGAAAAGATTGAGGAAATATTTTTTATTAATTGTGACACAAGAATTCTAGCCATATGTATGTAAGGATTAACTGGGGAAATAGTTACTAGGCCAACTTAATCGTCTTGAATCACTCAATTGCAATCAGAATTCTCATCCTCATACCTACTAGGCTGATTAGTTACAGCAATCAAAAACTAGAGTAACTTAATACCATCAAAGTCACGCATCATTTTGAATTTGAATAAACAAAATAAAATGAGCCACTTAGAGAAAGCAAGTAATGAATAGAGAGAGAGAGAGAGAGAATCAACTGAATTATCTTTTTGTTTAGAAAATGAACCAGGACAGCACAAATACAGGTTAGAACCATGTGTGAATACAATAGGCGGCACACCGGTACCGGTACAACTTGGTATAGCTGGTATAGACTAGTACGCACATGCTTAAATTCTTGGTTTTAAGTGTTTGATGCATGTCCAACCTGCAAATAAGTGTTCGATAGAGATTCTCAAAGCTGGACAGAAGTGTTTAGGTAACATAGGTCCTTATTTACTAGCATGTTACTCAACACAATGGAGCAAAATTGGCAATTATTTATTAGGAAATGAATGTGTCCATATGTTAATTTTTAACAGTATCTGGCTATCTGCCAATGGCAACAACTACAGAGGCCCATCTTCATGTTGTTTGCCCCGCTATAATCTTATCAAAGAAATCCTTTTCTTTGTGCTGACATCATGTAGTAAAGCCATGCAAACAAATTTCGAATAGAGGATCTTTCTTTACTCATTCTAACTACATTCTTTTCCACATTCCACTGGTTCAGACTTCAATTTTTTGGGGTTCAATTATTTTGTAAAGTGAGGTTCTTTAAATTTACCTTCATTGCTCCATTTAACATCCTCTCAAAATAACAAGCACCAAGGAACCACTTCTCGGATGATAACGGTTAATTCATTTAACAAAGCACATAAATTTCACAACCTATCAAATAAGCTTTCTTGAACTGATATTGTAACTTGTAAGCTTTATCTCAGGTAATAGAAACCATACATGGGTTCACCCCCTTCCCCTGCAACAATTATTGAACATAAGAAACTAGCTTAATTACACATTTGTTGGGACAATGCCAAATTAATTTTTTTTGAGTAATTAATTTTCTTGATATTTATCCTACAACTTTCACTTCTTAAAAAAATCAGTATCCTTCTAGTTTTCAATTTTATTCTAGAGTAAGATTTTTTACTCATATATTGCCTGTTAATCATTCAAATTCCAGAATAAAGTTACCTCATACATGCATCCTGAAATCTGGAGTTTAAAAATTCAATCTACCCTTCAGCTGCTTTCTTAGCATAATAACCATATATTTCCCAATTGCATGAGGGAAATGGAGCCCAAACAATGAACCGGACCAGGTTTAGTTAAGAAGCTTAGCCGTATAATATTTATAGTAGTCAGCCAAACAAACCAAAGAAAGCTTGACAACATCTACAAGCAGGCAGGGTAGTGGGAGCAAATAACAGATGTGGATAAGGTGCCCACAATGAGGACTCACGCAACTATCAGCATAGATAACTTTTGACAATGATAATTAACACACGAACGCTCGGCAAAAGTTTTAGAATTTGCTGAGATGTTTGCACTGTCCTTTTTAATCTGTCAAATTTTCAGATGGAAAATATACTTTCAAAGCAAGTAATAGTAAACAAACAAAAATATAGGCTTAATTATTTCAGAAAAGCATGCAATCATTTAAAATATTGGTAGTTACCAGACCAAGCACCAGGTTAATGAAATCATTTAGAAGTCTACTTTTCCATACACTCTAAAATGTAATGTAAAAGAGTAGGATTAGCAATAATCTAATAGCTGACATTAAAGATAGTCCATTGAGGTGTAATAAAAGTAAATAGTGGAATAAAAAAGGATTTGCAAATGCTATGAAGTGCTTCACAATGATGCAATCTGAAATTTACAGCATGGAAAGACAGCCTTCTCATATAATATAGCTTAAACTAAGAAGGTAACGTGTAATTTCTTACTTCACAAGAGTGGTTGATTAAATGAGCTATGCTTCCTGCCCTAGTAGCATCAATGACACGCTCATCATCTATTCGGAACATATAGGTTCCAGCACCCTGCACAAGTAATTGCAAGTTACTATCATGTCATTCATCTCTCCTCTGGGGTGGGAATAAACACATTTCCAAGGAATTCTTTATGAAAAATCAAATTGAAATATCCTCTTCAAAATGATTATGTACGAAGAGGGGGGAAATGACGGCATTGAAATGATGATACAGAAATTATGCATAATTTTTGTAATCTAGCAAACAAATTGTGAGCAGATGAGATATAACATAATAAATAAATGAATTGATGATTGGCTCTGCTATCTCTATGGTCTAGCAACATAACTAATCCAACAAGTAAATATGTATTCTCTTACATCAGACAAGCTACCATTGAAGCTTACAATTTTAGTGGGGATGATATCCTAGCTATCAATCTACCTGACCATAAATCAGAAACAGTTAACATACAATTGTCCAATATCAATATTGGAAAGGGTAACTTACCACTAATGAATTATATATCCGGTGTTCTCTTATGTCTGCAATTGGTGGCCGAACCAGTTCACCTATATATTCAATTACCTAAACCGCAAAGAGGAAAATTAGGTATCAAATGCATTGAGTCAAGAACCAAAAAAGAATGTAACAAATTCTCATCAGCGTACCATGTCCCCAGCCTTGTGCGCAAGCTTTGCAAAAACACCAAATCCATGAATTCTCGATTTTCCTAAAAAATGGGCATAATGATGGTCAGGTTCAGAAAGGGTAGAAGGGTCTCTCTGATTATTTGAGTGTCAGTCAAGGATAAACTATAAACCCCCTGCACTTAAACTTTGTATCAAGGAATATTATGTTCAAAAAAATATTTTTTCATCATTCATATATTGTGCACACAGTATTAAAACCATTACTAATCGGCAAAACGAAGTAAATATTCCTTGACACTAATAATTTCAAACCATAAATGAAAACTCCGGTAACAAATATTGGTATACCCTTACAAATTGTGTCCTGCCATTTAGCATGCATTAGGCAAATATATTTGATGATAAAGATGTTAAAGTCATATCCCCACAAACTTCGCCAAGCTCTACCATAATATGCCTCTTCTTATCGTAAGAACTTCAACTCAATCCTGAGGCCCAACCCACCCCTGCTTAAATTCCAAGCAAAAGTCAGCACATCATACCTCGAGCATGCCATGATGTAAGGATTTCAAATCGGCCCTTGTAATACTGTCTTCTGATACCCATGCCCATACAAGATGGCAACAGTTTAAGAGTCAAAACAGTGCTTGAGAGCCACACATCCACTTTCACACTCCTATCAATGATAATGAAAACATCTTCATCTATGTACACTCTTTTCATAATATAAATTTAATGGCATTCTCTACCTTTCCTAATTATGGTGTTTTCTTGAAAAAGTGAAGATTATATAGCTACAAAATGTAAGCATCACGTCATGTTCTATTTACAAGTGCTAAACAGCAACCATAAACAAGAATTATCTCCACAAAACAAAAAGCAATTATCAGGGAGAATGAAGGAGATGACATCAAAGAGCTTGGTGTTTTATTTTTAAGAAAAAGAGGGATATATAACACAACAAAACCAAGAATAGGGGATAAGAGAATTATATTTGGGCATCATAATCATGAATTGTAAATCATACTGTATATTCAAGAAAGCCTTCCAAATTTTAGAAAAAAAGGCCTTATTTCTACCAATTATATAAGCAGGCTAAATATCATCTGTATAGACTTAGATATTAATTTAGAGGATAATATTTAGTTTGCAACAAAGCATAACTCTTTTTCTTCCTGGTAGCATTTGGGACTGCACTAAGGAGGCTTTCATTAATTCTGGGCCTTCAGTATAAAATAACGATTATTTATCAAGGCTCCCGCCAATACCCTATAGAATGCAAAGCCAAGAAAAAGTAGACTATATGTGTTGATGAAAGTAAGAAAGATTAGTTCTACATATACTCTTCTAGATCCCCTTAGTTGAAACTTCAAAAGACAGCAAAATCTCTTGCCAGATTATTTTCTTCTTTTGTATTCTAAGGCCCCAGGACCATGCTTGTTGCCAATGATCTAGCATGTACAGCAACAAAGTTCGGATCTAAATGACTAAACATACTTGAAGTTATCAAAATATTAGTTACTTGTTAAAATGAAACAACTTACCAAAAGCTAGTCTCTTTCTGAACGTCTCCTTCATATTTTTGTACTTCTCTGCCATGGAGGATATGTTTCCCTCATGATGAGAGGTTCCCAGTTTTGGAGCATCAACCAAACAGGTTGTTTGCAAAGATTCATTGTTAGTAGAACCACAGCCAAGTCCATTTTGACGATAACCACTGACCAGATAAGGCCTGTTCTCTATAAACAATCGTTTTACAGATGCAGCAGCCAGAACCTGGGGTTGTTTCTGTCCCCTTCTCCAGGAGAAATTGTAAGGCTCTGTTCAGAAAGAGAATATCATTATTGAAATCAAAATTAGGTGCTAGAATATAAATTAAAAAAGAAGGTATCATTCATAGTCATCTTGTAAATAACAAATGACAAAAGGCATGTAAGAAAGGAACCCCAAGCATGTCAATCATATGTTCTCCTTCTGCAGATTATCACCAGAAAAATGAAAATGTGTAAAGCAAATCTATTTTCTCAACAGATGATTCCCGTTACTTACACAATACAGGCAGCAATTAGAAAGAAAATAAAATAAATGGATCCAGATACATACCGCTTCTTGCACAACCAGATGGGTTAGATGCAGGGACATAGCTGGAATCAAATTGAGCAGGAAGTGCAAGGTTATCATCAGCAGGCGGACGCTCATTAGATGGCTGCCTATGCTTCTTACAGAAGGAAAGTAGGCGAATACACTGATCATCATCCTCAAGTGACATGAGATGTATTTTGTCCTCATCTTCCAGCTGCAAGTCCAAACAAAACAAGAATGGCAAGAATACAAATAAAATGGGGTCCAATGGAAGAGCTGATTGGGAATAGCAAAAGCACTGATATGAAGGGAATAATAATGCCTAATTCAGAGGGCGAGGATGCCAAAAAAAAAATGATAGCATACCTCAACACAAAGACCAGCAGCACGTGCACAAAGTGGATGATATGCCACACAGCACGTATTGTGAGAGCACTGTCAAGAAACTTAACTTTCAGAGCCATACTGCTTATATATCATGCAACTTGATGAAATGTCCAGCATAATAAAGATGACCAATATGAAAAACTGCAATTTGGAAATTGAAAGAACCAAATTTTCCATGTTGTGCAGAACAAAAGAAAAACTTTATACAAAACCTGAATGCAAGCCCCATAAGAAACGCCACAAATGCTGCATAATAGCTTCCACCGATCCTGGCCATGTCATTTTATGGAAGCATTTAACATGTTTGTTTTTGTTCGAAAAAAGCTAGCAAGATACTGATGTTCACGTGCATAAGTTGATGAGCAGATAATAATGCAATGAAATGGTGAGATACCTAGACCTTTAAGGAAAAGAAAAAGACAATTGAGAATGCATTATAAAAAATTAACGAGTACCTTATTAATTCTACTTATCCCATCAATAGGCTCCATTCTCTTCACATCCAACAGGCAAGTTTCTGCAGATGAATTAAGTTTAAAAAATGCATCAATTTCAATATTGCCACTTAAAGATAGGGTAAAGGATTTCCTACAAACCAGGAATCCACATTGCACAAGTCAGGTGAGCCCAGCGTCCATCAGTTGTAGGTTTAATTGCACCACCTAACACAGTTGCAATACAACGATCTAGTAGTGTCCCATATATGTCTTATGAATAACAAAATAAATAGGCACATAAAGTACCAATAACAGGACAGAGGCAGCATCTTGGAGGAAATCTGGGTGCACCAGGCCGACATAAATTGCAGAGCCAAAGCACGCCATCTAAAGGTTCCAGCTCACCATAGCATCTTGCATGAACCTGAAACAGGTATTGACTTGTAAACTTTGAAAATAAGATCAAAATAAAAAGAAACTTCATACTGTCCGACAAAATACTTACCATCATACGGCATTTATCACACTGAAGGAACAGATTGTCCTCGTACTCCTGAAAGTGCAAACCAAGGTTGGCACAATTTCATTTCAACTACTTACATGCAAAAATTAATTTTATAAACATTTACCAACCATTGATACAATATTTGAAAGCTGCTAAAAAAAAGGTCTAAGAGAATTTTAAATTCAATAAAATGCTTACAAAAGGTAGAAAAAGGTGATTCTGGTACTTATCCCAAACAATTGGCTTATAATAAAAATAATGCAGCTACTAAGGGAAGAGCAAAGTTGTAGCACTTCACCTCATCCATGTCACAAACACTGCACCTGTCAAGATCTTTCCAGTTAACACGAACAGCTCTATAACCGGCAGGTACATCCCCACTGCTTTCAAAGTACTTCGAGCACAATCTAGAATTTGGCAATTCCTAACAAGCAATGAGATTTTTTTAGAAATCAGATAAACACATTTTACTCTGAAAAGCTCCCCTTCCCTTTTTTTAATATTTGAGTTTCCTTGATTATAAAGCAGTTGCATGAGCATTTCATGGCAATATGTTTACACTTATATAATTTTAAAAAACAACAGCACAGCACACAGAGTTCAAGACCAATAACAGTAGCTTTAGTACAGATATAACAGGTGCATAGCCATTAATAAATAAACCCATAGCCAACAAATATTTTTTGATTTCTCCAGAACAAAACTTAGTGGTCAGAGAATTTTTGCAATTGGTCAAAAGTCCCACCGTGGCAATTTATAACAACTGATGATTTTACAGCAAAGCTCACATTGCACAATAACTGATTTGAAGACAACCCTAACAGAATCTGGTCAATGTCTCTAACAATAGAGAAGCACATGATAACATAACTTTTTGACCACAAGCCCTCTAGCCATCTACTAAACTTTGAAAAAGCAAAGATATCCACAGTAATAGATCCCCTGGAATAAACATAATATAAGTGTTCTCATACAAAAAAAAAAAAAGAAAAAAAAGAAAAAGATTAAGACATAAAATTGCCATGAATAAATTAAACAGAATGGGGAATTAACAAAAAACTGAAAATTTTCTATTTATTCATGCCATGAAATATGACTTAATCAGACATCATACTAACCAATCCACAAGGTACATTGATACTAATGAACAGACTATTTTTTGTTAGAGATGGACAGATTAAGGACAGCATCATTGATGATCATGCATTATAGAATATTAATAATGCAAATTCTTGATTGAGTTGCATAATAACAACAAACCTGAATGAGTTGGGATATTTGCGGATTTGAGAAACCAAACATGTAAGAACCAGACTTTTGAAATTCACTTCCCTCCACTTCAGCATTAAAACCATCACACAGCTTATTCCTTATTCTGCTATAAATTTCCTTCCAACAAGCAGTAGGAGTAGGTCCATCAATCTGGTAATAAGAAAGAATAAATATTAAGAAAATGCAAAGTAATCCCCAAAAAATCCCAATGAATTTGCAAGAATCAATGATATATTACAAAGCACAAATTTTCTCTAATATATGACAAACTTATCATTTTCAAGATGGTAAACACTAATGTTGTGTTTTTTGCTCCTTCCACGGAGAAATACGTGTTCTGTAAGTTCATGCTCTCCATTCTCTGTATTGTTAATATGCACCAGAAATATATTTACATGTTGTATTGGTTATACATCATTTTATTATTGTTCGGATGAACTCTAGAGTTCAGGTAAAATAAGGTAATGGGGTTAGCTATCTGATATTGTTAAAAAACTAAAATTCCACAGGTGACTGAAGGAGCATTAATAAAGATAGACTGTCAGGAGATTCAACATGTAGATCTGTTGTTGCCCATCTTCTGCAGGATCTGTCACATCATCAGCACTTCACTAATCACTATTAGTGATGATGCTATCTACATTAAGGCAAAATCATACCAATGCTGAGAAAGAACAATATCTGCAGCAAGTTATTATCAATGTACAACTAACAATTTTCTTGAAATTGCCATCCGCAACAAGACCAAACTTGAATATTGAGTTGTCAGACCGACCTAAATGATATTTGGTGTCTGATAGCACCAGAGAGACCACAATATATGTTCGTGTACAGAACAAGCAATGGTCCATCAAAATAAAATCAATAGTCTGCTCATCTCCTTAAAAAGTGTCTCATCGTTTAGCAAAAAATATTTCAAATATTGTCACAATACACTACAACATCCAGGAAAAACTCACTATGGGAAAAGACTAACAATTTGGAGGGAAGAAATGCAGAGAATATAATAAAAGTTTCAGAAATAATTCAGATTATAAACAAAAGAAAATATAAATAATAAATAAAAAAATTTAAGTTATAGACTTATCAATAACTTGACAACATATGCAAAAGTGGTTTATGAGAAATTAACTTCAAGTCTCTCTCAAAGGAATAGACGGGACCAAAGGGATGAGCCACAATGATTATAATCGGACAAATTTGGCAAGCAATACAAATTTGGCTACCTTCAAGACAGTAGCACATAAAGCATGCACAAATTTAGATTCCCTTATAATCCATAATTATGTGCTCCTTCTTTTTTTTGCTAAATCGGATTTATCATACAGTACAGGTACAGATACAGCCAAAAAAGTCGAAGAGCAACAGGTACCGGAGCGCACCAAGCAACTCCCTCTCTCCAACCCAAAGAGTATCCCCAGAGTGGTTGGCCATACATAGGGCCACCCAATCCATTAACCCATTGGTCTCGCTGTACACATGCTTCACCTACAAGGCCATCCCGCCACAGACCGTAGCCTGGATATCTCGAATTACATGCTCTTTAATGATATGTTCTAACTATTCAAAATGAAATTGTAATGCCTCTAATTTTGGCCCATTTTATCCGAAATCATCCAAATTAAAAGCAATAAGAATATGTGTCAAGCTTAGGTTGGCAAAAAAAATTGATCTGAAACCAAACTACTAAGCTTTGGTCATGTATTGCTAATGACATCACCTTGAATATTGGTCACTGTCGAGTCCACATGATTAAAGCTGAATACATCCTGAGTGCTAATATTACGAACTCCTAAAATAATGTTCCATCCTGATGCATAGTCTCATGCAGACTTCACTGAACCAGCCTAGTTTGCGGCCCTGCCTGTTTGTTGTTGTTCTTTCAGGAAATCAAGGTGATGTTTATTCTGATTGATTATTTATCTATCTGTCCAGTAAAAATCAATGATTTGTCTTGCATTAACTAAATGTCTGGTAAGTATTAACAACCTTTTGGCGCCCTCAAATTTTCATAAGATGACATTTTTTAACAATTCTAGAGCAAATTTTTATTCATATAATGACAGGATTTCAATGGGAATCTGAATTAAGAACAAATTTGTTAAACTCAGCCTCGCTTGTTACAGTTTTGTCATTTCTTGTTTAAGTTATCCATCTACATTCTATTTCATATGTGTGGGCGGGTGCGAGGTCAGTAACATCTTGTACAAAACCTTGAAAGACATACTACAAAAAGAATGAAATCTCTCTAGCATCAAGAAAACACCAATATTATTCTAAAAGAAGAAGATGAAAATGATGATGATGATGATGATGGACTTTCAATAGGTTCTCTTCCTATTTTTTTCATCGCAAAAGGCTTTCCCAAAATACTACCAATCACATAACCCTTGATGAGAGAAACCAAAATGAGATTATAAGAATGCAAGCTAAGAATGTGTTGGACCATTTTGCATTGTTGATGAGATTAAAGATGACTAGAAATCTAAGCAGGATAATTTTGTATTCTAGAAGGACCCTGTTGGTGCCAAATTATGGATAAAGCCTTAAAAAAGTAAAGTGTTTCATTAGTTATTTGTATAATCTAATTTTTTTGATGCTAATGAAATTATGTATATCAATAATGTTTAAATGGATTAGATGGTTGATATGCCACCCATAATATAGGTGCTGTTGAACTTTATGGTTAAGCCAGCAATGGCAAAATAATATTCTACCAACATCTTAAGTATATGTTACATTTAGATGGCTATGGAAAACCAGAAAGATGCACAGAAGAGGGCATCAAGCTGCAGGAGTATCAGAAAAGAGTACCTTATTGAACATGTGAACATCCATTTATGCCAATGCTTGAGTTTCAACCTAAGTAGGATGTCGTCTCATCATGTATTTTAAAGGAAAACATGAACCACAACTATCAACAATCATGAGCCTCTCTACAGCCTTCCTTTCATCTATCATCCCATCATGCTCTTGAACATCCTAATATGCTGAGAGAAGCTCAATCTGATTGGAGAAAACTATGGAAATAGCAAATAAAGCTGTCCCAGAAACTGGTTCGCAACCTTGGTTGGTTACAAGAAAGAATATCAAACTGACTGCAAATAAGTTTGTATTTTCAAGAAGATGTTGTATGGTTCTCCTAGAAAGTCTAAGGTGTGCGAACTGCTTAGGGGCTCAGGTGATGGGCCAATACCGCTGAATTATAAATATCAGTCATAAACAATTGGTAATGTGGTTACATTTTGGAGACCATAGAGATTATATAATCATGAAATTCTTAAGGTTCTTTACTTTTCTTTTCATGTATGGTTAGCAAGCACTTTAGTCCCAGTCGAGAAATATGCCTGAAACCCCTTTTAAGTTCTACACCTACAATGGCTAATGCAGTGTCAAAAATATCAGAATTTTTCCACTGGCTTTAAAACACAATTTTGAAAAGCATTTTACAGAACATTGGACAGCATTCACGTGTAAAACTTATGTATTTGATCTTGAAATTTATTAAAAAACTCGAAAGACTACATCCTATAGATAACTCCATTTACTTCAAAGTTTCAAGGAACAAGATACAAAGAAATGATAGGTATTTTCTGATGCTACAAGTGCAATAATAAACTAACTGAATTTACAGTAACATATTATAATTTTTTGAAGGAACAAAATGGAATCCCAGTTTCACAGATTATGAATATGCTTACCTGTTCTCCATCATCTGCTGTTACTCTAAATAAAGGTCGGGATTTCAACTTGGGATTCTTCAGAACTTCCATCCTATATGATGTTACTATACTTGGATCTGCACTAGAAGAAAAAGAAGAAAGACATCAATATGCCCAACTTTCTAGACAATTATTGTCGATCGGAAAGGACAAGACTGTCAAGTTTGAAATAAAAGATGGTTGGGCTTGAAGGATTGACACCATTAGAACAATAATAGTACAAAATGATAAATATTACCTTTTATTGACATAAACCTCCTAAAGGCAGTATATCCTGCTGGCCAGATATGATGCTTGTTATGGAAATACTCTGAATTATATATAATTTTTCCTGAAAAGCAACCACAAGAAAAATACAAAAGTTGATTACATCAGTTCATTACCATAGCGTGTATGATCTATATAATCTATTACATAGTGGAACTGGAGTTATTTGAAGTGTGCTATCTAGGATTCATTACTAGTGCCATTTTTCCAAGCATTTAAATCACCTAATCTAGTTACACGAAGATTCCCTATTTCAATTGGAGAAATGTTGATGTGTTCATCTGCATATGTTGTTTCATCTCCTGACAGATCTTCACATGAGTCAGTTTCTTCTTCGTTCTCTTCAGGAGCACCAGTACATTCATCAGCCCCAATACTTTTTCGCAGCAGCAGCATGCTCTTTGGAAGCTGCTGCTTGCTCAGATACCTATCAAGATCACCACCATGTATTAAAATATGGAAAATGACAATGGTAGCTACCTAATTCAAAACTAGAGCAAATAAACCTTCAAATTCATATAGCAAACATATAGGAAGAACAAATGATAAAAAATATAAAATGCAGGAGTTGAGTTATCATGGAATGCACATCCAAAGCTATAGCAAAAGCGCAAGTTAGTGCTTCTAGGAGCTAAGGAAAGGCGTCATGTGGAACACAAAGAATCCCAGTTAACATACAGCATACGCTACAATTCAGGTAGATTTCCTTCATGGACTCTGTGACAAATAAATACGCTTTGGCAACACTTAAAATTGGAATGTCATTAGTTGCATAAACCATTATGAATAAGAATATTATGCAAAATATGTAACTGTTGATCATCCTATTTTCATTAGAGTATAAAATAGAATACTTCACGTTCTGAGGCACAGCCAAATTGATTTGAAAAGCTCCTAACAATCTCCTAAAAACAAATCAATTTCATGCTATGAAGAGAAACAGCTTAGGCTTCTTTGTCATCCAAAGTATAAATAAAAAAACTACAAACATTCTAGTTTTGATCAAAACTAACATGACTGCACTTGACCAAACAATCAAACCAGCCTGACTAGAAAGTCATAGTAAATTGACACAGACTAGCCCACAATGGCAGATACTGAACCTGTCATGAACTTGTAATAACCAAGCACAGACTGAGCAAAATTACAACTATGTCAGATCAGGGTATGGGCTTGGGCCAAAATTGCCACACCTACTTTTAGGGGCTGCTTTAAGCCGTCACTTTTTCACATTCATCTTACACACAATGCACAGGGAGATGAGCATATTTCTAGAAGGAACGAAGGATAGACAAGGTCAGTGTCTCCAAGATATTGCATGCCGCTAAGGTTTCAAAATAAATCTAACAATAGCAACATTGATAATGCTGATCACAGTCGAGTAGCATAGAGAATACATACAAATTGCTGCAGCAAATTTGACAATTATGGACAGAAGTACCAAAAGGCCAGAAAGTCTAGGATGGAAAATGAAGACAACATAAGATGCACAATGAAACATGATGACAGAAGGGATAGGAACTAAGGAATAAAGAAGTTCACCAGTAAATAATTATTTTTCATTAAAAGTTAATACAATGATCTTATAAACCACAAATGCATCCAGCTATTCAATAAACTATGTTAATTTGCCCTTATAATCATCTTTTTTCTTATTAAGCCTTTTTGATCATAATAAATATTTTCGTTGTTTTACAATGTTGCAGTTCTTCAGATGCATCTCGAAGGATGACAGACCTACATCAATGGATACTCATTACCCATATGCATATAATGAAACAAAAATTAAATAAAAGATGTAACAAGATATAGAATGCAGAAAATGTTAAATGGGAACATGCATAACACACAAAAAAAAAATAACAGAAGAAAAACAAGTAGCTTGAAAGCCCAATCTTTCATGATGTTAAATTGTTAGCAACATAAGGCAGGGGACGACAAGAAGAGACAACCACAATTTCAAGCCTAGTCTAGGAAGGAAACAATGCCGAACAGAAGCAGCATATAATATTTGAAGCATGATGACTCAGTCATGTACTTGTTCACTTGAAAATGTGAAGGCCTGTCATCAGGGCTTTGAGCACACGCAACCAGAACTGGGTTGCTGTCCAGGTCGTACATTTTAAAAAGTCATTTCTCCTAGATATGAAGCGCTCAATCTCAATAATCAGTCATTCACAAGAATCATTTATCGTCGTATCAGAAATACTGCATAGCTTTATTTTCATTCACATACTAGACATCATATGGGTTAGTAATTGCAGACAAATAATAATTAAAAACCAGTTGTTTGAAGAATAGCAACACAGAAGATTTTATGTGGGCTTGAAAGTTTTCAAAGGACATGCTGAAAAGGAATCAACCGATGCAACTTAGCATGATCTGCTATTCATCCCCAAAATAAAAGAGACATATGTTACTTAAGAAAGTGGTAAACAAATTGCAAAGCCAAATGCCAAAAGTAGAAGAATAAAATTAGATCCACACCATGTGTTGGCTTAAATTAGATCCACATTGAAATTTGTGCATATAAGAATCTAATTCAAAGACAAAAGGGCATTTAATTTTCATAACAAGCAGATAAGTATTTTTTGGGGGTAGCAATAGTTTCATGTATGAACAAGTACATACATTTTTGCTTCATCTAGGCTTCGATAGAAACGTGCTTGCTTGCACTTCAGATGCAAAGAAGAGAGCAGCCCATTAAGAAATGGGATAGCATTTTTCAAGTTGATCCTGAATAATTCAAAGAAAAGGTTATTGCAAGATGATTGAGAACAAATAAACATGCAAAGCTCTAGAACAACACATCATATCACAAGACTCTAATGTGCTGGGATACCAGAGTTTTTAGGGTTAGCTGGGTTTGATCCCAAGACTTAAATGTTCCAAATGTCAAATGAAACTGCAGGATCAAACCCAGACTCTGGCATTAAAAAAAAGGATACAAGTGCTATCAAATGAAACTACAAGATCAAAACCAGGTTTGCCATAGAAAAGAAAGGCAATGAACCTTGCAAAATCATGTGTTCCAAAAAACTGTACAAGAACAGATTTGTCCACCCTAACTGGCTTCAATCCTTGACTTGCACCAACATTTGATTCATTCACAACAACTGCAGGCCACATAGCATGCCCTGTTGAAGAAAACCACAGTGGGAACATTTAAAATTGTCAGAGTAAAGGAAAATGCTTACCAGTTCCTAAGTCCAAGAAAATGTGAGAGAAACCATAAAAAGTCATGTAAACATGCAAGCTGGTACTACATGAATACAGAGTCTCAAGAATAAAAGTAACATAATCAACTGAGTGAAATAGTATAGCATGCAACACATTATTCGCCATTTATATCGAAATGTTACTAATCCATCGCAATATTTGCTTATTTAAATCAAAATGTTACTAATCTAACAACAATGGCAAACATTGATTTTTAGTGGTAAAGTTCAAGATCTCACAGTATTGATTCAATAATCAAAAAGAACACAAGAATCCAACCAGATCCTTAATAAGAATATAAGTATGGAACAAGAGATTCATTTGATTATCATCAGTAGAAATTACCAAGTTAATGATCAAAAATGTTTTTCTTACTTGGCATACAAAGTAGAAAAGGTTGAATTCTGCAATGGCATGAACCAATACCATGGCAAATTCTCCAATTTTAATATGCTTAAGGAAAGTCTTTTATATAAAAGCAAGTTCTGAAACTTCTCCTATTTAGGTGAGCTGCATAGTGGCCTGATGCTCAGACACTCATACCCCTTCTCCAGTGGAAGATGTTTTGATTCAAAAAACTTACGAGTTTTCCACAAGTCTTGACCTGGATATTCCACTAGCTAGGCTTTCCCCCTTTTTCCTCCTCGCAATAGTAATAACAATAATAATGACAATATCAATAACAATAACCATGGAATGTTGTACCGCCCCGAACTGCCTGGTACGGTGCTTACCGAGCTGTAACAGGGGTGGATCAACATGGTTCCGCCTCTCGGTTCGAAAAATCTGGTGAAACAAAGGAAAGGGCGAAAGAGAGAGAGAGGAAAAGAGATGGGGGAAGGGAGAGAGAGGGAGGGGGGGCAGGTCAAGAGGAGGGCCAAAACCCTTCGTTCCCTTTCCGGCCCTCCTCTCAACCTCTCTCTCCCCCTCCCTCTCGCTAACTCCTTCTGGCCCTCCTCTCGACCTCTCTCTCTCCCCCCCTCTCCCTCTCCCTCCCTTCCTCCCTCTCCCCTCTCTCTTCCTCTTACTCCTCTCTCTCCAGTTTTTCTTTGACGGTACGCACCGGAACTACATGGCATGGTACCATACCATACCGTACTGTCAGCCAACTAATATGGGTGCCAATACCGATACTGCATACCTTGACAATAACGATATTTAGTTTAAAATATAATCACAGAATGGTAATAGCATTTGAAAAAGAAGGTATGAGTGATTGGATTGAAACATCTTTCATAAGCTAGAGCAAAATTAATATGGACGCTATGGATGTACGCTTTCCAATTTTAGCTGAGTTATAGCAAATAGATACAGTATAAAGCAATATGGAAAGAAAGGTAAGTAAGAGCAAGCATAAACCCAATTCTTGGAATATAAAACTGATTAACTAATCCAAATCTAATTTTGACACAAAATATGCTTAGATAACGGCAGGAAATGAAAATTACTCTAAAACCATATGTAAAGTAGATATGAGAGAAAAGCTTATTGGAGCATGAATTTAAAAATATGAGAGATCTAAAACTTCAAAAACATTACCACAAGCCCAAAAAAAGTGTAAAATTTAGAAACTTGAGTCCACTTTAAGCCAAAGAGTTCACTTAATGAGAAAACAGAAGACAGCATATCAATCTAATATGCCTCTCTTAGCCCTGTAGAAGCAGACAGCATCTTATAGTAAAGAATCTTCTTTGGGCATTGAAAGGTTTCCCTTGCTCATTCACATAAAAGTGAGAGTGCATACAAGTGCATAGGTGCAACTAAAGAATGCACTAAATCTATGACATTGTATACATGGAAATACGTATGTACGATAATGTCTAGAAAAACTAAAGAATGCCAGGAATACTAGCCTAGACACTGCCTCAAATTGAGAAAAATACCTGTAAGTTTTGCCCATACAAGATCCCCTGGTTCAAGATCTTGGCAGTCATGGAAACTAAGAGCCAGTCCCAGCAATTCATTGTAATTGAGTGCTTTCTTCTCCATGTCAGGAACACCACACTTCAAATTCATTTTTTGCATTTCCTCGCAAGAAATATGAAACTTTATCTTCTCATTCGATAGAATCAGATATTCAACATCATCATCATCATATTCAACCTGTAATATGTTGAGCATGAATCAAAAACCAAAAACATGACAAAAAGGTCTGTATCAACATCTAGCATGGCTGCGTACAACTTTAACCAGCAATTGAATGCAAAGCGAAGGGGTGAGGGAGTATGAGCAGAGCTATAAAACCATCCTGTTGTTGTAGAAACTTTCATATATGATAGCTGCGCATATTATTGTAATCTATGATATTGCAGGAGCATGTGCCATAGGGGTCTAGTTATGACTGGCAAAAATTACTCCAAAATCGGAAATTTTAAAGAAAGAGAACATAAAATCATTCTTACAAAAGCATATCTATCACAGTAAATATAATATGAGAAACCATACACAATGCTGCTTGGTCGTTGAATTGTACCCAGTCACAGAACCCCGATACCAGTCATCATCCATCGGCCACAAAACCTGCAATTTTAGTCCACTAGTTAGAGTTTATCAATTGGGATCGAAAAAAAGACCTTTAGTCGCCTCCAGTGATATGACATAAGGATTCACTTGCCTTGCATGTCAATCCAACAAATGTCTGTGGATCCGCACCTTCAAAATCCAACCTGCAATAATCCAAAGGCGAAAAGGTTGTTTCTTTAGCTTTTAAAAACAATTATAGATTGTTTCGTACATATCAAACATTAATTAACGAGCAAGATAGATTGCAGCACGATGGGGATAGTAGGAATACTCACTCAAGCCATCTCTTCCCCTTGCCCAGACCAGAAATATCCTTTGGAGCCTCACGAACTCTCTTCTTGGTCTTGGCAATGTTGGTCTTATTAAACCCTCCGGTTCCTCTTAACCTAGGCCCTGAAACTCCACTCAGCGAACCAGACCCATCTCCCAGCCTAAGCAGCTCGTACTTCATCATGTTCCTCTTCCTGACATTCTTCCCTTCCCCAACCAAATCGGCCTCAAGATCCAGCCGATCACCGTCTCCAAGTTCCATCCCCTTCCCCTCCCGATCCCCGGCAAATTCCGGCCGCGACTCGAGTCGCTGGGCCAAAAAATCGAAGGACGACGGTCCGTCCACAGCCGGACGAGGCTTCTTGACCCTCCTGTGGTACACAAGGATGGGTTTTCCGGCATTGCTCCTCTGGAAGTCGCCCCTATCAAGATCGAGGGGCTTCTTGCGGTCCTCCTCTTCGCCTCCTCCTCCTCCTTCCTCCTCCCGTTCGTCCACGAGCTTCCGGGCCTTGACCTTCTTGGACATTACGTTGGAGGATCCGCTAGGGTTGATGCAGGGGGCGGCGGAGTAGACGTGGCCAAGGGGGAGATACCGCACCGGGTGGTCGACCTCCTCCTCCTCGTGGACAAACGCCTCCATGGCCAGCGCCATTGGAATCGAAAAGAGAGAGCGAAGGAGCTAGGGTTTGGGGGAGGGGGGCCGCTAGGGCTTTCAGGCAGAGGACGGGATTCTTGGAGGGAGGTGTATTTTGCCCCCCCCGAAAAAATAAAAAAAAAATCGCCGTTTTCCCGCCCCGTCTGTGATTTGGCGAGTCGGCTTCGCTTTTGAGTCCGGGGTTATTTATAGACGGCGATGCCGGTGTGCTGCTCCAAGAAGCTACAAGCCATATAGCAAAAGTAATAATAGAAAATTTAAAAATGAAAAAAAAAAAAAATCAGAAGCAATGCAAGGTAGAGATGTAATACGTCTACACATCTCCCTTGTTTCTGCACAATGCATAGCTTTTCGTTTGTCCCAAACAGCACTATAAATGAAATGAGGTTGGTATTGGATGAAAGGAAGGGTGGGACAGTCTGTGTCTGAGATTAATTTGGGTGAATTATGTTTGTATTCAAACATTAAATGTGCATATCATGGATATGTATCTCAATGCGCCGTATTTTATGTCCATACTAGCGACATATTACGGCGATGGATAAAGTTAGAAAGGAGTTAATCCTTGATGGATGTCATTCATGAATCTAAGAGTTTTTATGGAAGACTAGAATAAAGTTAGAAAGGAGTTAATCCTTGATGGATGGCATTCATGAATCTGAGAGTTTTCATAGAAGACTAGAAAAGTTTTCGAGACTAAAATATACTACACTAACAAAGCACCTTGAATTCCCTAGAAGTGCATGGTTCTGTTCATTGATTGTTTTGGTTTGTCATTGAACAGATCTTAATTAAAAGAATGGTTATGCATTGGGAACAAAGAGTATCTTGAATACATGGATTGGGTTACATACTCTGTTAACTCTTGTTCACAAGATTGTGGATTAGTTTTTGTATGGCATATATAGATTTAATTTCCAAATGCAAATTTAGTGCCAATAAAGTCATCACTGTTATCTCTATGAAACCACCCTCATGGCACAATGTTTCGAGGTCGTCCATGATATAGCTAAAACAAGAAAAAATTACTCGATGATTTTGCCAATTAAACCAAGAGATTTGGTTATGTTAAATCCTAGAACTGTCCCCTCAAATCACTATAGATGGGATTAATGATCAAGTTGCTCGATGGGAATGGAATTGGACTTGCTGCACACATTTTTTCTTTAAAAAGTAAACAAAGAAAATGGAGGGGAGGGGGTTGCATTGATGTATCATTAGCCACAGTGATTTCTCTATTTATATTTTCTTTCTACCTTTTCGCTTCTATTTATACCATTCCAATTTGAGCATACATAACTGGCTGTGGGGTCATAGATGGACATGGTCTTGTATTATGATCAAATACATGTTGCAGAAAATAGCTCATTTTAGAACAGAGCTTCAGTATTTGTACATCATCTTTCCCTTATTGAACCAATTTTGATTTAAAGGGAGCATATAGATTGACGCAGATTGGATAGATTGATGCATGTTGAGTATACTAGTCGAGGAGGGTTTAGATTAGGTTCAGAAGCAAGAAATAACACATCAGCATTAGGCCACATATTCGAACTTTTGGAGATCATAATATTCTCTCATATGGTATCATGTCTCAGCACTAGAAACATTGTAGGTCAAGTGAGTATAGCCTTGATAACTATAGTTTCCAGCATGACCATTTGTCCGCTTCCCCAAAATGATCATGGAACAAATTCATCATATATGGAAAAAAGGCTGACATGGTGATATCTCTAATCAAAAAAGAATTCAAGAAAGCTTGCAAAGTCAAATAGTTTTAGATGATGATGTTCAGTTTCATGGCCAATATCAGTTCATATCATACTTCTTATTGTATATACTATATTAAAAAGAGCAAGTTGGAGTCTTTGGATCTATCAAATTTGCCAGCAAGTGAAAAATAAATAGTTTATTTATTAAAGCATTATATCATATAACCATGTACATTAACAAAATTGGGGGGGGGGGGGGGGGATGTAATTCTCTAATTTGATAAAACACTTATTCAAATTTAAGGAGATTCCCATTTTTTCTTTATATCATGTATTACACATAACCACTACTTATCATAATCCCTTTTCCTACCTTTCTCGATCTTGGCTTTCTACAAATTTATCCATCCAAAGCAACCAAGTCAATTCAAATAGTTGATCATTACATTTTTTTTCCTTTTTATTCTAGGCATGTGTTGGCACTTGCTCGTATACTAATTATTTTTGTAATACCCCTGGTCTCTCCTTTAACTAGAACAAGATTTTTTTTGGTAAAAAAAAAAAAATCATTGACCCCCTTCCCCTGCCCCCTGATCGCTATCAAGATACGTGTTCTTTATCAAAGGCCATTATGAAGTGAAAATAATGAGAGAATGAGAAGAAGAAGAAAAAAATATCAATCACTTTAAAGGGATGAGGCCCCCTAAGAGCATTAGGCTAATTCTTTTTTTTTTCACTTTTTCTGGATGACCCATTAAGGCATTACAAGTTATAATTCAATAATTCTTTTTCCTGCAAGGACAAAGAAAGGCAAATAGGTTGTACCAAAACATAGGCAAATAGGAAGCATGAATCAATGAGCTCCAAACTTGCTAGATATAATCATGAGAGAATTGATCTTTAATGATACAGGACTCCTCCCAAGACCATTTATACTACTATGTAATGGAAATGCCTGCAAGACATCCACTGGACATCGAACATTGCGCATCCCATTGTCATGTTATGAGAAATCTCACTATAATAAAAGAGGATGAGCAGATGCATAGTTGGAAAAGTGAAAGATTACAAAGAGCCAATGCTCCCTCATCTGCATTACACATGAACCATACTGGCATCAAGAAGCCAAGACCCAATAGTTCACTTGGATCCTACTTTGAAACTAGGTTGTCTTCTTTTATCTGCATAAGCTGAAGAGTCCATTTGCCCATCTTTTGATCTTCCCTGTCATGATGGAGAATGCAACTCCTATCAATTGTTTGAGCATAGGAAGAGGAAGAAATTTATCCCCTTGCGAATCTGGTCGTCTTTTAAATGTTAATGGGGTATTTGATTCTTTAAAATGGAGTGAATTCTAGTAAGTAGAATAGTTGGTTTTTATGCATATTGCCCAAAGCTTTGTTGTGATGAACAACCATGTCGCTGCATCTAAAAAGATAAACATCAATTAGCATCCATATCAACTTATTAACCAAGGGAAAAGTGGGAGGATATCCTTTCACAGTTTTACTGTGACCAATAGGTTATAATGTAAAGGAAAGCAATAAATATAATACATTTGATATACCTAAGAAAAAGATACTGTTTACAGCCAAGGCTTCATTTGCAATATGCTCATATATATAAGACAGCCACTAATGCATTGAAGGGAAGTGCACCAATTTGGAAAGCTTATGTACCAAGATAAGGTTTAAGTGTTCATGTGGCTGGTTTTGAAGAACAAACGCGCCATACGGGTGAATTTCAGGCAAAGAAATGATGGAGGGTAAGTTTTGATTGCCCTTTGTGGGGTACCCATTCTGTGACCGTCACCCATTGCCTCATGTCTTAACCTCAATGGCCGGCCTCCTAATTTGCCTGTCCTCTGGATTTCTTGCATAAGGGTTCAAATCAGCTATTGATGGCTCTTATGTGGCACATTTGGCACGAAAGGAATGCAAGGATTTTCTTAAAGAAACAGGCCTCGGCATCCTCTGTAGAACCTTGTACACCTTCTTTTTGTGGGGTAATTTATGCACTGCTAAATCTTTAAATAGCCATAGGTAATCTCCAACAAGCTGTCTTCCACCCCACTCTCTATGTAATCTCTCTTTCACCAACCTCCTTGTCCTTTGTAACAAACTTTGTAATCATTTTAATTCTAATACAGCATGGGCAAGTTTCTCAGTTCTTCCATTTCCATCAAAAAACAAAGACAAGAAAATGAGGTTGACTATATTTGAAGCAGCTAAGCAAGCTCATGTTACTCAAGCTAAGCAGAATGATAAGTCATGTGGCTTAAGTGCTTTCTTCAATCTGGCGAAATTGGTAAGTAGGTGTAGGGAAGACCCAACTCAGAAAGATAGAAAGTGTACAAAGATGAATCTCATACTTTCTTGAACTTCTCTCTTTCTCCAGTCATTGACCTTGTAGATTATTTAGTTTAATATGAGCATTGAGGAAATAAACAATTAGATGCTAGCCTGGGATCATAAACTAACAAAGTGATTTCCCATGCGATCCATGGATCAACTTTACATTAGTTTGTAATGCACTTCTCTGAAAACAGTGGTACATCGCACTATTCATAAGTATTTTGACATCAATAAAAATTCATGTGCGACGATGCATCTTTTTATAATTTTCTGATACATTTATCTTCTCGAGAGAGTCTTGTTAAAAGAAAAACATAAAACATGGGAATTTCCATTTATTCTACATTCTTTTGTGTGCTTGTTTTATTATGGTCATGAAGGCCATTGACATGATACCCAAGATCAAGAAATTCTACAAAACTTAGAATACTGGAATTTCTTTTGCGCGCTTATTCTATTACGTCATTTAAGAGAGATGAAATTTCTTGCACATTGAGTATCTTTATTTATTTATTTTGTGTGGTATGTGTGAATGAGTGAACCTTTGATCATAAGACCATAAACACAGTCCTCTATTTATCATAACTCATCACAACGAGCATCATAGACCATATAATATTACACTATTATTTTTTCTCGGTTCATCTGCATTAGTATTTTCTTATATTTGCAATGAAACAATGAAATGAGAAAGGAATATTCATTCATTTTGATGCATTAATGTTCTCTGCAACATGCAAGAATTATGTGGTTCTAATATGTGGCATCTATTTATTTGCTAGGTTCTTATGCTGGATAGCTGCCATGGACTACGGCATAGATGCAGGATCCTTCAGTTCTTCCACAAAACTCAAGGAGCTTATCAATAGATCAGTAAGCTACTACCAGTTTCATTAACATCATGCTTTGTCTTTCCTCGTGGCATTCTTTACTTGAACAGTTATTCAGGTCAAGATTGCTTATTCGGTATGCAACTGTTCTGAGGAAAATGCAGTCACAAGCTATTGTTGTCATAAAAGTTGTCTTTCTTTCTTTCACAATAAAGACAAGTTTGGTTTAAAACTATACCTGAAATTACAACCAAACAACAATATATATAACTTATGAAATAACCATTTTAATAGGCATAACTATATGCATCCTACTTATTCTCAAATAAAATGCAGAACACTAACTGTAAGGAAACTAGTTTACAGCATTTACCCACAGGTTTCTCTAACATCTGAACAAGCAGATGACATTTGCAGGCGCTCCTCCATTTTGGCTGATATCTCCTTAATGTTCCCCATTTCAGGTAAAACCATAACGCATCACTAATCTAAATGAGGTGCATCTGCAATATTGCAACAATACCCTTTAGAAAAAGGAGACCTGCCGTTTTAATGTTCTATCTTTGGAATAAAACATTGGTATAATTGGCGCCACGATATCATAACAATTTTTTTAATGGATGTTGCTGGAATCACCATGGCAACACAGACATTTGAGCATGACATATATCCTAAATCAAGTTCATTAAACCTATAATCCTGTACAGCCATTAAGGATAGCGTTTCCATGATCACCAATGCATTCAGATGAATCTTACTGCACGCACACCCAGTCCTCTTTTATTATCCATCACTTCAAATCAAAACAGCATCCCAGATTGTTTGATCTGATCAATTATACTCTATACCATAAAAATTCATGATAACTTAAAAAAAAATGTTTCTATGTTTTTACCGCTCCACCACCAGTGAGAACGTGGCTCACCTATGAACAATTGAACGCTATTTAAAAACACAGAAGGATGATAAAGAGAGGCTGAACTATATAATAATTTACATGATGAACAAAGATATACAACTGTATCATAATAAAACTCAGACATGGTAGATCATCCCAACCTCCAGAGTGGATGCGTGAGGGATGCTAACTGCATATCCCGGACCCCTACTATTCCTCCTCAAAAAATCATATACAACATCGATCACCAGCCTCTTGAACCAACCTGAGCCGCTCTTTGCCCTGACGTAGGAATGCCCAAGTATGAATGCCATTCCAGCTTCCCTTGCCTCCATCAACTCTTGCAGCTCCTCCCTCACCCCAGCACCCATTTTTGGGCTCTCGGGCAGCATGAACCTCACCTTTTTCCTTGTTGCAATCACAGGCGACTGTATCTCTCTAGAATCTGAGGGGCTCGTCACATCCGCTGGCTCCCCATCCTCCTTGCACAACCGGACTCCAGCTCCAACAACAGCCATCCTCTCTTCATCCTTTGCAGACTCTGCCACTATGCTATTGGGCTCAGAACCCCCCGACCTTACGAACTCTGCTACGCTGCAAACTAGATCCTTCTCAAACTCTAAGTCGTCCTTGTGGACATCATGGTATCCATAGCGGACGATGCACCTATAGAGCCTGTATTCTTTGGGGCCAATTCGACTCACAAGGAACCGCTCCTCTGGCCGGACGAATGGCACTTGGACTGACTTGATGCAGAGGAAGATGAGGACCTGATGCATTGTGACATGTCATCAAAATTGGAATAAGCTTTAAAGTGGGAGAGGAAATGGTAAATACCACAGAAGAACAGAGATCAAGAAACAAATTAAACATATTTTCTTTTGGGTGGTGTGCGAAACAAAGAAGTCATTGTTATTGCATGTGCAGATGATATATTTCAACAAACGAAAAGCAAATTAAAATAACAGACCTGGTGGAATGCAGGGAGGTTGGTGACGAAATGGGAGAAGATGGCTGGTATTCCTGACACAAGCTCAGTATGTATGAGGCCAATCCCTTTCACACGAACGATTCCAAGAGTAGGACCCAGGCTGAGGAGCCAGTTGATGGAAACCTTATTTTGGACATCAAACTCATATTTCTTAAGGGTGCCATAGTGCCAGACATACATGATAATCATGAAAATGAAGGAGAGGGCAATGGGTACCCAAGCTCCTTCCAAGAACTTAATAAGAGAAGCCGAGAAATAGAGCACTTCAATGGTGCCAAAGAAGAGAATGAAACATACAGCCGCAAAGATGCTCTTATGCCAACACAAGACTATCACCAGGAACATCAAGCAGGTGGTGACTAGCATCACAGTTATAACTGCCAAGCCTGTTCCAAGGAAGAAGGAAAGCTACATTAGTTCTTAACTTCTTATAGTAATAATAAATGTTACAATTTGCAGATAAATGTAAATAGTGAAACAACAGGGTTTTCATGTGAACTGCACTGCATTTTCTTTTTATTTGTTTGCTATGCAAAGATGGTGTGAAAATGATAAAAAGTCTAGGCAAGCATCCTCTTGGAAGGTACTATTCAATTTCAAGAAATGTTAATGAAGAATCCATTGTAAAGACTTAATATCTACACAAGGCATTACTTAACACACATAATGGAATACAAATATCTAATATCTTCATATACAGCTTGACCACTTATCACTTATCAGCATCTTTGCATCACTTGCTAGACATGAGGGCATCATGATACCTGTCATCATCGATGGCACATTATACAGGTCCTTTGTTCATAAATCACAGATATCATTGGTCTTCATGGTAAAGGGCTCAAAAGACTTGGGTTTGACCATTCATCTCTTTACAAAACCCAAAAGCCAACAACTGAAGATCTTGATAACTACTGTTCGTGGAATATGGATAATATAACAAATGGTAGCAAGAAATAAGCTAATATTTCTACATATTTTTGTTTAAGTCAAAACTTTGGTCGACAAAAACATGATCATCAAGTTTGCCTAATCGACCTGATTATAGGCATCAACAGGTCAAACTAAACTTCCTAAAATTGATCTTCGGCAAATCATCCAAATCAAATCAATCGGATTCAATATACAACATATATACCAAAGAAAAGTTTCATAAATTTGATGCAGAGAAAGATTTAGGACAACAATGAAGAGAACCTTGTCATAACTTATAAGTTCATCTCCAAAGAGGAAGCTCGGTCAGTAAGAGTAGCTTCAAGTTTCAACAAGAGATTCAATGCACATGTGAAGATTTAAGTATTAAGGTCAATTAGAATTGAAAACGGTGTCACCTATTCCTGTCAGAAGACCACAATTATTAAAAAAGCAATGATTGCATGAAATTGTCTATGTGCTTGTGGCCAGGTACTATGATATGTTAAAACAAAAGGGTTAAGCAGAGAACTCAAAGGGAATAGCTGACTGTATTTACAATGCCATACCTGATGCATTACCCATGCGCTTTGTGTCTCTGAAACCAACAGTTACAGCCAAGCACATGACCATTAAGATCCAGTTGATCTCCGGGATGTATATTTGTCCATGTACTTTAGATGATGTGTGAATTATCTTTACTCTAGGAAAGCAGCCCAAAGCAGAGCACTGTTTGATGATGGAAAAAGTGCCAGTGATAATGGCTTGGCTTCCGACAACAGCTGCAAGTATAGCTATTGCCAAAACTGGCCACCTTATCCGCTCTAACAAGATAAATCTCTAAATGTCAATATGCTGGCGGTCAACATTATTATGCATATAATTTATTTATTCCATTATATCATAAGTACAAAAAAAATTATCAAGCAACTAGTGACTACCTGGTACGGATACATAGAATCCAATTCGATAGTCACTTTCAATAGTATGATGTCTAGACAGATAAGCAGCTTGTCCCATATATGCTAGGATCAATGATGGATAAACCACAAAAGTAAAAGCAATCTGCAGATGAGAATGGTTAATTAGAAAGAGCTAGGTACAGAATCCTCGAATGCTGAAAGCATAACCAACGAGCAAGGTGTCTAAGAATATATATATATATATATATATATGACCTAGACACACATTCATAACCCTCTAGCTCTAAATGCACGACCATAGAAGTGGAAAACATCGATATAGTAAATAATTACAAGAAAAAAGTTATGTTATAAAAAATCAAATTAGGAAAAGGATTGTTGCCTATGGTTATGGTAAAATTCAGGATCCAATTTAATAAGCCCTATCTGACATGGTTGGGTGACAGTGATAATTAGCAATCTAAAAGCTAATCTATTTTCCAGGTTTAAGGAGGAATTTTTGTTGTAATTACAAATATGTATCAAGCAGATCCAAACTGTCAAACTTCTAGCTTCATTTCCCATTAGTTCTAAAAGCAGACATATAGATTTGCGAATCTTGACGTGGTGGGATGTCATGGCAAGAATTTATGTTTAACCGAGTCCAATTTCCATATGTCTTGAGTTTACAAGCCCTATAGAGGGCGAAAAGGGACCTTTTCCCAGAGCGGAGAGAGCGAGCAAAGCAAGTGGAGCAGAGCGCAACGAGCAGAGAAGAGGAAATATTGTACTATGTAATCTCCAGATTTTATAGCGAAGCTTTTGCATCATCTCTGCCCATGGACGTAAGTCAATAGACCGAACCACATAAATATTATGTGCTTTTGTTCTTTTCTTTTTTTTTTTTCCCTTCTTGTTTCGTTAATCTCCCTGCCTGTCGCAACACAACCAAATGAAGGAAGCTGACCTTGCAGCCCTAGAAGGTTAAGATAAGGGCTGTTACTTATGGTTATGGTACTTTGACGATCTGGTTTTACAAGCTGTATTAAAAATCTGGTTATGCAATATTGATTATAAAAAATATAAAATTTCTCTTCCACTCTGGTTTTCAGAATTAACTGTATTTTTTTTTCTGATAATTCACAAACATGTATATGCAAATCGGACATGGATTTAGGCAAAAGACTATCATGGTCTGCTGTCACATAGGCCCATCTTACGGCGAAGTTCGCAAAAAGGAATATAATATTTGAAAGATAGAAGACCATTGTGATTTGATATATAAGTGACCTGTCATTAGTTTGGAAAGAACTGAGCCCATAAATTATCCTATTAAGAGTCCTTCCTTTGACACTTCTCATCAGATTAGCCTAAAGATACACATAAATAGATTCTTGTCATATAAGAATGCAAACATGCACAAGGAACTACAAGAGTCACTGATGTAAAAATTCAAGAGAACTTATAGCTCTAGGAGAACTAGAATTTAGTACCAACAAAGTTATTAAACAGATATATGAAATAAAGCATGCATGTCCAGCTAACTGCAGGGGCTAGTATTGCTTAAATCTCCTTGCTCGTGTTTCTTACCTTTATTGATAACTGTGAAAAATGTCCTAGATCGGCAAACATAGCTTCAGAACCTGCAAGAATGAAAACACATTAAAATATGATATATGCAAAAATGGGCAAGACAACCACAGAAAATAACTCAAGTTCACATACCTGTTATGCATAATAGGATTCCACCCAAGGACATCCAACCTCCTCTTTGAGTCTTTTTCAAAAACTTGTACATGTAGTAAGGAGAAAGTGCCCGATAAACATGAGGGTTCCAATGGAAAATGTTATAAACTCCAATCACACTGATACACAGAAGCCAAGTAATGATGATTGGCGCGAACAGGAATCCAACCCGATGGGTACCATAATGTTGCAGAGCAAACAAGCAAACCAGTATAAGACAAGCAACAGGAACTTCCACATCTGCAGATTGATGGATGTTGAAAAGCTAAATGTGAAATCACAACCTTGTTTTTGTAAACATGTGTTTGTACAGGAAAATAAACAAAGCAAGTGAGCTTAAGGGCACAAATAATTGATAGATAAGCACCTGACTAGCAAGCAGCAGACTTAGAACTCAGCCCATTATTGGTCAGCAACAGAATGGAAACCATATTCAGCATGCTAAGCAGCATATTATTTGTCTTACTACCATAAATTTACAAACCATGTCCCATAAAATTAAAAGGTGTATACTTAAGCAAAACTAATATCTCAGAATGTTTTTCACTCATACAGCTGCATAAAACTAGAAGGTGTATACTTAAGCGAAACTAATATCTAAGAATGTTTTTCACTCATACCGCTGCTATAAGAAAATAGAATGAGAAGATAATAAATTTACCTGTCATGCTATCTCTGGAGATTACGATAATCTTACATCATCAAAACCCTATCCTCTGTTCTCCAGGCTAGTTTCATCATCTCTTGTCGAAGGCAGGACTCAGAAAAGTAAATCCTAAATTCAATCTGCAAAGTCTTCCAACTTTTATGATTATTCTAAAAGTTCTTGTATCCTCTTTGTAATGTTTAATTTTTGTTCTTTCACTTCTTTGAGGGAATTGGCATTACATCACTGCAGCTTTTGTTGATAGATATATCAGACTGCTGAGCAAACCTCAGAATTATGCAGCCAGAGTCAAAGACAGTGTACATCATTCCAGAAGTAGGTAGCATTGCAAAAAAAGACACAAAAAGAAATAAATAGAACCAGAAAAAAAAAACTCGTGAATGCAAGACAATGAAAGGGGCCAAAACCACAACACACTTTTTCAGTAGAGAAAAGAAGTATCTTAAATCTATAAATTTTATGTGTGTCCTTTATGAATCACCAAACATGGATGTTATGTATGCGTTGTTATTCTTTTGTATTTTACACAAGAAATGGGATCTCTCCTTAACTTCATGGTTCCACACATGCACACTTTAGCATGTTGTCCTACTCATTGTGTGAAAATCCTTCATTAATGTATATCAGGATAGATGCCCTCCTGAAATGCAGTATTCACCCCAATCTTGTCCCTCAAGTTTTGTAATTTTAAAGCATGGGTTCACCATCTTACATCCTTCATCATTATATACCAGGATTGATGCCCTATTGAAATGCAATATTCACCCACAACTCATTACCCAAGTTTCATAATATCAAAGCATTCCTACACCATCATATAAAGACCTATCATGTGAGATTTGCCCATCTTGGTTCATCTGCATCATTTTATTGAATTTACCCCCTCATGCACAGACTCTTGCAGGACCTTTCCCAATAATAACACAATTTACTGTAAATCAGCTATCAAAGAGTTTAATCTAGTTTGACATTTATCAATTCATCAAATTGCTTGAGAACTTTTCAACGCCAGTGCACCGTAAAAGCTGACCTCTATATGGATAAATTAAATCAGATTTTATTTCAAGAACCGAATACTACATTAGTGAGTATCTTCGGTCTTCACATCAACATACCACCAAACAAGATCGGCAGAACCGTCCCAAACTGGGTGGTTCCAGCTGTTCCGAGCCGTGCCGGCGGCTCAATGCTACGGTTCCGACAACGGAAACAAAATTCGTTGCCAAAAACAGAGAAGAAGGAAAAAGAGAGCAAGCAGAGGAGGGCGGGAGGCCGATGGAGGGTAGTGGACGCCGGCGGGAGGCCGATGGAGGGTGTCGGAGGCTGGGGAAGGCCACGGGAGCGAGATCGTGGTCGGTTCTCCTGTTTTGAACGAAACAGGGGTGAGGCCGTGGCTTAAAACTTTTGCGATTTTTAAGTGAAGTCGATGAGCGATTTGCTGATTTCACTTAAAAATCGCAAAAGTTTTAAGCAGCGTCCACCGGCCTTCCTCCCTCTCCCCCCCCCCCCCTCTCTCTCTTTTCCTCTCTCCCACGGTCTACGTGCCATCTCCTCTGTTGATACAGGCCCGGTACGGCCCGTACTGACTCATGCCACCGGAGAACCGGTACGGCGCTCGGTACCGATTCCGCCAACCTTGCCACCAAAGAAGTTGAGATAAAACTCTTGTTTTGACCTTCCATTCCACTGCAAGTAGTCTTTTAGAGTTAATATATGACGGAAAGTAGAGTTAATCTCTGATAAGGAAAGAACATTATTGCTTCAAACAACACTGGTTCATTTTTAATTGATTCAGCTTTTAAATATCTTCATTTTCAGATCTGAACATGCTATGATACATATCTTCGCACTTAGGGGTCTTACCTTGATTGGATGTGCCTCAGACCCCGGTGATGATTTTGGTACTAGAGCATTGCTATCATCTGCTTGGGTAGCCAACTAAGACACCTTCATTTTTAACGGAGATTGGAAAATCTTGAGAGCGATCCATTACAGTATCTCGCTCATCAGTTTTGATGGAGTCACTCCATTATGTATACATCCTTCCTGCTTCATACGCAACAGCTTGGTTAGTTTTCTTTAAACCCACTTCATTATCCAGAAGACCTTGTCAAGAATTAAGCTATCATTTTCATCATTGGTTGTTTATATTGATGAACAGAGCCACACCTGCATTGCACCCTAAAAAAGTCTTGCCATCATAATTTGCAGCTTGGTACTTCAATTACTCCAAGTCATCACACCAGCCACCCCACTCACTATCGGTGGAGTGCATCAGCTAGTATTTTCATGATCAACCTCATATATTGACCTTGCCTTCTCGAAGTTCAATATTACGAAGCTTGCTACTTCTTGTTTGGTTCACACAGTCACTGAGCAAAGTAAACTATGTTTTTGAAAATTTAAATAAATTGTCGCTTATCGCAACAAGATCCAATTCTGCTGCCACAGAACTAGTCGTGATCTAATAAGTTTATCCCATCTCAGCTGCAAACTATCCTTGTTGATAGCATCACACTTAATGGCTTACGCATGTCAATCAGTATGGTTCTCAGCACAAATAGAACTTGATGCCTTAGCCACCTCTTCTCAGATCATTCCTTTACCTTTCTGGTTATCCTGCCTCTATTGAACACTCCCTTTTCTGATAACAATTTGACTACTGTACCTTCATGTTGTCGCCCATATATCCTATAACAAAGTCTAAGAACATGACCCACCTTGGGTTGGGTTGGTCATGATTGTAATAGCAACTGTTAGTTTTGTATGAACATTTCAGAGCTTTAAATAGATTAAAAATAGAACGCCCCAACAGTCATTCATCAGAATGAAGAAGCCCCTAGTATAATTTTAGAATCTAGAGTGACCTCCCTTCTGTACCAAGAGACATGAGGATTCACTAAGCAAACAGTTCAGCTTGTATGGAACTAAGGCCTAATGCATTCCAATGTGGTTGTTCAAATAATAACAATGTAAACAAACCTAATTGCTTGTGCTTAATTTTATCTAGTGGACTCAAAAGTCAACAGTTGAATGTAATCTGCATCTAAATGGAGATCTAAGTTCGTTCTCTGGCTAGAAATATCTCTCTCCTTTAGCCTAGAATCACCTAAAATAATATATTGTTAAATTAAAGAAACAGAATGTACAAGCAGAGCATGAGAGTGCAGTGGGATCTAATTACTACCAATCTTGGAACCTGTCTAAAATTTTGAATCTACACTCAGTCAGTTGCATCAATAGAACCATGATTTTTGAGGGGAAAAGAAAAAAAAAACATAACCATGCTATAGGAGCACCCGGTATTACAAAAGAACAAAAAAATATGACCATGTCGAATCGCTTGCAAAAGCCAACTGTTGATTGACCAGGCTGTATTTTTCTTAATGCATGCTAACTTCTTCCAAACAGTATAACCTACTTAATTAAAGAAACAGCATCAGATATTCAAACTCTAAAATTCCCTTACATTTATGCTGCTCTCTGGACACCGAAAGCTCGAGCCCCGACACCGCCGAAAAAACTGCCAAATAGCAATAATCAGAAACTATCCTCGAAGAAACCGAGAAAAAAACAACTAGATGACCAAGCCCCGAGTCAGAGCACCACCAGAAAGAGCCGGGGTGAGGACACCATCCCCGACGACCATGCACGTCCCTATCAGCGCCAGCACCAGCAAGCACCGCTGCAGCACCTGGTGCTTCTCCAGCAGCCTCCTCACCCTCGCCGCCGCCTCCGCCCGGCGGCCGCCGCCGCTGCCGACACCGTCCCCCTTCTTGTACGCCGAGAGCTCCTCGTCGGCGAGCTGGCCGTTGGGGAGGAAGCCGACGCGGGCGTGGCGGCAGAGGAGGGAGTAGAGCGCGAAGGTGCCTCCCTCGCCGTTGTCGTCGGCGCGGAGGACGATGAAGACGTACTTGAGGAGCGGGACGAGGGTGAGGGTCCAGAAGACGAAGGAGAGCACGCCGTAGATCTCCTCGTTCGTCTCCGAGTGCTGGATGTCCTGCGCGAAGGTGCTCTTGTACACGTACAGCGGCGACGTGCTTAGGTCCCCGTACACCACCCCCAGGCTCTGGTACGCCAAACTCAGCACCGCCCTCCAAGAATCCCTCTATAAGCAAATCATGCACGAAATGAGATGAAATGAGACAGGAAAAAGCGAGGAGGAATCCAGTTTACCTTGGAGGGACCGGAGCTGAGGCCGCCCTCGAGATCCATAGGAAGTGGAAGCGTCTGAAGAAAGATTTCCCAGCTGAAGGCCCAGGGGAGTGAGGAGCCGGGGAGGAGAATTGGGTTTCGGCGAATTGTTTACGGGTTTGGGGAGGAGTAGGTGGGATTTTCGAGCCCGAGGGTCAAATGGAGCTCGGAGGATCATCTGGGGAGGGTGAGAAGAAGGAGAAGAGGTGAGGAAAGAGAAAGAAACAAAAAAAAAGAAGAAGAAGGGGAATAGAATATAATGAGGGGGGGAGAGAAGAGGAGTTGGTGGGTTGCGCTGCAGTTCTTTTTTTTTTTTTAGCGCTGATAAAGGGGAAGAGAGGGACACGAGCAATGGCGGCTTGGAAGTGTCAGTTACTGTGCAGGGGAGGGAAGGAACGGTTTTGAGAGTTTTCCGCTGAGGAGACGGAGTGGAGGCGGTGGTTTGGGTCTAATTATCAGATGGAACCGGTCCAGTAGATCAGTCCAATAGTCGCTCGCCAGATTATATTTTTATATTTAAATAATTCAAATATAAAAATATATTAAAATTATTTTAAATAAAATATTTAAAAATATTATAAAAGTAAAATAAAATTATTTATTTATTAGATAATATTATTTTAATTAGTTTATCGGGAATTATATATATATATATATATATATATATATATATATATATATATATATATATATATATATATATATATATATATATATATATATATATATTAGCCATAAAATTTATTTCATCATAACATATTTAATATTTTATGGCGAACTAATATTTTTGCCAGTAATAACTTCCAGGGATGAGGTATTGGCTATGAATCAGGCTACAAATTATTTTTTATCATCAAATTTAAAAATTTTGTGACATATTTTTGCCGTTGATGCTTTTAGGGATAGAGCATTTGGCTATAAAATTCTTTTCATTGTCAAATTTTTTTCAGCTAATAAATTTTATTTTTTGGGGTGAAGAAATTTTTTATGGCTGTTAAGGTGGCCTGGCGGGGCTAAAAAGGTAGAATTGTTACTTTTTAGAACGATGTCAAGGAAAGTAGAGGGTGTATATGCAAGGTTGAGTATGACGGATCTTCTAAGTGTAGCTTTACAAGTACTAAAAACTTTTAGATGTATTTATGGTTGATCAATTGCTCCGGAGAAATAATAGAGTCTTTAGTTGTTTTCAATCTAACAATGCTGTTGTAAAGTATTCCCCCAAAAAACTACAGTGTTCCCTTTCATGTCAGTATAGTATCCTTTTTTCAGATTCATACATATGTTTCTCTTTACTTTTGTCAGAATCAAACATATTTATTTGGAAAAAAAAAAGAGGCTTCAAAAATGACAAGCAGGCGAGACACTAACAAATTCTCAGGGCAAAATCAATCTCAGCCGTGATTTCGATTTGATTTGAGACTAATAAATGAACTTCAACATTCCATTCATGCACTAGATTTGTTATTCTGATGTAAGAAATAGAACTGAACAAGATTAATAAATGAGCTTCCATTGTTTTATAGACACAAATCTCTCATCTAGTGTGAGAGTATTTCTAAGGTGCTATTGAAGGGGGCAGAAATTCAATCAAAAAATTTTCTCCATATGTACTAGTGATAAACAATGGAGGCTATTTAGTTCCCTTCTTGTTTCCTCTGCTATAAATAGCCATCAAATTATAGAAATCGCCGCTCTTAAGTCTTATCTAACTTTTCCTTTGTTAATTCCTTGTTATAAATAGCCATCAAATTATAGAAATCACCACTCCTATCCTACATTTCATTCGTTAATTCCTTGAAATTATGATTTCGTATATTTATATCTCTAATTTAATTTAAATAGCAACATCTATTTCTCTACAAACAATGACAAGATTTAGTTAAATTATAAATTGGCAATGGTGAATTGGTGTCCCGAATGACTCTTACTAAAAAAAAAACTCGGTTCTTAAATGAGAGCCGGGATGCTTAATAGTGCGTATTTTGCACTGCATAGGATTTCAGATATTTGGATAGACAATATGCCGCTGATGTTGATAATGGACGAACCATAGTTTATCTCTCGACTTACATTATTCAGCATACCAATCATTTTTGGCGTCGTCGAATGTAATAGCCAATAGTTTGCCATTAGATAAATGATGTGTCGCCTATCTAAACATATATGGCTCTCCATGCAAACTACGATGCACTAGGGGTAATGTTACCTGCAAATTTATTCTGTCCTTCTCTCAAGGCAGTTGAATTCAGCCACATAGGAAGGAAGGAGGTAGGATAGTCTGATTTGCTTTCTCGGCGTTTTCTTTTGCTAATAAATTCCTCTCCAACGTCACTCCAAAAGTCTGAAGGATGGGTGAAGTAGAGAAACCAAATGATGAAGATTGAAAAGAAAAGGAAAGAATAAGAAGTGAAGAAAAATATTAGAAAAAAAGGGGTCCATGGTATCAGAGTTGAACCTTTCTGTGCTTTTCTGGTTTGTTTCCCACTCGTCTTGCTCTCTGTTGCACTTCACCTGACCTCTCTCCCAACTCATATTAATTAATTTGGTAACCAATAATTTAATTATATGTGTTCATGTCAGCATATGATTTATTTAATGGGTTTAGTTCAGCAATCAGAACTTATTCTATTTGACAAGATTTCGATCATATCTTAGGTTCGATAGAAGTGGCCAACGATTTGTGGGGCTGCCAGTGGTCCCTCTGGTCACCACTGGGGTCTGGATTTAGCTCAGCCTGTTTGATCCTAAGAGGCAAACCTCCAAAGAATGATCCAGTTAAAGCCCAAAGTCAAGTCCTGCATCATGGCCCAAACCTTGACTGCGGCCCAAAGGCGAATCAAACAAGGTCTAGAATAGACTTTCAGCAATAGCGATATTAGCCAATAATAATAATAATAATAATAATAATAATAATAAAACGAGGAGATTTTTAGCTTGTAGGAGTATATGATTTTATTGATGTTGGCTAAAATGTTGATTGTGTCAATTAGACTTTATTTCCACATCTTGGTGTCTATTTTTTTTTTAATATATACTATGACGAATGACTCATACACTTCTAGTAAGGATGCATTCATATATGAAGCCACCTAATTTGTGGCTTCATTAGTCTTTGGGCCACATATGAAGCTATCCATTTTTTAAAAATTGATTGACCCAAAGGTACTTCTCATCCAGTTTTTAACCACAGGTCATTCCAATTTTTGTTCAATACTAATTCTTGAATGAAATAATTAATAAAGATATTTTTATCTATTAAAGATTAAAAGTCAACAATGATGACGTTATACCAAAGACAATGACAACTTTTTTGGAGTAGTTATATTTGTCACGAGCATCACTGAGATAATTATTTTCTTTGTTTATTTTTTAAAACTGTTTGATAGGCATAAGACTTTTTTCCAAGAACCTATTTGAATGCCAGGATAATATATCCTTGTAAGGAAACTTTCATTTTGGCCTTGCACGTGTCTGAGATCCCCTGTTTCATGTTTCATCAAATCCATTCTCTCTCTCTCTCTCTCTCTCTCTCTCTCTCACACACACACACACACACATTTACAGAATTATAAGTTCTATTTATAAATTATTTGGATATCCAAATAGGTCTCAAATCTTATATCTGCTTGGACAGAGAGAGTTGACATGGAAATGCATTCATTCTTGATGAAAAAACTGTGGAGAGGACATCTAATATCTCAGATCATCCATGGAAGGAATCAAAATAAAAGCTGCAAGCTAACACATGCTTTCATAGATTTTGACTTATGAAGGGGGCAAGATACTATGAAGATTAGAGTTGCTATGATATTCTGCAGCAATATCCCCATCCTGCACCTAATCATATTGGGAAGAACTCTTGGGTGAAGCTCAGTTGGTTTGGAACTCGATAACTCTCTTTGCGAAGGATGGCAAACAAAATGCTGCAGAATGGATCTGCAAAAAGGCATGCAAATAAGCAACAGTGAGACCTAGAAATCCTATACAAACACAAGAAAGACAATAAGGAAACATACCTCTGAGTTGTAAAATTTCAAGGGCCCTTTTGATTCGTTGGATTTCTCGTCCTCGTCTATATTATACACAGGATTTTGAAAATCAATTGGTGGTCCCTCAGTGGAGCAAAGCATGAAACCAATCACCCCGCTGCAGTCATGAACCAATATGTCAAAAAAATCCATTTTACTCGTCTAAATTAAAGAGAGATCAGAGTTTTGAAAAACAACAATGCAGTGAGATGTCAAGCATGCCTTGGATATGTTGGTACAGTTGTCCAAGCATAATTCACAGAGCCCTTAAAGATTTGACGGCGGACATTAACAATATCTTCAATGATGTGCATATGTAGCCATATACTCTCAGCCTGAGTGCATACAACTCCACCCGGACGAAGAGATCTAGCCACAGATTCAAAGAAAGGCTTCTCGAATAGTTCTTGAGCTGGATCTGATTGACCAAAGGAGGTTAGACAGGTCTCAGCAACAAAAATAAGTAACTTCACCAATCTTGACAGACCTATCAGGTCAGAAGAATCCACGATGATTGCATCATAAGTACCTTCCGGAACACTTTTTAAGAATGCAACTCCTGTATGTTGGTAAGCCAGTGAGTGAAAAGCATACAAAAATATACCACGATTAAGTTCTCAAAGTGCCAGATAATGGTACACCCAAGCATTATACACTGCAACTTATGCACATGAAGTTTGTAACGAAGTTAAAATACAACAATGCAAGTGAGATGGTATAAGTTTTTAATAGGCAAATTGTAAATGCTATTGTTAAGCATTTAATAAGAAAGGGTCATCACTTCATCTTCACTCAAACTGATGATTGGTTTTATAGTTCGTATCAAATTTAACCAACTCTTTACGGCAAGGAACGTGGGCTGTAATGGAGCCCCTTCACCATTACATCGAGTTCATATGAATCTTGATCACTTGATGTGGCAGTTAAGTTTCTAATATAAATCATTGGCTTCAATGTTGAAAGACTGAAAGGTGGGAATTTATTTATCACTATGCTATTGACTTATACAAAATAACTACTTATGATTAAAGAAATATCTCACCATCACCAATGTGAAGATTCACACGAGGATCCTCAAACCCAATAGCTAAGTGAGGGAAAAATTTCTTAGAAACCTGAAAGGAAAAATTCCAGCAAACAACTCTTTAAATTATGCAGAATTAACAAGATACAAAAAAATTGTACAACACTAAAGCATTTTGTGTTTTCTGCTGAAGATAATGGAACTCTTACCTAGACTGTTTTAGTGGTAGATCTTACAATATATGAAGACGAGAATAAATTGTTATACTAATTGTAATAAGAAGAGAGCAATAACACATAAATAGATTGAAAAGAGAGAAAATGTCATCATAGTTCAGAGGTCTAAGTAGACTAGTAGTGATGGCTGTAGACTATAGTAGTTAGTTACAGTCAACGATCCTGAATTTTTTATCACAGAGTACATTATTCGATTCATGAATTTGTAATAGATCCATGGGGTAGCTGATGAGAGAAGTTCATGTTGTAGCTTGTAAGTAAACCACAATGCTACTTAGATAGCTAGCCTTCAAACTTTTGGTTATAATGACAATAGTTTTTGACTATTTTGATCAATACTACTAAGTAGCACATGCAATGCACATGGAAGGCTCAACAAATTCAGAGATCCCATTAAGCAATAATATGTTAAGATTTTCTTTTTCCTTTGCCATTATTTATGTCAATTGGCTAAAAACATACCTTTATTAGTGTTTTCATTTTTAACCAAATATGTAGATACAAACTTTCAATCCTTTATAAGAGCCCAGAAAAACAATAGAAGGTCCTTGATTGAGAGAAGCTTATTCTAAAGCAATGGCACATTTGTTGTTTGAAAGTATTAGGGCGATCTCCACCAACCTTACCCCCTCCCCCCCCCCCTCCAACTCCTCCCATGGCACCCCAAAAGAGAATGAAAGGAAATGGCATTGCTATGAATTGTGTTTATTTCAACCTTATTTTGGAGTTTACATTATAATCTCACTTTACAGTGTTCCTGTAAAAAAGCAAGTTAGCTACAAATCAACCAAAGAAAAAAGATGTCTACTAAGCTATGTAGCAACTGCATATCAGATCATCCTGACACCATATATCCTAAATGATAGTGAAAGTAGGAATCAACAATCCTTTCAAGATCTTCTTCAATATATTGAAAGTTGAAATTGGATAACAGGCACAGTCATGGCTCTCTGAGTGGACTTTATGCTGCATAAAGCAAGTAGTCTTTTAGACCTAGTCACACATTCCCCTCAAAAGGAAAAAAAAGAAAAAGGAATAACATCAAGATTGTTAGACTATTTGACATGCCTCTTATTCACGAGGAAACTATGAAACATTTTTTTCTTGCACAGTTAGGAATTTGAACAAATTCCACATCACGCTCATGAGTCATGACAAATGAGAAATAGCCAAGTATTTAGCCTGCTTTTTGGAGGTGTGTTAGAGTAGATTTTTGAGACATGGGACATAAGTCATCCTACATGTCTGAAAGAGAGGGAGGGTGGTTTGGTAGTTGTCAAAACTGCTCCTGAAAAGAAAAGATTACCAAAGGGAAATTCTTAACTTGTCTAAGCAAGGCAAAGGTTTTCCACAGTCTTATTAATAACTGCAAAGTTAACCAAAGCGTTATCCTTTTACACCCTCAAACCTTTCAGCAACTGTCCAAAATTCATACTTTGATTGACGCTGGGAAACTTTCAATTCATAGGTTTCAGCGGAGTAATAGATATGCTAGTGAAGTCACTTTATGTAAAGTCTAATCTAATAGAATAAAATTTCATATGAAATAAAAGAGTGCCCACTACATGGCACAACAGAGTCTTCAAGCTCTATTAGATTGTGAGAAGAGGTTCAGCAGAAACAACAACAGTGTCATATATATATATTTTTTTTTCAAAATCTAAAATCACCGTTACATTGGAAGTGGGAAATACCTCCTGTACAAGTAGTAAATTCAAGCAAAAGCAAATGAGGGATGATAGGCAGCCTAGAAGTTCATCTATATGATTCTCCTTCATTTTGCAAAAAGCTATTTACATGGAAAATTGTGCAGAAAATTAATAAATTAAGAAACATCAATGTGGGAATCAACTAATACTATGCAAAATTAGCTTGTAATTTTCCTAAACTGGATATCCAATTGTCAATGACACTTGTATGATATTCTATATTTTGTAGATTAAGGACCAACACTAAATAAACCAGTGACATCAATTGTTATAACTTGCTGAGGAACTTAACATGATTGAGCACAACCATGACATAAGATATTCAAAAATTTCTATACTTAATCAGATTATTAGAACAAAAGCATGATTGAAGCATCATGTCAATGGTCTGATGAAAGATAAACACTTGAGTACAAGAATCACAATTTCATTACTTTTATGCTGCAAGATAGTAATATTGAAGACAAAAAGGGCAACAAGAAGAGTCTAAATTGCTCACATCCACAACCAAGTCATCAATTTCACATATGTCTATTTGCTCCACGAAAGAATAGCGTGAAACTTCATGCAGAACACCACCATCACCGCCTCCAATAACCAACACCTGTAACAATAGCAGTTGGGTCAAACCATAAAACATGTGAAAGATTTCAATATCTTAAAGGAAGAAGCATACCTGTAAATTTCTTGTAATAAGACAGTAAATCCAATGCTTTGATCACCTCAAAAGTAAATCAAAGGAAAAAACCCAAAGAAAATCTTGGAAATAGGCTGGATGAGTGACATGTCAAATATAGCCACAAAAGAAATTGTAACAAGAGGAAATAACTTTGCCTGGAGACAGGACAATATCTTCAACATGAAAATTTCGATATGCATTGTGGAGCATGCCACTTATTCTATAAAACGTGTAGTTAAAGTTGTGAAAAAGAAAAACTCTCAACAAAATTGGAGAACAAAAATAGATGATCAATTTGCCAACTCAGTGCCAAACTATTCTATTATCCATAAAGGCTAGGTTTTAATTAAAGATACCAGGATTAGCCATGGCGGAGAAAATCCTTCCCTTACTAAGATGTGAACATAGTGTGCAATATGATGCCTGGTGCTTCATGCAAAGTAGGTTCACTAATAGTAATGACCTTTTCTTAATGGAATGGTGCAACTTTGAGTATGTTAACTGGGTTGTTCAAATCTAGGTGGGTTCAACCAAACTAGACCTGACCAGATGTTTCTTCAATTTCAACCAACTATATAGTTTAAGTTTCTGATTGAGAAGATATGACAGATAAGCTAATATGACATGAACTGAAAGTGCTACTTTAGTTTTAAGCATTTTTTTTGAACAGCTGAACTCATAGTTGAGAAATTGAATGGAATTAGACAGAGCGAGCAGTACTTTGGTGGCCCCTTCTACATGCCTTAATATAAAGGACTTCTAATTTGCCATGTCATCTGCAGATTGAAATGCAACCATAGCTTGAACCATGGATTTAATCATTCTTCCTTGAGATGGAGAAATTATGTCTTTAATGGTCTCAAGACTGCTAAAAGAATAATTGTTAGATTGAGTGCAATGACTGATAAAATCATTCCACAATTTAGCTGATCTACTTATATGACTGTCTCAGAGACTATAATAACTCATGATGTACGCTCTAATGACGACCAGCCAATGATCTTTGCACGGAATAAATTCAAAACCTTCCAACCCTATATTGTTCATATTTAAACTTGATTTTTTATTTTTCAGAACTATTTCAGAGAACTATCACAAAATGTGCCAACCTGTGAAAAAATTGCTCTACAAAAAGTTGTTAATAATTACCCAAATCCACTTAGAATCCATGCTAGAAAAAATGAACGATCAGTCAAGCACAGTTGTCATTAAAACACATCTGCTATTTTCTCCAGATGAAAATGGAGCAATTGGCAATTGTGCCACTTTAATTGCTCAATATGACCTCAATCATCTGAAGAGGCTTACTTTTTTGCAGTTACAAGAACAGCAACTATCACATGTCAAAAGAGATAATGAATGGAAAAATAAATCCATAATAGTTCTACGTGTCAATCTCCATCATGTGGTGTAGGATGAAAAGTCTAATGGCTCAAATTGTAACCTTCACCCATGTCGCTAATCAAACCACTAAAAATGTAAAGAAAAATTACTTCACATATTCATTTTATTTTCTTCAAAGAGAAAGCAATCCACACATGAAATCCTAAAAGAGAATGCTGTCCATTTTATGTAACAGATAAATTGTCTTTCAACTTAATCAATGAGAAAACATCTAGGCCAAGATTTCAAGAGAAAACTTTTAGTCTAAGATCTTGGAAGACATATATGGAGTCCATTAAGCTTAATATGATAAAGTACCTTTCTAGGATTTGGAATAGAGCAAAGTGGTAGGTGAGTAATCATCTCTTGGCAAGCGCACTCATCCCTCTCGGTCACTTGAATGACTCCATCCAAAACAAGAACATTGCCATAAGTCGATGACTGAAATCATAAATATCACAGACATGTTATGGTCAGTGCAAGTATATTTAGACAAAACGACACAAACATGTTACAGCTTCTCAAAGTGATGAATTACCTGAAAAACCATGACGTTTTGGTATTCAGATTTTCCTTGGAACAAAATCTCCTCTACCTTTAAGGAGTAAGCCTTTCCTGCAAAGGGTACCAACTACCAAGCATTCTTAAAAACCAACTATTGTCACAAAAGACATCGAGAGCATGACATCACCAGATTAATTTACAATAAGCATAACATGATGCATGCAGAACTATGAACACAATTTAGTCATTTAAGAATGTAAAGAAACCTAAGAGACAAGAAACAATAAATTTTTAAAAAAAAAATCTACCACATAATCTAACATCATTATTCACAATCTCTTAGGACCTTATTTTTAGCTTAGTAGTGTTAGATATATTTTAAGACTCAGCAACAAGTTCCAGGCCCATGTCTTCCAATATCATTTTCTTCTCAGAGTCAGAAAGCTAGATTCATTATAGAGTATTCACAGGACATATCCCATGTTTCTCTCTGCAGTAACTTGTTAAATATCAAAAAAGAAAAAGTGGGAATTTTGAGCAACCTCTAATAGTGATGCAGGACCAAATAAAAAGAAGCCTTCAATCAGGCTTTGTTTTCATACTAGGATGAGATGGAGGTCCTGATTTGGGCAATGTAGAAATGAACCATCTGTTGAATCCAAGCATAAGTAGCCCTTATTTTTCTCATTTGAATTTCATTTACTTTCTTTAAATCCAAACCAAACCTAAGAAATGCCTCGACAATCATTCAAGCAAAAAAGAGTCCCTTCCTCTTAATCTGCAAAAGCAAATTTTCTTAAACTAATAGCAGATGTGCACACAAAAATCAATGATATTTAAATAACAACAGTTGCCCTGTTATAATCAGAATCTACTTATAATAAAGCTCTAAAACACCTTAAAGTCAGAATCTACTAAACATAAGGCTCTTAAACACCTTAGAGACATTACATGTCCTTTAAGAAAGAAAAAACGGCCGTGCAGTTATAATACAAGGCCCAGAACAGAAAATAATGCTCAACCTGAACAGATCATAAATTTATAGTCATAAAAAAGGGAAAGCTTGCAGAAGATCTTTAGACAAACTCAACCCATGGAGAATCAGTCATGAGCATACAGATATTTCATATGAAAGTAACAGCAGCGATCTTCACTAAAACTGAGTGCAGATAAAACATGAAGGGGTTTTTCTAGATGAGAACCAGTCTTGGAAAAAGGAAAAAAAAAAAGACAAAAAAGCTCCAACGTTCCACCAAAAAGTAATATGAACACGAACATAAACCAACTAAAAAAAAGAAGCACCGTTAGTGAATTCAACATGAGGACACTTAGCTTTATAACAAGAAAAACAAATAAAAGTTAAAGGAGACTTTATCATGCAAGAAAATGGCATATTTCCCATAAATTTTTAGAGCGACACTTTAACACAGACAAGTGGATATCCAGACTCCAGAGTAGGTATTCATACTCGGATGTACATATAATAATAATAATAATATGCTTATACCTTTTATCAAGCTGGGTCCATCTGGAGAGAGTTAAAATCCAACGAAATATAAAAACAATTATTATTTTCTTGAGCTTATAGCAAATCTATAAGAAGCTTAAAAATAGCAGAAAATAAGACAAAGATTCAAAACAAAAGAAGAAGAGGATTTTAAGCAACTCAAAGCCTTTACAACCATAAAACCAGCCAAAAAAATGTTAAGATATGTCCATCGCATTCATAAATATAAACGGAGGTCCATCTATAACCATAAATTAAAAAAAAAGAAAGGATTGAACCATAAGAAGAAAAAAAAGAAAAAAAACTCTGATAGACGGAAAAGAATTTGACTCAATCTTGGAACAGCACACGTATTTATATTCAGCAAAAGTTAAACAACAAACAAAGAGGGACAAAAATGAACCACCAAAAACAAATAAAAGCCACAATCTTGACAAGCAAAACATAACTATATCCAAATATACATGGAAATAGTTTATCAAGATCCACAATAAATCTTGATAAGCAAAGTATAATTATATCCAAATATAGATGGAGATTGTTTATTAAGATCCACAAGAGGTAAGTTAATAAATAAAAGTTATGAAGAATAGGCCTCGGTTTGGAAGAAAATCCAAGAACCAAGATCGAGCACCCACCGGCCCACATGGGGCTGATCTCGGAGAACCACCCGGGGATGACGGCGGAGATGCCGTCCATCGGCTTCCCGTCCTCCGCCGCAGCGGTCCCTTTCCCCCTACTATTCTGGCCGTTCTCCTGGCCCGCGCCCGCCCTCTTTGTGGCCACCTCCTCGCGGGGCACCGCCGGGATTCCGCACTCGGCTTCCATCGGATATTTCAAGCACCCTCTCTCTCGCGCGCGCGCGCCAACACGCTCTCGGCTTCGCACTGCTTTTATCGTACCAAAAGAAGGGCGGGCACGGAACCACGGTTTTATGCACTGTTCTCCGCCGTTGAAAGGGTTTTGGGGCCCGAACCGTTCGCTTTCCGGATTCTTCCACACGCCTTTTCTTTAAAAAAAGATATATAAAGCCACCAAGGTGGCAGCACAGGTGATACGACCTGGCCCAGTTTTACTGGAATGACATACTCACCCGTAAAAGAGGTTAAAAAGGAAGCCAATGAAAAAAATTCATGAGTAAAAAAAAATATATAAAAATTTGTAATCTGCATCAAATATTTTCTGATGAAAGAGAAGTTCAATAAAAACTGCTATGCGGATGAGATTTATTCTCTCCAATTTTTATTATGTATCAATATATATATATATATATATATATATGTAAGGTCTCCATAGCCGTTTTCTCAATACCATTATTCACTGCAATCTATTTTATTATATTTATTTTATATATATATATATATATAATAAAAACCTAGTGCCTTATTATTTTTTAATTTTTTATTTTTTATGATAAAAACGGCAATTCATATAGCTCTAACGTGAGTTCATCCTGCCAAATCAGAAGAAAGCAAAAAATACAAATCAGTCGGAAGCTCTACCGTGTATGTCCAGTAGAGCTCCCCAGAATGCCGTGCAACATAAGAGGCGACCCAGTTCACTCACCAAATGGAAATCAGAATTAATGATGGTAATATCTGCTTTAGTCATTTTAGTTGTTGTATTCAGTTCATCATTATGCTTGGTCAAATTTCTATCCGGAGTGATTGAAAAATTATTAATTATTATAATTAATTAGTTTGAAATTGGGGAGTTATACCCCGCAAGGTTCTTGATTCACTACATAAAATCTAATACCACTAGTATTGGATTCAGTTCTAAATAAATTTTATTTTTTTTCATTATCTCTTTTCATTACTTTTATTTATTATTTTATTCAATTTTTAATTTATATTACAAGATTATATCTTTGTACAAATGTTTGCTTGGTCTTCATTGACTATTAATTTTTTAATTCATAATATTTTATTCCAAAAATTGCTGTAAAAAGCAAAAAAAAAAGCGGCATCACGTACATAACACGAGTTCTATGCTAATAATAATGATAAAGATGATGATGAATAATTCTAGTTTATCCACTCCATATCTAAACCAAAATTCGAAATAGACTAATCCTATGGAAGCCTATTTCATCCGCATAAATTCTTGATGCCATGCTAAAACTGATGTTAATTGTTATAAAGAAGCGATAAAAGTTTATTATTTTTTAAGAAAGGAAGGCATAAAAGCCGGTGCTGGACAAACATTAGCACGTGTCTCCACGAGCCACAGCCCACGATACTCATAAGATGTCTTCAGGCTCTCCACCTATATATATATATATATATATATATATATATATATAATAAAAGTTTATTATTTTTTAAATTTTTTTATGAATATCCTCCTAAATATTGAATTTTGCATGAATATCCTTTCAAAATTGATATTTGCATGTATATATTCGTAAAACACTTGTTTTGTCATTCTGCCCTTTTTTTATTTTTGTTTTTGCATATGTACCCATGTTATTTAACAATGTTAAAAAATTAACCGTTTCAAATTAAAATGACTAAAATACTCTTAATGGGTAGATATGCAAATAGATCGCGATTTCGATAACAGAAAAAAAAAATGACAATAGCATATTTTAATATTTTATTTTATTTTTAATTAATATAAATATGATTTTTTTAACACTGTTAGAATAACCGTTATATTATGGGTATTTGTACAATAACATAATTTTACGAGAGTATATATATAAATATCAATTTTGGAAGAGTCTTCATGCAAAATCCGATATTTAGAAGGATATATATTCATGTGGAAAAATTCTATTTTTTAAAAAAGAAAAGCATAAAAGCTAATGGTAAACAAAGATTAGCACGTGTCTCCATGAGCCACAGCCCACGATACTCATAATAAGATGTCTTCAAGCTCTCCACCTAATCTATAGACGAGACCTACAGCTACATAGCTACGTGACGGTGGGCAAAATAAGGGATGTGGGATACGTATTCCCGCATACGTCAGTAGCTGCGTGCATGGGCTAGACCAGCTTAGCAATCAATTATGGCAGGTCCGCTTCAAAATGAATACTACCATGACACCCAGTCAAACTGAACTCATCAGTCACCTGACCTTCCATGCTCAAGTTGGACTTCTTTGTATCAGTCTAATAAAGCTAGCATCACCTTCAGGCTACTGCAGCCAAAATAAGTAAATGAATGAATCAATCAGCAAGCTACTGTAGGTCAAGCCCTATGTCAAGCACCCTTGAACTAGGTTTTTCGGATTCCTCGGGAGGCAGCTGTGTTATAGATGTTCTCACAGACCAAACTCATTAGAAAAATTGCTAGAATTTGACTGCTAGTAAAACTAGGATACTAGTACATCTATATCCATATTTATTTTAGTTGACGAATACAAATACTGTTGGGAGGAATAAGATTTTTTCCCAAAATGACATAAATACCCCTAAGAAGCCGTACAACTTCCGGCCCCAGACGGCCGAAGTCGGCGTCCGACTTCGGAACGCCCGACCTCGAGACCTCCGACCTAAGAAAAACCCCGATGTTCGAGGTCTACTCTTGTCAGCCACCTACTACGGCCGTGCGCCTCAGCGGTCCGGCCGAGGACCATACCCTGACATTTATTGCGCATGGTCGCTGTAACCCTCCGGCTTACTCCATAATAAATGCGGATCTCCGGCTTACTCCACAATAAATGCGGATCTCCGGCTTACTCCACAATAAATGCGGATCTCCGGCTTACTCCACAATAAATGCGGATCTCCGGCTTACTCCACAATAAATGCGGATCTCCGGCTTACTCCACCATAAATGCGCATGGCTCCTGTCATCTACGGACTCTCAGCTCTCCACGGCAAATCAGCCCAGCAGAGTCTAGTCAACTATGATAAGTCTCCGATCTCGGCCATACCTCCGACACCAATGCAATAATTCGTCTGACAGCGTGCTAGTTCGGGTTATACGACGCCCTCACCGCCGACATCAGAGCAATGATTCGCCTGACCATGCGCCGACCTGAACAACATGCCGAACCGTACTACGGCCTCGCCCTGTTACATCGCAGGTAAACCGACCCCCGCCTATAAAAGGGAGCCTTGGCCTCTCAGGAGGGGGGGAAGATTGATACACTCTACAGACATTATTTATCTCCCTTTCTACACTATTTGCCCCCTCCCTGACTTGAGCGTCGGAGGGCCGGCGCCGGAAAACCCGGCCACCGGTTTGTGTGCAGGCACCCGGACGGAGGACGCCGCCAACTGACGGATCGCCGCTTCGCCAGGAGGACCTGCCGCCCCTTCTCCCCGACTGTCCCAGACGGAGGACGCCGCTCGCCGACGGACCGCCGCCCCACCGTGAGAACTCATCGCCGCTCCCTCTCCTCGACCGAAGACTGCCCCCGGGTCCAATTTCCAGCAACAGTTGGCGCTAGAGGAAGGGCCCGAGTAGCAGTCATGAAGTTGAGAAGTAAGGGAGCCTCTAACATCTCCCGGCGTCCCCCGCAAAGCCCTGGACACTCTGTCCAGAATTCTCCAACTCCGGCTGACCCAGTTCCTCTAGTCCAGCCGGAACAGTTCGACGCCTTGGTACAGCAAGTCCAGGCCCTGGCCGCCGCCGTTCAGAGTTTGCGGCGCGAGGAAGCTTTGCCTACGCTCCCCCCACGGGCTCAGGCCCCGCCGGAGTGTCTCCCCAACGGCCCGGTTTTCCCAAGCCAAAACTTGCATGGCTCTTCTAGAGCCAATAACGGAGAACGAGCTTCTCCCCGGAGGAAATTACCGGGAGAAGGTTTCGATCGGAGGCCCCAACTTTCTGAGGCAGAGTCAGCCCCAGATCACCGTGAGCCGGCGCAAACCACAGCGACAATCCCACGGGTGGGGGAGCTCGACCAGAAAGTTGAGCATCTGGAGCGTCAGATTGCAGCGCTCCACAGCAAGAAGGCAAGACAAGAGGGAGACTTTGAGTTCACCACCAAGTCCCCCTTCTCCCGCCAGATCGAGGATGGGCCGGTTCCCGCGAGGTTCAAAATGCCTCAGGTGGAACCCTACAACGGGACGACCGACCCTCTCGACCACCTGGAGAGCTATCGGGCCCTTATGGCCCTACAAGGGTCCTCGGAGGCCATGCTCTGCAAGGCCTTCCCAGCGACCCTCCGAGGGACCGCTCGGCTTTGGTTTTCTGGGCTGAAGCCGAATACGGTGTCCTCTTTTGAGCAGCTCGGCAGGCAGTTCGCCACCAACTTCGCTGCCAGCCGGCGCCAGTGACGAACGTCAGACTCCCTCCTCGACATCAAACAGAAAGAGGGGGAGCCCCTCAAGGAGTACCTGGACCGCTTCACTGCCGCCACATGGGAGGTTCGCGAGCTGGACCAGTCGATGGCTATGTCGGCTCTGAAGACTGGGGTTCGCTCCTACCGATTCCTCTTCTCCATCGAGAAGAGCTTCCCGGCCGACTTCACTGAAATGTTGGCCCGAGCCCGGAAGTATGCCAAGGCCGAGGAGGCAGTTGCATCCAGGCGGGGGGCAATTGAGCCCGCCTCCAAGAAGCAGAAGAAACGCCGCGAGGAGCGCGGCCGACAAAGGAGCCGATCCCCCCGCCGAGAGAAAAACCTCCCCAGACTGAGAAGTCCGCCCCGACAGCAGAGGCGATCTCAGCAAAGGACCCCTCCTCGGCCGAGGTCTCCACCACGGCCTCGGACGTACCCGGGAAAGTACGAGAACTACACACCCGTCAACGCTCCCCGGGCCGAAATCCTGATGGAAATCGAGGGTCGGGACTTCTTCCGACCCCCGCCTCCTATGCGAGACACGGGATTCCCCCGGAATCCCAGGAAGTATTGCCGCTTCCACCGAGATCGTGGGCACGACACGGAGGACTGCTACCAACTCCGGGATGAGATAGAAGCGCTCATCCGACGGGGAGTACTCAACCGGTTCGTGAGGAACCGACCTGAGGAAAGGAGGCCGGCGGAGAATGTCGCACCAACCGAAAATCCGCGCGACAACAGGCCCATCGCCGGCACCATCAACATGATCGGGCGGGCCTCGGCAGGGACGGCCGCCCTGGAAGCACTCCCGAAGCGCCCACGTACTAGTGAAGTCATCTCGTTCTCGGATGAGGATTTAGAAGGGGTCGAAACCCCCATGATGACGCTGTGGTCATCTCTATGATTGTAAATAGGTTTGATGTAAAGCGTGTCCTAGTTGACAATGGAAGCTCAGCCAACATTTTGTATTATCATGCCTACCAAAAAATGGGATTGACAGAAGGGCATCTCCGGAGAGTCAATGCCCCGTTGGTTGGGTTTACCGGAGATGCAGTCCCGGTTGAAGGTGAGGCTAGCTTCCTTGTCACAGTCGGCCTCGCCCCCCGGGAGAGCACAGTGAGGATGGACCTCCTGGTGGTCCGTCTGCCCTCGGTCTACAACGCCATCCTTGGGCGCCCAGGGCTAAATGCCCTTCGAGCCGTGGTTTCAACTCGCCATTTGCTCATGCGGTTCCCCACCGACCAAGGAGTAGGCGAGGTCCGCGGAAACCAGCTGGTCGCCAAGCAATGCTACATGGCGGCCCACACAGTAAAGCAACCAGCCGAGGCGCCGGACCACCCGATGGGCCCTTCGCTGCCCATAGAAATCCTCGATGCGAGGGACACCCTCTGGAAGAAGCAAGTAGAGCCCGGTGAGCTCCTTATTCAAATCCCACTACAAGAAAATTTTTCCGAGCTAACTGTGCAGGTCGGCTCCGGCCTCGGCGCCCGCGAGAGGGATTGCCTCGTCAGCTTCCTGCGGGACAACGCTGACGTCTTCGCCTGGTCGCCCGAGGACGTGCCAGGAATAGACCCTGAGGTCATGGTCCACCGACTCCAGGTGAGACCGACCAGCAGGCCTGTAAAGCAGAAGAAAAGAGGCTCCGCCCCGGAACGACAACGAGCTGCGGCTGAGGAGGTGGACAAACTCCTCGGGGCCGGCTTCATCCGGGAGGTCTCCTACCCGGACTGGCTCGCCAACGTAGTCCTCGTAAAGAAGGCCAATGGGAAGTGGCGTATGTGCGTGGACTATACCGACCTGAACAAGGCCTGCCCGAAAGACAGCTTCCCCCTCCCGAGCATCGACCAACTCGTCGACTCCACTTCAGGACACCAGCTGCTAACCTTTATGGACGCCTTTTCAGGGTACAATCAAATCCGAATGGCGCCAGAAGACAAGGAGAAGACGGCCTTCATCACCGACAAGGGCACCTACTGCTACAAGGTGATGCCCTTTGGCCTGAAAAACGCTGGGGCCACATATCAGAGACTGGTCAGCCAAATTTTTAAAGACCAGATCGGCCGGAACATGGAAGTCTATGTGGACGACATGCTGGTAAAGAGCCGAGCGGCGGAACACCACATAGCCGATCTCAACGAGACATTCGCCAAGCTCAGAAGATATCAAATGAAACTCAACCCGGCGAAGTGCGCGTTCGGGGTCACCTCGGGCAAGTTCCTGGGTTTCATAGTGACCCAGCGCGGAATTGAAGTCAACCCGGAGAAAATCCGGGCACTGCAAGAGATGTCACCTCCAAAGACTGTTAAGAAGGTGCAACGGCTCGCAGGGCGGGTTGCCGCCCTGGGAAGGTTCGTCTCTCGGTCAGCCGAGCGATGCCTCCCCTTCTTCAAGAGCCTTAAACGGCCGAAAGACTTCCGGAGGACAGAAGAATGCCAGCAGGCCTTTGAAGAGCTTCGGAGCCTTCTGGCCTCTCCCCCGCTGCTCACCAAGCCCCAGAAAGGCGAGGTCCTTTACTTATATCTGGCTGTCTCCCCAGCTGCAGTAAGCTCAGTCCTCGTCCGGGAAGAGGACAAGCTCCAAAAGCCGGTCTATTACACCAGCCGGGTTTTCAGGGATCCTGAGACCCGATATTCTAAACTTGAGAAGACCATCTTCGCTCTCATCATCTCGGCTCGGAGACTCGGGCCTTACTTCCAAGCCCACACGATAGCTATATTGACCGACCAGCCTATGAAGCAAATACTGCAGAGGTCGGATCGTGCGGGGAGGATCGCCAAATGGGCGGTCGAGCTCGGGAAATTCGACCTCGAATATCGGCCCAGGCCGGCTATCAAAGCACAGATACTCGCCGACTTCATCGTGGAGTGCACCCTTCCGGACGACCCCGAGAGGCCACCCGAATCCTTAGAGGAGGCCCCGAGGCAGCCATGGGTCCTGCATTCGGACGGGTCTTCGACCTCGGAGGGTAGCGGGGCCGGACTCATCCTCACCAGTCCAGACGGAGTGGTGGCAGAGCAAGCTTTGCGCCTCGAATTCCCGGCCTCGAACAATGAGGCCGAGTATGAGGCTCTCATCGCCGGGCTCAAGCTGGCAAAAGAACTAAAAGTGGAAGACCTGACGGCCTTCAGCGACTCCCAGCTGGTAGTGAACCAGGTCCAAGGAGACTTCGAAGCTAAAGAGCCATCCATGCAAAAGTATCTCCAAAAGGTGCGGGAACTCGTATCTGCCCTGAATTCTTTCAATATTCGATACATCCCCAGAGCGGAAAACCTCAGGGCAGACCAGCTATCCAAATTGGCAACCTCCCGCATGAGCGAGCTTCCCAAGGGAACAGCGCTCGAGTATCTTCGGATCCCCAGCACGGAGGAACCCGAGCCCACCATGTGCATCGACTTCGAGCCAAGCTGGATCGATGGGCTCGTCTGCTACCTTCAGGACGGAACCCTACCTCACGACGAGACGGAAGCTCGCCGAATCAAGCGCCAGGCCCCCCGGTATGTCTTATACGAGAATAGACTCTACCGGCGATCATTTACTTCTCCCCTCCTCAGATGTCTCCGCCCCTCCGAGGCGGACTATGCCCTCCGAGAGGTCCATGAAGGGATCTGCGGAAATCACCTGGGGGGTCGGGCATTAGCCCATAAGGTCCTGCGACAAGGGTATTATTGGCCCACACTCCAGAAGGATGCAACGGATTTCGTCCGGAAGTGCGATCGGTGCCAGCGAAACGCCAATGTCCAGCGCCGACCTTCAGCTCTGCTGACCTCCATCATCGCCCCCTGGCCGTTTGCCCAATGGGGGATCGACATCCTGGGGCCCTTTCCCCTGGCCACTGGACAGAGAAAGTTTCTGGTCGTCTCCATCGACTACTTCACCAAATGGGTCGAGGCCGAACCCGTCGCCCGAATCACCGAGCAAAAGATGCGAGACTTCGTGTGGAAGTCCATAATCTGCAGATTCGGACTACCCCGTATCCTTATATCTGACAATGGTCGACAATTTGACAATGTTCATTTCAGAGAATTTTGCTCTGAGCTCGGCATTGATCACCGTTTCACCTCAGTCGCTCACCCCCAGACAAACGGAGAAACTGAGGTAACTAACCGCACTATTTTGCAGGGGCTCAAGGCTAGGCTTGATCGGTCCAAAGGACAGTGGGTCGAGGACTTGTACAATGTCCTTTGGGCGTACCGGACCACGTTCCGACTGCCCACGGGAGAGACCCCCTTCAACCTAGCATACGGCACTGAGGCCGTCATCCCGTTGGAGATCGGCCTGCCTTCTCCAAGGGTGGAGCATTACGACCCCGACGCCAATTCTTTCCAGCTCAGGAGCAACTTGGACCTCGTCGAAGAGACAAGAGAGGTTGTCCGGGTCCGCATGGCGAGATACCAACAGCGAATGGCCCAATACTACAACTCTAGAGTCAAGCCCAAGCTCTTCAAAGTGGGGGACCTCGTCCTCAGGAGAGCCGAGGCTTCTCAACCAATTGAGCAAGGAAAGCTCGCCCCAAATTGGGAGGGGCCGTATCAGATCGCCCGGGTACAACGACCAGGGGCGTATAAATTAAAGTCCCTAGAGGGGACCCTGATCCCGCGAAGCTGGAACTCCGAGAATCTACGAATGTACTACCAGTAAAACCCCTAGGGGTTCAAGACAATCAGGACAATGGACTCAGCTTCTTTTTCGCAAACAATTCTCTTATCTTGATGGCTGTAATTCCCTTCTAATATTGGGTCGTCTGTGATCCTCAGATTCTCCGGCCAAAATCGGGATGCCTCGAGGCTCGACCGTAGAGTCCCAAACTCCCTCGACCTCGGGAAGAATCGCAGGACGACGAAATATCGACTTGGCGCGAAATTTCCTCGGCTAAGGTCAGAATGCCCCGGTTCGTCGGGATGCCCCGGTTATAGGGATGCTCGAGACGTCAATCTATGAGCACGGTCCTCTCTGACCAGACGAGCTCGGCTCGTTCTCCATCAACTTCCATCTATGAGCACGGTCCTCTCTGATCAGACGAGCTCGGCTCGTTCTCCATCAACTTCCATCTATGAGCACGGTCCTCTCTGACCAGACGAGCTCGGCTCGTTCTCCTACCTCGACTAAGGTCGGGATGCCCCGAGGGTCGACCGTAGAGAACCAGACTCCCTCGACCTCGGGAAGGCGCCGTGAGGGGTGGAAAGGGTGGCTCCACCCGGGGCGCCACGAAGTGGACCCCCGGGAGCGGTCGACGATCTCCGATCCCCGAAGCGAGCGATCCCTCGACTAAGGTCGGGATGCCCCGAGGGTCGACCGTAGAGAACCAGACTCCCTCGACCTCGGGAAGCGTCGCAGGTCGGTAGAGCGTGCCTAGACCCGCCGACTTGACGAACGATCCCTCGACTAAGGTCGGGATGCCCCGAGGGTCGACCGTAGAGAACCAGACTCCCTCGACCTCGGGAAGAAGCCGTAAGGGGTGGAAAGGGTGGCTCCACCCGGGGCGCCACGAAATGGACCCCCGGGAGTGGTCGACGATCCCCGATCCCCGAAGCGAGCTATTCCCCGACTAAGGTCGGGATGCCCCGAGGGTCGACCGTAGAGAACCAGACTCCCTCGACCTCGGGAAGCGTCGCAGGTCGGTAGAGCGTGCCCAGACCCGCCAACCTGACGAACGATCCCTCAACTAAGGTCGGGATGCCCCGAGGGTCGACCGTAGAGTCCCAAACTCCCTCGACCACGGGAGGCACCACAGGTCAGCAAAGCGTCCACGGACTCGCCGACCCGACGCAAGATCCCTCGACCAAGGTTGAGGCGCCCGAGGTCCTACCATGGGGTCTGAAACTCCCTCGACCTCGCAGAGAGCTACAATTCAATAAAGCCTCGCCAAATCCTCTCAACCTCGGTGGGCGCTGTTGGGTCCGTGAGAAACCCGAGCCCCCCTTTAAGTCAAAATGACTCCGGAGGTCAACGAGGAAAGGAGGCAACCTACTCCACCACGCGAAGCGTGACTCGGAGAATGCAAGAGGTACATCCAGCTAGACGCCCTCCTTGTTAAATTTTATCTACATATTGCTGAGCGGAATCCCAACGTTGGAGTCTTATCTCGCCCCAAAGTCGGGCCTCTCCAATGGGTCGGCTTAAGATCGACCCCCTAATTACATTATGCAGGCTCCGTTCGTCAAGTCTCCGCAATCTGTACGAAGGCTTCATAAATTAGGGCCCAACTCGGCTATTCTACGTAAACTCCGACATCTAGCTGAGAAAGTGGTCCCGACCACGAGTGTGTCAGCCAAACATGGATACCAAGGCAATTTTTGGAAATCCCAGCCTTGCTCACCGAGTTCTCGGCAGAGTCCGAGAACGATAACTACGAAAGCCTTCGACGATGACTTACTTATTAGCCCGCGCTCCCTACGAGGGGTTCGGAGTTAAGTTCGGAAACCCGACTAAAATCTCCGAATGGCAGCAGGCATAGACCTAGTCCGGTCTTACTTGAAGGGCTGAGGCCCGACCTAGAGGCCTCGGGATTTCCCTAAAGGCTAAACGTGATGACTTCCACGATTCTTAGATCCGAGCTATGGGACTTAGAGGAATTTTCTAAAAAACCTAAGACTCGGAGCTCCTTTTGGTCGGAATGACTGAAACCCGAGAAGGCTAAGACATAGCCCGGGGAAAGGGGACAACTTCGTTAAGCAACCCAAAAACTAAGATGTGAAGTTAGAGGTCATCGAGGCAGTTAGCTAAGGCTCTAGCCTCGTTCGCAACAAAAAAGAAAGACAAACACATAATGATGAAAGTGTTTTTCATTAACAGAAGGCCGAAGGCCGATTACAAAATTGGAGGTCGACCATTTAAGAGCCGACCTCGGATACAATGAAAAAGAAAGGAAAAATATGCTAAGTCCTAAGCGGCGGGAGCAACGTCCGGGGGGTCGTCCGGCACGTTGATGATCTCGAGGTTTTCAGCCGGCACAGGCTCGGGGTCGGGGGCAGGGGCCTCGGGTACCGCCTCCGGGACGGCGTCCGTCTCGGCCGCCGGAGCCGCCTCTATGGTGCCAACCGCCTCGGCCACCCCCGTCGAAGGCTCGGTGGGGTCTTCTTCGTATATCCCCGCCTCGGATGTCAAAATGGCGGGGAGGGCTTCCACGTCGGACCCCAGGCCCAGGTCCTCCCTCGGACGGATCGTCGAGAGGTCGTATTGAAGGCAGTACCGGCGCATCTGAGCCCGGAAGTTCTCGAAACCTCGGAGGAACCCGTCCACTGTCTCCTCCTCCAACATGTCGCGGAACTCTTGTGACTCCTTGAAGAGCTCCACGGCATGTTCGGCTCGCTCGAGTGCCCTCCTCTCCCGGGCCTCAAGTTGCTCGATTCGGAGGCGGGAGACCCCGTCCTCATGCCTGAGGGCCGCGACCTCGGCCTGGACCTCCCCTAAGCGCGCCTCCGTGCCGCGCAAGGCCGACCTGGTTAGGGCATGGGCGGCCTTCTCCTCCCCGAGCCCCTCCGCCATAGCGAGGCGCTCAGCCTCGGTGGCCGCCCACCGAGCCTCGGCCGCGGCCAACGCCGCCTCCAGCTCGGCGACTCTTTTCTTGGCCGGCTCTAGCTGTCGGCCGAGCTGTCGGACTTCTTCCCGACACCCGTGGGCGATGAACGCCAAGGTGTCGAGCTCGAGAATATGCTGAAAAGGAAGAGACGAGGATATTGTGAGTTGAAAAGCACACAAGTACGCTAGTAACTCAAGAAAATTAAGAAGGAAGCTTACCCGGGCAGTGTTGCAGTAAGCGCTGCCAACGACCTCCTCCAGCGAAACATTCCGGAACACGGCCCGGTCCGCTGGAAGTACCGCACGCCGCAACATGGAGCGCGCGACCTCGGCATCCTGAAAGGCCGAGCTCCCCTCGGGAATAGGGGAGTCCGGCTCAACCGACTCTTCTCGGAAAGCCCGGGAAGAGCTCGGCACGACCGGGCCCGAGGTCCCGGAGCCGCTCGCTTCGGGGCCTCGAGCAAGCCCGGGTTCTGGCTGCTGTGGGGCCATGGACGACTCCCCCCGCTGGGCAAGGGGGGCAGGGCAAGGAGGGGCCGACGGGCCCGCATCACTAACGACCCGCTCCCGCCTCGGGTCGGCTGCAGGGGCCCCCGCCTCGGGGCCACTCGTGCCGGCTGAACTGGAGGCGCCGTCCGACCTCGCCCTCTTCCGGGGCTGGGGCCTAGCTCCCCCGACCTCGGCCTCTCGCCTCCTCAGGCGAGAGAAAAGTGATGTGTTGCTGGTCGGCAGGCGGGGAATATCTGAAATCAAAATTTCGTTAAGTATCAGACCAGTGACAGTAAAAGCAAAGAACGAAGAAAAAATAAAATAATGTAACCACCCTTACCCTCGGGGCGCGCCGAGCTCAGACCTACGCTCGCCAGGGCGTCCTCCCGCAGGAGCTCGGTCAGGTCGTTGCCCCTCCCGAGGGCTCGCACGGAGTCCAGGGTCCTCGGCTCCCTCCTCAAGGGCTCGGAGAGCTTATTGAGGGTCTTCAACCGAGGGTTCCCCCACCTCGGGTCGAACCCCCAAGGCGCCTCGGACGCCAGGAAGAAAAACTTCCCCTTCCACTCATGAATCGAGGAAGGGGCACCCTGGAAGAGTGACATACCGCCCCGAAAGGCGAAGTATAGCCACCCTGCATCCGCCGGGTTCTTCTTTAACAGAAAACACCGGCGGAAGAGGCCTACCGAGATCGGGATCCCGTGCCCGAGGCACAGGGACAAGAACCCGATTATGGTCCTCCACGAGTTCGGAGCCAACTGCGCCGGGACGAGCTGGTACTCGGCCAACAGCTGGCTCACGAACTCGTGGGCGGAAAAACGCAGGCCAGCCCAAAGTGTCTCGCGGTAGACCGCGATCCGACCTGGGGGCGGCTGCGTCACCCTGTCCTCCGGCCCCGCAGTTTCAAGACGAAACCCGGGCTGGAAGAAGAACCGGGAGCGGATCAGCTCCAACTCCTCCCCCGACAAGCTCGATCCCACTTCCTCAGGACCCAAACCCATTCCCACAGAAGAGCGAAATAAAAGTTAAAAAAAGCGGAAAATGGAAGCTGGGGAGAAGAAGAAAAGAGGAAACCCTAGTGAAAACAGGGTGAAAACCTACTGGACATCGCCGGAAATCGCTCCGGGCACCGACGGCAAGGTTCGGTTAAAAAAGGAAGCAAGGGAGAAAGGCAACGAAAATAAGAAGCAGCCAAATAAGACCTTTAGGGCAACCTCGAGGGGTTTATATAGACCCCCCTGACGGCCCAGATCGATGGGGTCGGTTCCCATCCCCCGATCGGGTTGCGCCACGCGTCGACCTCGTAAGCCGAGGCACCATATTCACTCCGGATTAATAAATCGGGTACGAAATCGAAGCGTTGTCCCGTCGGATCTCGGGGCCTCATCATGGGTCTGCAAAATCAAATCGTCTTGAGGAACGAACGGACACCGCCCCGCTCCCCTCATTTAATAAGATCTGGGACACGTGGAGCCTCGATGTGGCCTCCACCTCTCCGGAATTGTGATCCAGTAAGACGAAATCGGAAGCGTCCGACCTTGGGTCACGCCGCGTGTCCGTTTTAAACCCCGTAACGGCACACTCATTAATGAGCGAGAAGCCTCGATTACGGGATTGAGGCACCGCCTCGGCGAGCCCGAGGACCCCCATCATTAATCCGCCGTAAGGCGATCCTGGCGATTCAAGAGACGCCACCTCCGCTTCAAGAAGCGTAATGATACGAGCTTCATCATAAGCTCACTGAATGAAGCAGCCTCGAGACGCCAAAGGGCGCAGGTTTCACCATGAAAGCTCCGAGAAGCGCAAGGGGGCGGACGAGACTCGCCCCCCAACCTCAGTGACAGACTTTACTTCCCTCGTCCGAGCCCACAAGTCGCTCGAACTCGGAAGTCGGGGGATAGTGTTGGAGGGAATAAGATTTTTTTCCAAAATGACATAAATACCCCTAAGAAGCCGTACAACTTCCGACCCCAGACGGCCGAAGTCGGCGTCCGACTTCGGAACGCCCGACCTTGAGACCTCCGACCTAAGAAAAACTCCGATGTTCGAGGTCTACTCTTGTCAGCCACCTACTACGGCCGTGCGCCTCAGAGGTCCGGCCGAGGACCATACCCTGACATTTATTGCGCATGGTCGCTGTAACCCTCCGGCTTACTCCACAATAAATGCGGATCTCCGGCTTACTCCACAATAAATGCGGATCTCCGGCTTACTCCACAATAAATGCGGATCTCCGGCTTACTCCACAATAAATGCGGATCTCCGGCTTACTCCACAATAAATGCGGATCTCCGGCTTACTCCACAATAAATGCGGATCTCCGGCTTACTCCATAATAAATGCGGATCTCCGACTTACTCCACCATAAATGCGCATGGCTCCTGTCATCTACGGACTCTCAGCTCTCCACGGCAAATCAGCCCAGCAGAGTCTAGTCAACTATGATAAGTCTCCGATCTCGGCCATACCTCCGACACCAATGCAATAATTCGTCTGACAGCGTGCTAGTTCGGGTTATACGACGCCCTCACCGCCGACATCAGAGCAATGATTCGCCTGACCATGCGCCGACCTGAACAACATGCCGAGCCGTACTACGGCCTCGCCCTGTTACATCGCAGGTAAACCGACCCCCGCCTATAAAAGGGAGCCTTGGCCTCTCAGGAGGGGGGGAAGATTGATACACTCTACAGACATTATTTATCTCCCTTTCTACACTATTTGCCCCCTCCCTGACTTGAGCGTCGGAGGGCCGGCGCCGGAAAACCCGGCCACCGATTTGTGTGCAGGCACCCGGACGGAGGACGCCGCCAACTGACGGATCGCCGCTTCGCCAGGAGGACCTGCCGCCCCTTCTCCCCGACTGCCCCAGACGGAGGACGCCGCTCGCCGACGGACCGCCGCCCCACCGTGAGAACTCATCGCCGCTCCCTCTCCTCGACCGAAGACTGCCCCCGGGTCCAATTTCCAGCAACAAATACAAATATGAAATATTAGTCAGATGGAAAAAAAATTAATCGTATTTGTTTTAAATGGATATAGATACAATCGGATAGTGTGAGCATGGATATAAATAAAGATATAAGTCGGTTAATTAAACTTTACTGCCACAAAATTTAAAATATTACTAAATAGAAGATAAATTAAGTTAATAGATAATGTGTTGGTGTAGTCATTTTTTTATTAAAAGTTGATGAGTATTACATAAAATTAAATGGGACTATAAATAGATTTGGATACTCAGATGTAGATCAGTTGTCTATCTATATCTATATTCATTTTTCTCTAGTGGATATGATGGATAATAATCTGATGCTCAAATTTCTATTCATATTCAGATAAATTCGAATACGAGAATAGATTTAGATGGACATCAATTTAATCCATTTTCACCTCTAATTTCCAACCTTGTTAATTGAGTTATTAATTACAATATTAATAAATCCAATTAGGCTAACATCACCAAGCCTACTACTGCCGCTCAAGACGAGAGAGAGAGAGAGAGAGAGAGAGAGAGAGAGAGAGAGAGAGTGCGTGAATGACACTTAGCTACAGGGCGGCAAGCTCTCTGGCCGAGAACCCTTGGATTTTTAGATTTCACAATCCCAAGCTACGATGACATGGCAAGCTTATTATATGGCGCCTCTCCTCTAATTTTGAGGCCCGGCCCGGCCAGCTGAGCCTAATATCTTGGGTGGGCCAAGCCCGCTCAAAAAGCTTCGGGCTTGAATGGGCCCCACAGGCCACTTGATTTTTTTTTTTTTTGTTTGTTGGTGGTACAACGGCAGCTCACATATGACTGGTGTGAAACTGTGAATGCAGCTAACAAAATCAGAAAAAAAATAATCATACAATAGAGTAGGAACCAACATATGGTTCACCCAAATGAAGTCCCAAATTGATGGGTCACAAAAGACCATCCAATCCAATCAGTAGCCCTATTTGCCTCCCTGTAGCATAGTGGAAGCTCCTTGCCTCTCCCTTTTCTTCCACAAATGATTACCCAGACGATGTACAAGTAGCCGAGGTTGGGCAGAGGAAATGACATCTCGGAGGATCAAGTCCCTTCTCCCAGTTTCTCTTTTATTTTTCATGCTAAAAAAAAAAAAAAAATCGAAAGTTATCCCCTGAGGCATCGAATTGAGACAGGGCTGGGATAATTAGTTATCCCTAGGATAATTGCCAACTGAAACGATTGACCGTCGACCCCAACAATTCGGTCATAGCCTCGATAACCAAGGATTCAGCGGTTCCATGGTTCCATGGTCCCACCGCATATTTTGTAATGACCGAAAATCTTATTCCAGCAAAAAGTAATTACCAAGACAAAGGTATTTTTATCTTTTTATCTCCAAGTAATCGTAGAAGTGTTTATTGTTTAATAACATTCTACGCAAATACAGATTCAGATTTATCTAGCTTTATTCTAGAATTAATAATACCTATTAAGAATAATACAAATAACCCACTTTAGATTTCTCATATGTTGCTGGAAATACTGGACAAATACTTGTGTCGTTTTATTTCTTGCTCCTATTTACTTGCTTGCTTCTAATTCTTGTGTGGTTGCTTAACATTCAATCATCTTGTGGTTAAAATATCTAGGCTGCTCTTATTTCTCTTCTTCTTGGTAATATTGTTAAGAAATGGAGAAATGATTGCATATGTTGCTTAAGAGGATGTCAACCATGCCATCTCTGCTGCTCGTAAAGCATTTGATGGACCATGGTCAAGGATGACTGCTTACCTACTACTCTGCAACCACTGCTTCACTAAATCTTTTTTGCTTTATTCACAGGAATACAGGATCTTATAACACTATCAGAAGTTGTATCACTTATGATTTATAATCTTCTGTTGATTACAGTTACGGTTATTGCTTTGCGAATTTGATTGAAAAGTATAATGATGAGATTGCGTTACTTTAGACAGGATAATGGGAAACCTTATGAGCAGACTGCCTTGATAGAAATACCAGTGATGGCACTTATATTTCAAAGTTATGCTGGTAAAATTTATAGCAGCAAATTCTCTTTTATGCGCCTGATTTAAACATCGATAATCTTAATCTACCAGACCATTTGACATTGATAATCTTAATCTAATAGACCATTTGCAGGTTACCATATCTCTTTCAATTTTACCATTTCCTATTTTAGCCAGTATTCGAATTATCTGCAATTAAATTGCAGGCAAAGAAATGGCCCCTGCGAGCAATTGGTCCAGCCCCATGCCGATAGCCACCATCGCCTCTGCTTCTCAATGTTCTCAAGATTGTTTCAAGGAGAGCTGCTCTTTGGATTCCTTCTTGGTTTTCTGTTCTCATTGCATACTCGCTCGCCCATTAATTATTATGTCCATTGTTGAGGTTGTCTTATCTAGTTTTTGTCATTTCAGTTACTTCTTTCCTCCATGGAAACTACTTCTACTTGAACAATTCAGACACCATTTCTCACAAAAGAACAGTGTCAATGCACCATACTTGGATTGCAAATGAAGAAATACAGGTGCTAGTCCAAAGAAACTTTTCTTTGGATTCAGTAATTCATCCTGTTTAAACAAACTTACAAAACATGGTAACAAATAAATGGAAGAAAACTTTTTGGATTTCAAAATACGAGCCTTGGTCTCATATTTTGTTTATGAAACACCCCAGCGTTTAGATGAATCAAAGACTATGCACGACGCTAGCATGGAAAGCTGATAGAAAATCAAGGACAGAGAATTCGCTTGACATTTAATTTTTCAAAGGACAAGCTTCCTGTAGTGATGCACAGAAAAGTTTTGTTGTTTCCCTGAAATGATGCATATTATAGACCTAGCTGATATGTATTCTACTATGTCACTAATGAACTACTGGCGAGGGAGATCTTCTTGTAACTATTACTTTTTAATCAACCCTGTTGGATTTAGACCCTTCTTTAAGGCCTTGGAGGCATCATCTTGATGAGAACCTAGCCAAGAACATGCAAACAAAAGAGCCATCAGGCTGCCTTTCTTTACAAAGATCAATAGCTCAACAGCAGAGTGATTGTAGCTCAATTTCCAACTCTTGACCGAACGAGACATGTTCCAACTCTTCTAAAAAAAAAAAATCCCGAAGCATCGTATCGGCTGTTTTCCCTCTTATCCTTTCATCTGGGATCCAAGAAACCTTTGGAAGATTTACTAGATGCAAACAATTTAAACTCGCAGCCTAAAGCAGAAACTTACAGAAACATTCACAATGGCACTTTAATTATCATATAGCCAGAATAGCCAAAACTTCTAAGAAGCTAGATATTTTGCAGCCCTCCGAATCTTCTCTCGGCGAATCCACATTTTTATACAATAAAACTGGGGAGGCTACATTTTATTGACCATATATCAGATTGTACGTACTTGCAGCAGCTACTGAATTAGCCGTTCCAAAGTACAACTTAGAAACGAGGAGGATTAGCGCTCACCGGAAATCCCATCACGACGCCACTGGCAAACCGGTCCTGCTGATCCTTGAAGCCGTTGCCCCCCTTCCGGCGACCGGCCATAGTCCGGCAAATCGGGCAAATCGGAGTTGTGAGCAACCAAGAATCCACACACTGTGCATGAAAACTGTGCTTGCACAGAGGGAGCAATCTGCACCTCTCGCCCACCTGAAAGCTCTCCAAGCAGACGGCGCAGTCGACCGAACCGCCGCCCTCCTTCTCTCCGGCGGCGTCGAAGTCATAGCAGGGGAGCTTCTCCAGCTCATCCGGGGATAAACCATTGCTCGCGCCGCCCCTCTCCTCCCTGGAGATGGTAAGAAACCATCTCTGAAAGGCCCTGCCTACAATACGTATGTGAAGCACCACCAGGACGCTTATGGCGATGAAGAAGAGCGCGATCGAGATAATAATGGCTATCAGCATGACCTGGGTGGCGATGCCCAGCAGCCTGGTCGTCATTCCAGCTAGCTGCCTCTCTTGTCACCAAACTCTGTGCTTCAACTTCCCATGGCGATGCCCCTTCCGCTTCTTTGGTAAAGAAAAACAGCTCCAGACTTCAAACCAACACCCAAGATGGGTAGGTGGGGAGAGGTGAGATGGGAGTTTGGGAAAGGCGGAATGGAAGGGATGGCGATGAAGGAGAGATGAATGCAGTATCGCGAATGCGGTAGGTGAACCGAACAGCGTTCTGGACACGAAGCAGTCGCCAGCCGGTGCATGCCCACGGTGTTTCCCTTACAAATGGAAAAAAACGTGAATCTTGAGAGGACCACCCAAGATAAAAATATATAAATTTGTAATTTAAATTTATAATATTCAGCTTACTTAGATTTTCATTTTATTTTTTTTTAAAAAATAAGAAGATCGATGACGAGTACTGTAGAGGGATGGAAAGATCAGCGTTTTGTTCGAGGAGAAGAACAACAATAATGCTTTGTGGGGTAGAAAACCTTTGTTCTTACTTTCTTTCCAAAACACTCCATGTGACTGTAATAATAAAAAGCATCCAAGATGGCCGCAGGATCGCAATAGATCTATTTTTATATGACAGAATCTAAAGATCTTTAAGAAAGCATGCTCTTCTCATAAATGACAGCAAAAAAAACTTATTAATATTATTTTTTTAGTAAACCAGAATCATTAAACCAGTATAGAGTAAATATATCCACAAGCATTTGAAAATAAAATGTCTAGTAATTTAGAAGAAATGTCTCTCGCAATCATGTATGATCGGCAATATACTACAATTGGTTGCAATATATAGCGGTACAGATTATTCTTTTATTTTAGAACTCATGTTGCATAGTTAAATACCCGCTCATTGAGAAATAATATGATGAAAATATGAAATAAATATTAAGGGCATGAAATAAAATTTACTAGATTCTGCCACTGCCAAATAGCCAAAACTTGTGAAATAAGTTGGGGTTGTGATTATTTTTACCTATAAAATGGGATTACATTTATGCATTTCTATTTCTGGTTTCATGCTAGATCTAAACTCATTTCCTACCTAAAGACCCGGACAAAGGAATAATAAATTTCAAGTGGCCATCTCTTGTCATCTTTCCCTACCTACCCCATATTTGTGGAACTATTCTATTCATATGTGCTGCCAAAAGCACATGCATTGGTAAAGCGTTGTCGGTAGAATCAGCGATTTATTTTGTTCGCTCTACTTCATTAGGGATGTGTTGAGTGTAGCAAAATACGAACTAGATCTTTACTTAATAATAAAGCCGGTTGCAACATCCCCAGTGGCCCTGCCTTCAATTATTTTCCGTAAAAAATTCTGGCTTGGGGCTCAAAGGCTTGCCTTCTTCTCTAACGGAAGAATCCGCGTGGAGGCAGACAGGGTGCAGGTTTGGAGATCAAAGTAGCTGCATTCGTTACTTTTTAATTTTTTTGGATGTATCTATATATGTTATGTATGATGCTTCTGTTTTTAGGAAAAAAAAATAGCTGCATTCTTGTGCCGTTGGAGATGGAATGGGCCCACAACACAAAAAAAAGGGCCCATTCCCAAGCTATTACTGTTGTTTGACGATTAGGAAATCCGTCGCTCATATCCTTTTATAGCGCCCGAGCGCAATACGAATATGAAAGCTATCACGTGTACCCTCTGTTGTTATTTTGACCCCACCCTCGGTGCACGATTTTTTGGTTTATCTAGAAAAGGACTGTATTACGAAGAGGTCATTAGTACCTGCTACGATGATGAGAGGTCTTGGATGATATTCGTAGTTTGGGAGCCCCATCCTTCCGCTTTATAAGATAAATTTCGATGGTAGTATGGTTGATTGAGAAAATGAAAGAGATGCATGGTTCATGGTTAGAAAGCTACTCCTAATTTATTGCGGCTACTGGCCATCAATAGAGCTGAGAAGGGCATAGGAGGGGATCAGGTATACGGCCCTCATATTGTGAGCTAACCACATGTTTCTCGAGGGAGACTTCGGCGGTGAACTCGGTAGTTTTTGAGGTTTACCTAACAAGCAAATGGGCATTCTTTACTCTCGGCTACTTGAAGGCTTGTCAGGACATGTATTTCCTTTAGCACTATTTATGTGTATCGGAGGTAAATAGAGCGGCAGGTTGGATGACCTCTTTTGTGATATAGCACTCTGATGGCACGTTGTTGGAGGATTAGTTCCGAGTAGAGCTGATCACGGGCCTTCTGGCCCGCCAGCCCGGTCCGAAATTTTTCGGGCTTGGGCATTAAAAAAAAAGGCACATGGGTCGGGCTCGGGCAGGAAAAGCAGCCCGACCAAAAAATTGGGCTGGGCCTGAAAATTTTTAAAAATGGTCCGGCCCGGTCCGTGTTTAAAAATAAAAGTAGAAATATACATCCAGTTTTAGAGAGCTCATTAAGCTGTTGGGCCATTCTGGCCCATTTTCAAATTTCAAACAAAGAAAAACTCGGACCTGTCAGATCGGGCATGGAATCATATTTATAAAGTCGAGTCGAACCTGGACAAAAATTTAAGCCCGATAGTCGGGCCGAGCCAGGCCCGGGCATAGCCATCGGGCCTAATTTTTGCTATAGAGCCCGACTCGGGCCGGGTTTTGATTAACTCTAGTTCCGAGGTTTTCTTTTTTTTTCTGATTTTACGAGATGTCTTCATGTCACATTTTATAAAAAAAAGAAAGAAACGGCAGGAATGACACGGCGATATAAAAAAAAATCTCTTTCTCGGATAGGTGTAAAAAAATATAAAATATATAAATAAATCTATCTCATCCTATAAACTTAAGTTTATGGGATAAATGGTGATTTTAATATGGTATCAAAGTGTGCTTAAGTTTTTGGAACAAGTGATAATTTTAATGAAAACCAGGATGATATTGTAATGGCCATATGGGTCACATTTCCAATAACAAACTCAAGGCTCGTCTGCTTTTACTGAAGAATTTATATGGATGACGGAGGGATATCAAAGAAAAATCTCCCTCTCACACGCACACACTCACATGCGCATATACATATTGAAACCAGGATGATGTAGTAATGGCCATGAGTCACGTTTCTAGTCCGGTCTTCCGTCTTTCTTTCTTTTCCTTTTGTTTATACCCAGATCCGGTTTACTGGCAGAAGAAGCCATCTTGCCACATTTGTTTACAGAGCAGTAAATAGGAACATAGGTGACAAATTCAAGAGGAGGCGTACATGTATACGCGTGATATTTTCAAGTTAGAGTATCCCATGGGATGGCCTGGATCCAATTAGCTTATAAGTATTTTGGTGCCTGGACTGATATCTACGTTGGACTATAATGTTCCGTATTCCTCCTCCTCTTTTCTTTTTTTTTTTTTTTTTTCAACGGTAGCTATGCAGATATGGATACAACCAACAAAATTTAAAAAAAAGAAGATAACACAAGGAACGAGACGCTCCTGTTGGCCTTCTTGCAGATATGTGTGGCCCACGAGAGACCATTCTCATTTAGGAGTCTGCGAACATCGTGTAACAGTAAGTTCGAATTTACGTTGAGACCCGATTCCGTATTCATTCTATCACCGTAGCCGAGTCTCTCTCCAGCAAAATGCGATCCTCCCTTTTGTAATCAAGTTGAGGGCAGGCTTCTAATAGTATTTGTAGAAGGATGTGGTAGGTTTCTTGAAATCTTAAACTAAAAAGTGAATCGAGCTCTAGCCGGTAGATGCAACGCACTTCCAAGTAGAAACTTGGATTGTGTATTTTTTTTTTAACATATTGAGACTTAAAAAAAATTATAATATGGATGTGCCTCCCTTCTTTTTTAATAAAGAATTAAAAAAAAAGAAATGCTTTTTTAAGTATTTAACATAGGTAATTTTATTGGAAGGGTTTTCCTCTCCTCGTATATCAAATAAACTGTTAAACTTATCCATTATTGGTATGCAACCACAACATTTTCCGTTATGATAGCAGAAATGAGTAATTTTATGATGACAAAACTGTGGGGAGAAGAAACCTTCAAAATTTTCTACTTCTAAAAAGAAATAGCATGCTTTGATGGGTATATACCTCGAAGAAAAAGTATTGAAGGATATTTTTTTCCTGAAGTATGTGTCACGGTAACATGAATATTTAACGATCCGAAGCAAGCCGTGTTTTCAATAGGTAACTATTCATGTGAAGCCCACAATAATACCCTCCAAAGACCTCTCCCTAATAATCTATAGAAGGGAAAAAAAATTAATGCACATAAATGAATAAATACAAACAAAGATCATGACCACATATTATAAGTCACTTTCCATAATATTTTTAAAGTTTTTTTAAAAATTTAACTTTCCTAGAGTCGAACTTCTAAAGAATTGAATGAACTATGCATCCTCTTTGCTTAAAAAAAAAATAGAGAGAGAAAAAAAAAAAGCTTGAAGGCAATGCTCGAGTGCATGCCTAATTCGCAGAAAGTGGTAAGCTAGAAATAAGCAAAGAGGATATTCCTACATGATTGGACTGAAAATTTAGAAAGTTATTCATGTGTTTGATTAAATATAAAGAAATTAGTAAAAATTTATTTGAATATTCTAACATGATTGAGCTGAAAATTTTATAGAAATAAGATCTTTTGTCTCATATATTTTACATTTTCTAAGATCCTATGATCCTATCCAACTGGAGCCCAGTTCCCAGCATTTGGGCTATACGTAAATTTTTTTTTTTTCTACAGAATTTCGGCTGATGGGTGTTTTGTTGTTACATGATTATGCTTAAAGGAATAGCTCATTCCATTATATCCTATAAAATTTTCAGCCTAGCTGGGTGTCAATATCCAAATTGACCTCAAAATTAAACTTTAAATCATTTTGAGAGAAAGTATCTAAAGTCTCTCTAGGATAATGGGAGACTGCCCGTTAGTTACACCATGACGTCCAAGTGATTGCAGACTAGGCTTTATCATGCATTGCACCGGATGAAAAGAAAAACTAATACGTGATGAGCTTCTGTACTAGAATTTTATGAATCATTCGGTGTAGCAAAAAAAAATAATAAAAAAAAAAAAAAGAAAAAACTAGTACGTGATGAGCATGAACAAAAGAATGGAAAGTTGGGTTGGATTTAGATAAAGAGCTCGAAAAAGTTGAATATCTATGGCGTCACGCGAGTCAGTGTGATCACCATGTCGTGAATGTGACATGACTGTTTGAGACATTTAATGCCCGAATATACACTGGAGACTGATGCAAAATAGTGCTGATGGATTTAGGTGTCGTTATCGAAGAAAGCACCTGATTAATGATTTCGAAATCAAATAAGCCATCCGACAAAGTTGAGTCATGAATAGAACCAACACATATATCGGTCTTGCCCCGATGAAAACTGCTTATGCTGAGAAAACCGGTCAAATGACACTGCATTTAACGACTAAATAGCTTAAATAAATAGATTATTTTGGAGATAAAAATATTTCTATTACAGTACAAAAACCATGCAACTATTTTGCATCGTGGCATTGTTCGCATTTACATGCCATTAGATATTGAATTAGAACTTCTAGCACCTCATATTTCTATAACACTATAAATAACATTTTTTTTAAAAAAATAATTTCAAAAAAAATATATTTGTATGCGAATAATTGAAACCAACAAGCAAAATGTACAATTTATGAGAAAAAAGAAAGAGACTAAATGCATGTTGTAACCATCCTTCTTTTTCTTCTTCTTTTCTTTTCTTTTTTTTTTTTGGCGAAAGGAGGGGAGAGGAGAATTAACCCCACCCACGTAGCAGCCCCCACTGGTCCTCTCTTTCACTAGAGAATGTCTGATGCGGATAGACAATACCCTCATACCCTTCTCGGCCTGTGGGGAGCCCCATCAATGTGGCAGCCCCTTTCACGTGTGAATACGTCATCCTAATACCATCTCAGTACCAACGGACCAGATGACGACTCCACCGAGCAAACTAGGCGGGGGGCATCCGATCTCCGCATTTAATCGGCGCCCGCGCTTTTCGAATCTGAGCCACTCTGGTGGAATTTTAGCCCCGTTCAACCATGCTACCACCTCGGTGGTTGTTGTAACCATTCTTTGACAATAAGACAGTAAGAAGGCTGGCAGCCTTCTAAATGTTGGCCCAAGTACAAGCCCATCTGAACAAATATTTGCGGGGGCATAGTTCAATGGGCCAACCACGTGTCAAAACCTGATTTACAAAGAAGTCCATATGCTATCCCAACCGCAACAGCCAATCCACCCTCCCGCCTTTCCAAACGTTTGCGTGTCGTTTCGTTTCGTCCAGTCACATGCAACCCGCGTGCGCTGCCACCTTTTTCCCATTGGTCACCTCCCCTCCTAATCTTGACGAGCTCCCGATCACATACTCTTCCCCCAACACACCACTCCCCAACTCCCACCCCAGTTATCTCCACGCGTCCCACATAACTCCCAAACCGCTTTTCCTGCCCCGGTTCGCCGCACCCCGACACCGGTAGTTTCGGCCGTCCGTCCTCCCTCACCCCACCGCCTTCTCCCACCCCCCACGCTTTTCCCACCACCCCACCGAAATCCACTGACACCGAGCGCTCTCTCCTTTCCCTCGAATCAAATACCCTCCTCCCTTTCCATTCGCTGCGACGCGGCTGCCAAATCCCTAGATTCCTCCCCGCCTCCAAGAATATACAAGAATGCTGCCGATACAGCCGAGGTGGCCCGCCCCAAATCCTCGCCCCTGATGGATCCCCGCCCCGCCCCCCTCGCCATCGACCTCAACGAGTTCCCCCCGCCCCCCTGCGACACCCCTCCAGCCGCCCGGGCCGCGGAAGCGCCACCGGATCCCGTTCTTGGCCCCCCGGTTCCTCCCCCTCTCCTGCCCTACGATGCCTACGCTTTGGCGTGTAGGTTCCATGGGAATCTTGCCCCCGCGGCCGGCTTCCCGGCGGAGTTCCCGGGGGAGGCCGGCGTCGGCCGGCCCCTCCCGTGTGGGCTCTGCCGCCGTCCCGAGACCCGGGCCGGGACCGTGGTCTGCGACGGCTGCGAGAGGGGGTTCCACCTCAGCTGCGCCCGGGTTCGGGGGCGGCAGCATGTCGCGTTCGAGGACTGGGTCTGCACCGAGTGCATGCTGAATGGGGTGCCGAATAAGAGGTGGGCTCTTGGGCCTGCGAGGCTTCTTGATATCAATGCCCTGCCGCCGAGCGAGGGAGATGGGGAAGTGAACACCTCGGAGGAGTTGCACATCGGCAGAAACGGCGGGCTAAACAGGCATCTTTTTTTCTCTTTGCTCTTCGTTTATTTGTGAAAATTTCAATCTTCTTCGGTATTACTTGTGCGTTCGCAATACTGGAGTTGTTGATTGTTGCTACAATGTTTTCTTTGATTATATTCATCATATTCTTCTAATTGTCAATCATGGATGCATATCTAGAAGGTTAGAAAATGTCTTGTCATAAATATAGTAATAAAAAAAGAGCAAAATTCTGTGCCCCCTTGCAAGCAAATAATTGGAAGGATCCCATAATGTATCAACCAGAACATGAAATTGGTGAAACCTGCAGTCTCTCAACTCATAATATATGTAGATAAACCTGCTGTCGACCTGGACACACATGTAGTATTCATATTAGTTTTTCAATCAAAAACGTTATGGTAAATGATGGTTTATTTTAGATCATAAGGATGAAGGACAATGTGGCAATACTACATCAAAATTTATGCTTTTCCATCTAATGACTTAATAACATATCATGTCTCTATCTCCTTTGCTTAGAATGTAGTGGTGCAAATGTGATTTAAGTCAAAGGAACATAATCTTTTTCTGTTATGATTGGAAGCGTTACAAAGATCATGAGCAGGAGAGTAATTTTTAAGATGGGTTTGATAACGAAATCTGGCAATTTATTTGCTTTGATGCTTCTATGCTTTGTATCACTATTGTTGTAACGCCTAGGTGTTCGGATCATGTATAACATGCTGGGAGTGCTAGAACTCTGAAATTTGATGGCTTATGAGATTTTGATGCTTGTTCTCTCATAATCTGGTTATGGGAAGATCAACAAAAAATCTTATATATTAGGAAAAGAGAGTGGCTATAGTGAGTCCTCAAAGTACTGGAGGGACCCTAAAAGCTAGGAATAATGGGTAATTGTTGCATTAAGGCTTTGGTTAAGGAAGAAAGAGGTTTTAATAAGTCTTAAGGGAGTTTTTGCGGTTACCAATTATGCTTTTCTCAGTGTAATAGTTTTATAGTTTTGACTATAGTCTGCTCTATAGTTAACACTGGTCTTTGGGCTTTTTGGCATCTTACGACTATTAGTTGGTTTCAGCTTGCGTGTTACGCTACATGGTGGAATGATGTGAAGCTAACAATATCGTTCTTCATGAAGCCTAATATTAATGATTATTTCTTCTTCCTACATTTCCTCTTCAACCTTATTCCGTTCTCAAGAAACATTGGTGCTCACTTCTTTGGCCATAAGGCGAGAAATCTACAGCTTCTGTATTTCTTCCTCCAAGATTAATGGGCTCAATGAGGGTTGTCTGCTACATGGTTAATCATTTGGGACACCTATGGTTGATAGAACTTTCCAAACATAAGAGTAGCTAAGGAGTTGCATCAAATATTCATGAAAAACAAATATGAAAACTTTTATCCTTAAAATTTGCCTAAGCAAAATCCATAAATAGCAGCAAATTAAAACTATAGTATTTTATTTCCCCACACCATATGCTTCCATCATGTACAAGCTTTTTCATGAGTTTGCATTTTGACTCACCATGATTTTGGGCCCAAAACCATAGATCTAACTCTAAATATAAGAAAGAGAGTTTACTAACTCAAAAATAAATACTAGTATACCCTGCTTGAATATGAAAGTGATTTTTCTCAATCACAAGAAATGATAAGGTATTCTCCATGCAACTATATTTTATTACGCCTTTTGCATACTATGTTAGGACATGAAGTTAAGTGGTTGCTAATGATCATTACCTGTGTTACTTTAGATTAATGGAGCGATGGAGCAACTAATGGATCTGTATAACCACGAAGGAATATATCCCTATTTTGCCAAGAGTCAATAATTATTGGAAAACAATTTTAGATCATCTCTTTAATTCCTGGATCCTTGATAATAATCATTCCTTCATCTGCTTTCAAAATTTTTGTAGTCATGTTGCAAGCTGAAGGGTCAACCGATGTGTAGATTTTTGACTATGGTGTCTATAAGCAGTAGATCTTGAGGTTCCTCAACTTCTTATATCTGTTTCATATCCATTTTCTTCATGAACACCGTTAATTCATTCGATTTCATTGATAGATTATCTATCCTTTGTTGCAGGTTAGAAATTGAGGGCTGCCTAACTGATTGTCATGCTGTTGAAACTTTGATTACATTTCACATCCATCAATGTGTTGATGCAACATATGATCAAATACAATGATTATCTCCCTATTTAAATACACCAAGACTACCCTAATGCAATATATTCTTAAAGGGAATTACTATCATTACCCTAGTCTTCCATAATTTATTTTTGACTTCAGAATGATTTCTCATCAACCTAAAGCCTTGTATTGTCAGAATCTGTTTATTTTCTTGACTACACATGGCTTCAGATTAACTCTGACTGCAAATAAGAGATACAGGGACTTTTAGGTTTTCTTCAAATTCACCCTAATGTGGGATTTTAAATATGCCATAAGCAGAAGAATAAAAACTATATAATGTTGCTGAAAATATTAGGCACAAAACATGAAACCATGGGTTTACCTAGTTTCATCTGAAGGCCCTGAGTTCAAGACAGCTAAAGATTCAAAAAGCTTAGTAAAATAAGCAAATATAAAAAAAAAGAGGAGAAAGAGTAGGACAGAGTTATGTGCATGTCATCTTAGAGAGGGAGAATAGACCAAAGGGATGTCCGTGTGAGGGAAGAAACACATGCCAAAATGGCAAAGGGCTTAATATATATGGCACAGAAAAAGAGTTAACTGTCTCAATTCTCCCAATTTACAAACATAGCTTGAATTGACCTGATCGATAATCTTTTTCCATTTTCTTCCTGTTCTTTCTGTTCCTTTGCCCTTTTTTTCCTCTGTAGACTGCAGCAACAACTGCCATACCTCTGATGGGAGTTGTTATTGCTGCCTTCAGTGGTAGGGGTGACTACATGATCTGGAGGCAACTAGTAGAGGGAAAAAATGAGGAAGATGAGACCATGAGAGAGGGAATGAAGGAAAGGAAGAGAAAGTGGAAGAGGAAAAAAAAATACTAGTTTTGGTGTGCCATGTACCTTTGCCACTTAGCTGAATGCCTAAATTATCTTTCCTCTCTTCCTCCTAATTTTCTTCTATTATCCCATCTTTCTTCCTTTCCTCTCTTCCCCTATGGCACTGGTGCAAGGAGGGGGAAGGATAGGGGGTGAGGTGGTCTCTTGTAATCCCCTTATCTTGCCCATTATGGATTGCAATGTTGCATAACAAAGAGGCCTCAGGCACATAGATGAGCATGGTAGAGATGAGTGTTTTGGTGATAGGACTTCAGAAGGTTAATTGGAGGAAGCATTAAAGTTGCACTAATTGAGAATTCCATGGTATTGAGTTAGTTGGTAGGAACATGCATCTTCAGTGAGATATGCTGAGCTCTAGTAAAGAATTCCAATTGAGAGTGACTCAGATTTGTGTTGAAAGTTAAATAAAGAGACAGCAAAGAGTTTAGATTACATAGATTGATGTTGAGATAAAGGATTTCGAAAAGTTTGCAGTGAGAAAGGATGTAGCTCTTAAGAGGAATGAATTAGCAAAGGAGTATTTTTATGAAACCAGTCTGAACAGTTGTAATGCTATTACTGCCACACGATTATATCATCTCATCAATGTAATCTGTTACATGTTTACTCATGTAATGTGCATGCAATCTTTCCAGGCAACCATAATCAAATCAAGTGTCCACTTTTATGCTTTTGTGTTCATCATGTTCATCCTAGGGTCATGAAATCTTGCTTATAAGCTTCCTCAAAATAATGCTGACCAAGCTATCTACATCTCTCAAATAGCCATAATGGTCTAATATTTCTTTAACCCAAGCCCAGATATTCCTAATTGGATCTACATCTTCTTCTTTTCTACTGATGACTAAGCCATCTTAATGGTTTTTGATGTAAAAGACATACCATGAAGCAGTAGACCTTTAAGATTTTAAATTCTATTTCCAAAATTTTTGATCTAAAGACATTGCATATTACTACAGTCTTTTATTTGCTTAAACTTTTTGCTGACCAATAATTATTATTTTTACCCTACTTAGTCTTTGATCAATCCTTTTGAACTTACTAATACAAGTGAGTGATTGTGATCTGTACTGCACGCAGAATAAACAATACTGATGGATCTTCATTTAGTGGGTTTGGTGCATCATTTCCACATTTAAATGATGGTCACATAAGAAATGCTTTTGATTTAGGCAAGGATACTGAAATGGTAACTGATGATATGAGAAACAGTTCGGAAGGCGTTTCACACCATGGACTATTTGCAAGTAGAGATTCTGAAGATCCAGTTTCGAGTTCTTCTCTCTTAGGAAGGTCTGCGGTTAATAATGTAACAGTATCAGGTCAGTCACAGGGAGAGATGTTTCTGCAGTCATTAAGAAACTTTATTATGGAAAGGGGAGGTTTTCTGAGTGAAGGTTGGTCAGTGGAATTCAAAGAATCTGCAAACAGATCCGGTCCATATGCTGTATATTGTGCCCCAGATAAGAAAAGGTTTGAGTCAATGGCTGGTGTTGCCCAATATCTTGGGATAAAATCAAGCTTTTCTACTATGGACATTGATGAAAGAAGTGATGGTTCTGGCACTGCACAGAAGTCATTGACCCTTCGCAGAAGGAAAAAAGATCTTGCCAGAAATTTGATGATAACAAGTTATAATGAAAATCAAGACTGTGTGCAGGTCAGCCGTGGAATGGAGCCCTCATCTGATACAGAGGTCCTGGACCATGAATGTCAAGATGTGACTGTAAGTAGCCACGCATTTTCTTATTTGTTTTAGATTCATTTGTTTTGGTTCTGCTTTGTTCATTCTTTCATTTCGAGTTTAGAACATTATTGCTTATTCTATATGTAGATATGTGCATATCTGCTTACCTACCTGCCAACTGACATACGTGGATATGTTCATATTTGTATCCCTACTCATTGTACATATATACATACACTATGCATTCATGTATATATGTGTGTTTGAGGTGATTACAATTCCATTGATATGTATGCGTATTTGGATAGATAAGTGCATACATCATATGTTTATTTCTTTCTTTCTTTAATTAGACTACAACTGTTCATGCTTGGTTTTTCATCATCTTCAAAACCCTATTCCAGGTTGGGCTTCCAATTCAATATGAAGATTTCTTTGTTGTCAGACTGGGGAAAATTGATTTACGAATGACGTATCATGACAGCTATGAGATTTGGCCAGTGGGATATAAATCCTATTGGCATGATAAAATTACAGGTTCACTTTTTGAGTGTGAAGTGTCAGATGGTGGTAATGCTGGGCCTGTTTTCAAGGTGCGAAGGCGTCCATGTTTCATATCACCTATACCCCATGGGGCAACTGTTCTGTTATGTAAAAGTGTTAACAAAGATGATATGCCACAGAGGATGGAAAGTACTAGCACGACTGTTGATGCAGATTATGATAAAGATGACGACATTCTATTGCTGCTATCAGATCCAGATCAATCACAGCAAGACTTGTTATCATGCTTTAGCAGCAATCTTGGTGAAACATCATATGAATCCTCTGTGCAAATTAATATGCAGAACCCAGCTGTTTTAACACCTGATCTGAATTGCCATTCAGAAAGGTCTTCCGAGGCTTCAGGAATGAGAGATGAAATAGGAGAATTTTATGTAGAAGGAAGGTCATCACAGTCAGTATGGAAGATGGTTTCTCATACTCTTCTTGATGCTTGCCGTGAAGTGTACAGGCAATCAAGATGTTTGCAATTTTGCTGCAGGCACAATAGTAGAAAGTTTTCATCATATTCAGGTAATGGAACTCTAGAAACTCTTGATCATCTTGGTCCCCTAGTTAAATTTTGCTGTTTCCATGGGCCGATCAATACACCACGAGTAATCCAGAATGACAGTGAACTAGAAGCTACATGCAAATCACTTGCAGAATGGTTAAACCAGGATAGATTTGGATTGGATATGGGCTTTGTACAAGAAATTATTGAAAGCCTTCCTGGATCTCTTGCTTGTTCGCACTACCAATTTTTGATTGATAGGACTGATTTTTCGACATCATTGACTGTTGCAAGTGGGTTGCTCTTAGCCATCCAAAAGAATGGAGAACAAGGTGGAGAAGAAGTTGCATTGTATAGTTTATACAGAGGGCACAAAAAACCTAGGCTGCAAGACTTTGCTGAAGACAACCGATCAAGTGAGCAGCAGCATCCACCAGGGAAACCTATGAACAGCAGGCTTCCTGCTGAGTTGGTTGGGGATGTTCTTCAGGTACTTTATTCACATTGCAATTTGTTTTTATTTTTTTCTCTCAATTGAAAGACATTTATCATATTTAAATTTTGAGCTATGTATCTTCTGTGCTGCTTTTTTTTCATTTCTCCTTTTTTTTTCCAAAAAAAAATATTAGATATGGGAATTGCTGTGGCGTTTTTATGAAATTTTGGGTCTGAAAGAACCTCCATCATTCGACGAGCTTGAAGAAGAGCTCATCGATCCATGGCCTATTGGGTCATATAATTTGGAGAAATTACAAAAGGAAATTCAGAAATGTAAGGACTCTGCTTCACAATTAAGCAATAGTGCAAATGGTCCAACCTCATTCCCAACTGGTGAATCTGGTCCAGTAGCTCATGAAGAGAGTCCATTCATATTCATCCCAATTGAAACAGCATCTGCAAGGGAAGCTGCTCAAGCTAGATTGGCATCATATACTTATAGCAGATGCAATGGAGTGGCTTTGACAGAGATTCACATTGCATTGCTGAAAGTGTTGGTCAGTGAGCTACTTTGCAAGGTTGCAGTTTTCGTAGATCCAAATTTTGATGCTAGAGAATCAAAACCTAGACGTGGAAGAAAGAAAGATGTTGATAACTGCCCACCTGCAAAAGAAACAAAGATTGATATGCTAACTATTAATGAGCTGACATGGCCGGAAATAGCCCGGAGATATATTTTAGCTGTCTCATCTATGAATTGTTGCATGGATTCGCCAGATGTCTATAGTCGCGAAGGTATGAAGTTGTTCCGCTGCTTACAGGGTGATGGTGGTGTGCTTTGTGGCTCACTTTCGGGAGTTTCTGGAATGGAAGCGGATGCATTGGTAAGAGAGCACATTTCATTTTATCTGCCCTTATATGATTTGTGGTGTCTAATAAATTTTCGGTTGAAGCTATATTTTAAAAAATGTGGTGAGTACCAAAATGGACAAGATTCATGACTCATATTCTATGAATTCTCTTCTAAATAAAAACTCACATTACCGCATGCATTGTTAGGTGAGAGCTTTGATGTGCTGTCCCATTTAGAGTCCTTTGCATTGACAGTAAATTCATTATTAAGAACTTTAATATTCATTCTTAAGATATTTGCTAGTTTTCATAGATAATTTGATTTTTAGTGACCTGTGCATGAATATATTGCAGAGAACAAATATTATAAACAAAGATTGTTTTCCTATACGTGTCGTGCATTCATTGATAACACATTTGAATTTCAGTCTTTTTCTATATTGCACTTTGATACCTTGTATGTTATACACATGTGAAATATAGTCATGCCTTGTCCTTTATTATGTGTGGACTGTGGAAGTTGTGTTGAATGCTTCTTTCACTTGGATACTTTGGTACTTGAAACAAGTGCTCAGGGAACATGGTTTGCCTACCATACTAGTAAGGTACTCATACAGTATCAAGGTTTGGTACAACACATGGGCCAAACTAGCCTGTACCAGATGGAATCGATCAATTCCATCCGGTTTCTTATTGTATTGGCTCGACCGCCCAGTTTTAGGCGGTATGATAACTAAAGATTGGAAAAAGGCCTCCCAATCTTGTGTTTGTACAAGTATTGTAATTTATATATTGGGCATACCATACTGTATTGGTAGGGTACCGGTATAGTGAATCTCATAAAAATTAATTAGAACTTCGATTCATCCATGTTATGTGGTAAATTTTACTTGGCATAGACTATCACATGACAATTGACTAAAGAATCGAGGATTGTATTGTTGAATGATTATCAATGTTTTAACATTAATTTTTGTTACTAAGAAACATATGTTTGTATAATTTATTATTATATTAAAAACTAATGAAGATATAAAGGAATCACATGGCACATGAATCAAAATCTGTAACATGTTATTCAATTATACGGTAGCAATCTAACTATCGGATACATAACTTGGTAAATTTACAGAAGGGTTAAATGTATAATTATAAAGCTGCATAGGGATATGAAGAATGATGATTGCCATCATATCAAGTACCAAGGACCAATATTATTAATTACAATGTATAGAGTCTGAACGACCACAATCAGATATTCATCATATAGCTATTTACAGAGGTTGAGCTTAAATTCACAAATCAGATGGGTTGCGAATCCCATTTTATGGCCAGTCAATTTCATATATTGTATTCATCCAAATTGAAAATTTACAAATTCAATTACCTAGAGACACTCGGCGCAGGTCCAAATGTCCAGTTGTTCTACATCTCAACCTCGAAAAACAAAAACAGTGGGGCACTGCCGTACGGTATATATATTATTGACACTTTCTGTTGAATAGAAGTTCTATTTAACACTTTAGGCTAGTATAATCTAGTGCATGGGTTCACCTACCAGCCAATATGAGGGTGTGCGGCTCAGTTCTTACCGTCCATAACATACAGGGGTGCCTGCCATGCCTGCTGGTATCCTGTGTTAGCATGGTGATGGTAGATACCATACCTTGTAGTTTAAACTTTAAGCCTTGATTTAGTGCTTAATAACAATTAAGTGCCATCGCTTAGACTAAAGTGTCCGTTTGCTGGACACTCCAAAAAAAACCATGCCAAGTGCTGACACTTTTGGCTGATGTAGCATAATAGCTATTCCTTTTGGAGTTCCTTGTTTGTTCAAGTGTCTAGAACTATTGGCACTCCAAGATTCCTGGAAAACTGAAGTTTCTTGGTCACACCCCTTCTTATTTTTTGGGTAGGGGAGCAGGAGAGCTGAAGAACATCCATGAGCAAGGCAAGAAGAGAGTTCCAGATTTTGGTCATTTTTAAAGAAATTCATAATTCATGCCGATTGATATTATATTTATATGTAAATGTATGCATGATGCATGTATATCACATAATTTAGTTCCATCTTTAAGGCTTCTGTGAGTACACTTAGTACCTCCACTTTGCTTACCCAAGTGGCATATATTATGAAACAACTTATGGTATAAATTTTCTAGCACAAAACCCAAAATTGTAGTCTTTTGACAGGAAAGCAAGATTTTGATATTCGAAAGTGCCTATCGATGAGGGCTGGCTCCATATATGACATCTATGAATCACCCATATATTTTCTTTGAACAGCTTTTGAGGTCTTTGATTTGACCCTGCGACTTGTCACAATTTTGTAGATTTATGTTTAATATATATGCTGTAAATCTGGTATTCTGAATGGATTGGTCGGTGTTTTAGCATTTATGGTTAAGAGTCTTTAGCAGATTAGATTGAAATTGTTGAAACTAAATTTTTTGATTCTCAGCTGCTTGCGGAGGCTGAAAGGCAAATATCTGGTCATATGAAGCGTGATAATGAAGTTTTGCCTGTGGATTACAAGGATTTTGATGCAGCAATAGTTGCTTCTGAGCCAGCTGTTGTGAATAGCAATAGTCTTCCTGAGTGGGCACAGCCTCTGGAGCCTGTGAAAAAGTTACCAACCAATGTGGGAACAAGAATTAGAAAGTGCATCTATGATTCTCTGGACAAAAATCCTCCAGAATGGGCAAAGAAAATTTTGGAGCATTCAATCAGTAAAGAAGTTTATAAGGGAAATGCATCGGGACCGACCAAGGTAAATTGTCACTGTTTTATAATGCTGTAGTTGTCCAATATTTGCTCCAAAATTATGATAAGCTTTTTACAAACAGATTTTGAAATTCCTCACCATGTGAGGCAGTTATAATTTTCACTATTATTCTTTTAGTTGTAGATATTTTTAGATAATGTTTTGGAATTGAATATGTGCATATTAAATATTGTTTGATAATGTTGTAAATTGATTTTGTTTATCTTTCTTTTCCATTAAATATTTATCTATCTTATTTATGGATTATATGATGATGTGATATCTAATGCTATTATTTATTAATGAATATATGTAACATTTATTGTGGAGTCTCTAATGCTATCATTCTTGGATTAGTATGATAGAATGATAACCTATTCTTTGACATTGTCTAGTTTAGCTTGGTAAAATAGTACTGAGCACCATCACCAATTCATGCATGCCAGCAAAATCTTATGAGAGAAATTCATCTCAAATTTGGGACACACTTAACTATCACTACTTTTGACCTGGAGAAGTTGTACTCACAATTTTGTCACCCATTTGACAGTTTTTTTCTGTGTCTTATTATTGCTAATATTAATTGTTTTGTTGGTTCATTCTACCTAAATAATTTGAATGACGAGTCCGATATTTTGCGAATTTTTCAATCCTTCTGATATTTGTATCTTTATCCAAAATTTGCCTGTGAGAAAGCTTATACTTTGCACTTTATACATCTTTCTATTTTTTTTCATGTATCAGCTGTTATTGAGCTATTGTTCTTTCCTCACTGTCTGGAAATCCTCTAATCTTCTACTGCGCCCTATTAAAGACTTCATGTCATTCTATTGTCTTGTATTCTTTTTTTATATGCTTGGTAATGCTGTTGCAGAATCATATTTTTCTAGATTTTATACTTTATTGTTTTTTTTTGATTTGGAGTTCATATTTTCTATAATGGCAAACCATGCAATCAATCTGTTGACATTTCTTGTTGGTTGGGTACAGAAAGCTGTTTTATCTGTGCTGGCAGAGGCATCTGCTGGAGGTCTGCAGCAGAAACCCAAGGGACGGAAAGAGAAAAATCCTATTTCTCTATCAGATGTCATTATGAAAAAATGTCGTATTGTGCTACGCCGTGCTGTTTCTGCTGATGAAGCAAAAGTTTTCTGCAATTTGCTTGGAGCTGCACTAACATATTCTAATGATAATGAGGATGATGGTATTCTTGGATTTCCTGCTATGGTTTCTCGCCCTTTGGACTTCCGTGCAATTGATCTAAGACTGGCTGTTGGGGCTTATGGTGGATCACATGAGGCTTTTCTAGAGGATGTGCGGGAGGTATGTCTTTTTCCTGTTTTCTTTTGTTTTAAATAACAAAAGTTAAAATTTTTTGATCGATCATTTTATTGCCTTCATTGTGTCTTAAGGAGTATCTATTGCTTAAAAACTGGTATATTTGTTTTTCGTTATCATGAATAAAAATAGATGTGATGCAGCTCATATTAGTTATTAGGCTGGTTTTATACTGCACACCTTTCCTGTTTTTTCTTTCTTTTGTTCGTTTTCAAAATAGGAGAGGCATTGCATTCAAGGCAGTTATCTATATCTTTGACCCTTTTGTATATTTTTTTTGTTTTCTATTCTACTCTTATATGAATTAAATGTGGGAGATTATAGTTTTGAACATATTAACACAACCAAAAAGTCATAGATAATTTGATTGACATGTGATATTGCTATCATAAATATTGCTAAGAAATTGTTGCTTATTCACATAGAAATTATGTTGCTGGTTGTCATGACAATTCAAATTGATTTTTTTCCTATTTTTTGATTTTGCAGAAAATGTATATTTTTAGCTATAGACTAAGCGTAGGAATGCTGCAAGTAACCCAGCATATGCATATACAATAAACTATTCACATCACACTCATACCCAAGGTTTGTTGTTTTGGTGCCAGATCCCGGATTGTTACCATACTGTTACAGTGTCGGTATACCTAGCATAGGGATCGGTTTAGTGTACCAAGACTTGGTTTGCCCACCTCCCCCCCTCCACTAAGTCTCGATTTAGTACTGGTATAGTATAGTACGCTTGATAGAGGGTGGTATGGATCGGTACAACAAAATCTTGCTCATACATGCTACTGCGTGTATGTCACACTATAAATATCCTACATTATCTTGGACATCTCTTTTTAAACTAGCAATGTAGTTTAACATTATCTCCAACAACCCATCATTATCTCTCACATCTCCTTTTAAACTCTTATATATGTATATACATTTATGTATATGTATATACACTTTCATGTATCCTTGCAAGTAATGAGGTGATTGAGGTATCCTGTTACTGAAGTACAAGTGGTCAACATTTTGGCATATTTAAGTCTTGCTTCTGATGGCAGGTTTGGCATAATATATGCACAGCATATGGGGATCGACCTGATCTGATGCAATTGGCTGAAACATTGTCACAGAAGTTTGAGTCATTGTATGAGGAGGAGGTCCGTATCTAATCTTCTAACTCTATAATTTCTTATTTTATATTTATACTCTTCATACTACCTGCTAATGAAGTTTATGGTAGTCTTTTAGAATTGTTACAATATTGGGTAAATAATAGAGAATGATGAACAAAGATTAGGTTAGAGTGTGTGGATTATCATTTCAGGGAAGTGAAATCTAGATCTTTATTCTCTTGTTATGTCTAAACTGGCAATGCGATATCTCGTTCTTTGTCATCTTGCGAAACGATCTTCAACTAGAAGCAAATTTTACAATCCAATTTTGATATCTACATTGTACATGTCTGATGATTCACTGATTCGGAATATCGTTTTTGGTGTCTAGTATTTGACTTCTATAATTCCTTGGTATGGGGAAAGAAAGGATGTATAAGAACATAATCATATGCGGATAATGTATTATTAACACAATCATTCTGCAGAAAATTTTTCATTTATTTTCTTTTTCTCCTGGCCTCTCCTCGCATGCGTATATGTATGTGTCTGGTATGTGTGTGTGTGTGCATGCAAGACTGCTGCTTTTCTACTTCGTTAAAAACTTCTGTTCTGAGTACAGGTGCTCAACCTGGCTAAAAAGTGTTTAGATCATGCTGGTGCCAAGCATTTTGACTCTGAAACGTGGAAGGAGCTGCATGATGTTCTTCTTACAGCAAATGAGCTACCAAAAGCTCCTTGGGAGGAAGGAGTCTGCAAAGTCTGTGGCATCGATAAAGATGACGACAGTGTTTTACTCTGTGATAAGTGTGATTCTGAGTATCATACATACTGTTTGGACCCTCCACTAGCTCGAATTCCAGAAGGGAATTGGTACTGTCCATCCTGTGTTCAGAGTCAATCTAAGATGCCAGATTCATGGATGCATTCTCAATTTATTAAACGCCATCCGAGGAGACATCTGGGAGAGGAAGCTCGTGCTTTCCAGGAGGCTCTAAATCAGCTAGCAGTCACAATGGAAGAAAGAGAATACTGGGAGTTCAGCATAGAAGAGGTTTGTATATTTGTTTTTTCTTTTTTCCATTTTGGCCTTACAAACGGTGCATGACTATGCGATGCTTCCTTTTATATTAGTCTCTCAGTAATGATTTGACAAACTTGTCTAGCACTGTAACAAATTTTATGTGATATCACTTTCATTATGCATTTGTTTTGTTGAATATAATTTCAAGAATTGAATTTTATAAACTCTGCAGTCATGTGGTCCCGCAAAAACTGACTATATATTTGCATTCCTAATTTTTTTTTAAGAGGGGAAAAAGAAACTTGTGTCCTTTGGTTTACTTCAGAGTCCAGGTTTGGTGTTTAGCAGTAGAGCCTTGGAGTTTGGAGTTCGTTTTTCGTTACCTTAATGGAAACTCGTTATACACTGTGTCCTACGTTTCCCCCCAAAAAAGAGAAAAAACTTCTATGATTCATTTTTTATGATATCAGCAAAATATACAAAGTCCACCAAAAGTAACAAATTTGTTTCCTTTAATATTAAAATTTATATCCTAATTATATCATATTCAAATATGTAAGAAGCCAAAATACAACTTTCTAAAATATAAAAGGCATCGTCTGGAATATGGATTGTGGCGTTCAATGTTGTTGGTCATGAAGAATCTTATCTTAGGCTTAGTTCAGAATTTTGTATGCATACTAGGATTTGATATTCTTTTCACATATTACAGCCACACAATTAGCTAGCTTTACTGCTTTCCAATTATCATCTCTACTAAATGGAGAGCGACTCTCTAAGGTTGTATCAAATTCAATTGTCCTTGTTATTAGACATGGGCTTTTCCAATATAGATTTCCAAATATGAGAGAATTTCTCATGGTGAACCAAATAATAATTTTGAGAGCCCCTTCTCCAGTTCTCTCTAAGAGGGAGATCGGTGCTCTGAACTCTTAGATTGCTTTCCTTTTATAGTTGTATATAATAGATGCATGCTGCCAAATCATATAAATTTTGCATCTTTTCAAGTATCGTGAAAACTAATACCGTGGCTTTTCCATATTGGGGAAGCTAATGTACAACTCTTTATACTAAAAGCAAATCAGTTCGGTTCATTTACTTGAATGTCTTTTGACGCTTATGCCTGAGAACCTATTGTTCCCATCATTCCACAGAATTTTACTCTTACTCTCTCCTTGCCTTAGCTGTGCATTCTATTGAGTGAGCTTGCAAGTTATAACATGCTCCTTGAGCAGTGGGCTCTTAATGCTTCTACAGCACCTGAGTTGCTAAATTTGGTAGTTGTATGTTATTCAAATCATATCACCTGTATATTGTCTTGAGGGTGAGGATGTCGTACTGGAAAACTATTACAGCTTGCAAAAGAGCTTGTAGCAGCTAGATTGTTCGATTTATTATCAAAAAAAATATTTGTTTAGCTTCAGTTAAACTGTGTAAAGAGATGGCAGCATAGAAATGCTTCCTCCAAAAGCAAATGGTTGTCTTCAGAGTCTGTCAGCCACAATTTCAGGTCATAGTCCATGTTCTTGATGCATATGAGACATAGTACAGAAACTTGTATTATCAGAAGAGGGCAGTCCTTGGTGAACTCTTCGAAAGCCATGGCTGCGGATGTCAAACTTTACTAATATGATGTGTAATGAATGTACTGCAATCATGGTCTTCAAATTTGGAACATTTTCTTCCATTTTATTTTGTTGAAAAAAACAGACATAAATGGTGAAAAGATGGTAATACAGAACTATAAGATCTTTGTCCTATAATATGTTTTCTTTTCACTCTACAGAAGACGATCCAGGGCATGATTATTTCTATATTATGTTGTTTAGAGCTGTCAATTAAATGGTCCAATTCTTTGTTTTTTTCTTTCCATTTCAACACAAATGATGCTATTAGTTGTGTGGTGTAACATTCATTTCCCAGTGTGATGACCTGACTTTTTAAAGTAATCTTGTATTATACTTGATGCAGGTTTGAGCTTATTGAGATTTTATAGAAATACTCTATTGCATTTGTCACCTTGTCTAGTCCCGGTTTTTATTGAACTATGCAGTTGGGGAACAAGCAAATGACATGCAATGTACTGGAGGATGTTTTAATTGAGAAACAAAGATCAAGGATTCAAAATATTAAAAAAGGGCACACTATAATGAAGTAACATCTTGTTAATGATGAAAATTACTCGATTATTATGCAAATATTAGTGAAAAACTTTAAATACATATTATAACATTTGATTTCTTTTCTTCTTAGGATACGTTTAATTCCGCTTAATATGTGCACATGGCATAAATGTAGGAAAAGCATGGGGTTTTGTCAAATTATAGGCCCAACACCACTTCAAGCCAACCCGACCCACTTGCACCTCTTATCCAATAAATGGGAACAATTTATTCCTTCTGAAACAAAGTTTGAAATTGATACTACTTATTGGGTATGTCAGATAATTTCAATTTGACTTATTTTTTTGTGAATTAATTTTGTGAAAATGTATTAATATGCCATTCTTCTTTATTCATTCTTGAAGCCTTGGTCGGCTGCATATTCACCTTGCTTGCCATTACCTTCAAACTGTCTTTCAGATTGGCCAATCTGCCCATTCGTGCATCAACCATTTTTATTTTTGACACTATCATGCCCATTTTACTTCTCAGTTATCTAGATAAAAGTTATCATGCAATCCGATTGTGAAAGAACAGTAGGTGGGAAAAATTTATGGGATCTGTGCCATCCTTGTTCTAGAAAAACGTTTAAGTAGACTGACACATTTAGATGGATTTTGTTTTTTGATGTTATCAAGAGCAATTCACCTGTTGACAACGTCATGTTTGTTCTTGTTAATATTAGTATGACAAGTTGTAGATCAGTATGTTCCTATTGTTACAACTGCTAGGTGTGTTGATGCCTTCTGTCTTCATTTAAATCTGACCAGGGGAAAAAAGCAAAGAACAGTATGGTATGTGTTCAATCCTTATGTAGGTAGTATGTGCTATATAGTCTGATTTGTTTGAGTGAATTGCACACAGGTTACTTCATATGGATGAATGGTTATAAAGTCTAGGATGTCTGGTCTGCTTGTAACCATATGATCTAGTGATGTTTGGTTCATAAATTACTGTGGCCCAATCATGAAACCTCTGATGCATGGGCCCCTTCTTCATATTGGAACAGGGTAATTAGAAATTAGCAGGGCAGCTAAAATTTTAAGATAATCTTAGTCCTTATTTTACATAACAAGTAATCTCTTTCTCTCCATTCTTGTCTCTTGTGCTAAGTATTGTACATAATTTGTCCTCTTTAAAATTTTATAAAATGGTGTTTGTATTTCTTGTTAGCTGATTGTCTAACTCATTAGCAATTTGATTATCAAGTAACAGAGTTCACCTTTCCGGGTTTCATGTTATTGAATGCCCTTTCTTCCTGTGTTCTTTTGGCATTGAAGCATACAAGTATATATATGTTTATGTGCCCTTGCATTAGCATGCATGGGGAATGTGTGCATATATTTGAACATGTCTGTGAATGTTTTACTTAAATTTCTTTCTTGAATTATAGCTAATCAATTATATGGCATTTTAAGTTATATCTGTTGGATTTTAGTATGTGGTCCTCACATTATATTGTGAATGTGATTATTGAAATGTTATCCCAAAATGTTAACTATGCACCTTGCTTGCTTGACTTTCCTACTACATAAAATTTTACTTACTATCAGTATTATTCTCATGTTTTCTGCTGATTGCAGAGAATATTTTTGCTGAAGTTTCTATGTGATGAAGTGCTGAATACCGCACTTATTCGAGAACACCTAGAACAATCTGCTGATAAATCAAATGATATGCAGCAAAAATTGCGTAATCTAGGTGTAGAGTGGAGAAACTTGAAAATCAAAGAAGAATTACTGGCAATGAGTGCGGTAAAGGAAAGTGCAAGCAAATTTAGTGGAATTGGTGATCTTGCAAGAGAAGAGGGTATAACTGCTATGTGTGCCGGCCATGGTAGATTGACGGGACAGCAACAAAATTTCAGCAACAAAATGAACAATACTGCAATTGGTTCAGCAAATCCACTGAAGGGGGCATCCACAACGATGGAGGACTGCCTTGTGGAGAATGGACAAGGTGCTGTCAGCAAGGACTACCTGCTGAAGAGCATAATGGACACAAATGCCAATGCTAAGAGACCCCAGATGCACACCATTGATGGACCTGCTATGGATACATCATTTCCTGAAAAGTCATCCTGTAGTATGGATGTTAGTAAAAGAGATCAATTCAATGGACACGATGAAAAATCAGTAGCTTCTTCACAGGGAGAAAGTGATGAAGCTGGGAGAGAAGTGGTGACGAACATTGTAAATATCGAAAAGAATGCCCCTATTCCATCAAAAGCAGATATTCTTCATGGATCTCATCAGTTTTCTGATAGTAGGAGAAGTGATTTGGAAGAGAGTGCTCATTCATTGTCCACATGTTCTGCCGTCAATACCTTAGTGGGAGAGTTACCAGCTTCCAATCAGGATAGAACACTCGAAGGAAGTCATAACAATATTCATGCCAATGTAACTGAGCCTGAAGGCAGTTACCTTAAGATGGAATCTTTAAAAAATGAGATTTCACATTTGCAGGATTCAATTTCCAGTTTAGAGTCACAAGTTATGCTGACATCAGTAAGAAGGGAATTTCTAGGTAGGGATTCTTCTGGCCGATTGTACTGGGTTATAGGTAGGCCTGGTAAACGTCCTTGGTTTGTGGCTGATGGAAGCATGCCAGCACCATCCGAAAGAAGAGATACGTATCTAAGTGGGTCTCATACTTGTAGCCCTTTTAATTCTGATCTGAATAACTTCTGGGCTTTATTTGAATCTGATAATGAAATTCAAGAACTTGTTGATTGGTTGAGGGATGGTGATCCTAGAGAAAGAGAATTGAAGGAATGCATCTTGCAGTGGCTAAGACTTCTGTTGTACCAGGATACGAACCATCCACCTGATGATTTTCAACAAATATCAAAGTCTTCTGTCAGTGAAAAATCTGCAGCTCCACATTGTTTGAGTACAAAGGCTGCAATGATTCTTGAGAGCAGGTATGGTCCTTGCTTAGAGCCAGAAGCAAGTGAAATCCCAAGAAAGCGTGGAGGGAAGACAAAAATAGGTTATGAGGAGAGAATGTATAGATGTTTGTGCTTAGAACCTATATGGTCTTCTAGATATCACTGTCTTTCCTGTCACCAGACTTTTTGCACTGTCGTTGAACTTGAAGGGCATAGTGATGGAAAGTGCATTCCAACTAATCCAGCTTCCGATGAAAGCAAAGAAAGTGATGATCAATTAAAAGGAAAAGGAGCAAAGTCGGAGATCATCAAAGAAAAGGAGCACTCTGATGAGGTTGATAATGTTGAGACATCAAACAATAAAAAGTTAATCTGCTGGAGGTTGGTTAAATTTCCAAAGAAAGTATGTCCTTATGACCTGGATGAGATTAGTAAGAAATTCATCATCAAAAATTCTAACAAGGAGTTGGTGCAGGAAGTAGGGCTTATTGGTTCAAATGGGGTCCCATCTTTTGTCCCTTCACCTGTATTTTTTCTTGATCCTACATTACTGCTGAACCAAAATAAAAAATCTGATACTGGTCAGAATGCTGGATTAGCCTTATCAGAAGAGTGGCTGCCAATGTCCACGCGAAGGGAAGGAGCTGGTGCAACTGCATCCGGAGATGACATAAGAAATGGCACTGAACGAGCCACTAAGTCGGCGCAAAATTGTGTTAGCAATGGTTCTGATGACCAGTTGATAAAAACAAAGGGATCCTCATCAGATTATATGGGTGATGGAGAGCGAACATCCTTCGTAACTACTAAGACACAAGGACTGGAAGTTAGTAACAGATGCGCAATTCCTGAGTCCTCATTCAGGCCTCTTGTGGGTAAAATTGCTCAAATATTAAAGCAGCTCAAGATCAACTTACTTGATATGGATGCAGCCCTGCCTGAGGAAGCAGTAAGGCCTTCTAAGTCGCACTTGATGAAAAGATGTGCTTGGCGTGCATTTATCAAGTCTTCAGAATCAATATTTGAGGCAAGTTGGATTCTCCTTATGTTACTCTTCCTGTTGCATTTTACTTTGCAGCTGTCTTGTAGTTTGACATAGATTTGATGTGTTTCCAGTCAGAATGTTGTTGGTTTGCTAAGCACAGAATTATTGTCTAGGACTTTCTAACACTTCTTTTCGGTAAATTGCAGCAAGTTAACATAATGATATCCTCTTTACTTTTGTTGTCAAAAAGTTGGATGCATAAAAACTGCTGTCTGGATTAATTGCTGGCTACGGTCAATCCTGGAGGTTGTTAATGAGACAGCTAGTTTATAAATCTTATATGAATAATTTTGGAGAACCAAAATACTGACTTGCAGCTTCCTACAGCAGAGATGTACATTTAGATATCCTAACAAATATGTATGAGCAGGGGAGTATAGCTCTGAATGACAAGATAGTTTAAATAACTTCGTTCCTAGAATGGTTATTGTTGCAGCTTGATTTCCAATTATGTTTAGTTTTGTCCTCTTTTTCTAATCTGTAAACACGAGCTAGAGACTGTGTCAGTTTGCCTTCTCTTACGTGCACCTCAATGGCTATTGTTTTGTTTTATTTTGGTTAGAAAGGCATGAGGCTTTAAATAAAATGTAAATGTTAATGGTAATTGGGTTCCATTGTTGGATCAAAAACTCTATTATGTAAGCTATCTTCTGTACCATCTTCTTGTTATGTTTGTGACTTGCATGACCATATAGTTTGGTAGTTGGTGAAGGACCGTGAAGCAGTCAGCAGTAAGATCAATATGCATCTAGGTAAGTAGTTTTGCTTGTTTAAGGAGCAAAGGCAAAGCCGCCCCTAAACCAGATATCGTCAAAGTCCGATTCCTCAACTCACTCCAAAACTTCGATGGCGGTCAGCATATATGCTGCCTGCTTTCGTGTCTAAGAACCGGTATGAATAAAATATCCATGATGTAGCTCATGACTATGCCGATACATTCTGCAGTTCAAGATTCAGGCCAGAAGTAAGCACTAAAGCATCAATAAGCAAGATCCACGGACTTATGTCTAGCGTATGAGGAATGTAATTCCGAAAATTAATTACAATTTTTTTCCTATAGAATGTTCTGTTTTATCTATACTATATATTGAAAAGAGAGTTTCAAATTTCGATATTTTATCTGACAGATTCCATCTGTCAAATTTTGTGATAAAAATACCCTTAATAATAATCAAGAAAATACACCTTAAGTTCCCTAGATATTTCCTTTTTATATGTACAGATCAAAAACCAAAATTAATTTTGAACTCATTATTTTTACTTGACAATATTTATCAAATTAACAACTTAAACTAGTTGGAGTGTTTGTGCGGAAAAAAAAACTTTGTTACTCTCCTCTCTCTCTTCCCTTTCCACATTGGGGAAGAAGTAACTCTTTCTCTCTATATAATATGGATGTATGTACTCCCCTGCCCATCCACTCTGTCCCTCTTTAACCCAACCTGCCCCCCCTCTCTCTCTGAAAAAAGGCACCCCATCCCTGCATCCTCTCTCTTTCTCTCTCTCCCTCCTTCCCTAACCTCCTCTCCCCCTATCCTACCCCTCTTGTGCATTCAATTTATCTATTTTAATTTAGTTTTATTTGCAATAATTCAAAGACTTGGAATATTATCCTTATTTTGCCTATTAGTTTTTTGGATGTGTGAATTTCTTATGCCCTATTTTTATGTATTCCTATGTTTTAGATTTTTATTTTATAACTATTTGTATTTAATATAATTTAATATCTTATAATCATATATATATATTGGCTCTTCTTAAATGTGCATTGCACATGTCTTGACTAAAATCATTAGGCGACGGAAGACTTCGAATGCTGCAACAAATTTTCCATTTCCTCGGCATAGATTCATCTCTTGATATTATGTTAATAGCTTTGACCCCACAAGTTTTGTTTAGCACCAAACAACTAATTTGGCTGTCCGCCAGTGAGCACAGACAAGAGGGGTTTCAATGAAATAATAATATCTTTGCATAGGTGAAGCTAATTTATCCAAGGTAGGAAGCATGGGAGCTTATTGCATAAAGATTTTTCATAAAATAATTTGTAATTTTTTGGCACTCATAATTTTCTGAAATTTTCTCGACCAAGACCAGGCCAGAGGGTTGCAAAATTGGTCAGGTAGGAACTAGCTGGTATGAAATGAGAAATTGGTCAATGAGAGGGAAGTGCTAATGGCCACTTGGGATTAAGAGAATCCACTTTGATCTCTTTGGAAGTCCCTTTAAAAAAGATTTCTTTTATATAGGTCTGACTGTGTTCTTATGGTGTTTCTTGTAGATGATTCAAGCAACAATCCTGTTTGAGGGCATGATCAAGACGGAATACCTGAAAAACAGTTGGTGGTTCTGGTCCTCCCTCACAGCTGCAGCAAAGACACCAACTGTTTCATCCCTTGCTCTCCGAATATACACTCTTGATGATTCTATCATCTACGACAAGGACGTGCTTCCCAATTCAGATGCAACGGAGAATTTGAAGCTGACAAACAAGATAGGGAAGAAGAGAAAAGAAGTTGAATAGGATCTTAGGGATACAGTCAAATTACAGAAACCAAATTTTCATTCCTGCGGGATGTGTGGTGGCAGCCTTTGATACTCTGCCTCATGAGTCATGATTCTCATAGTTAGAACCAGGAAAAACGAGAAGATTACAGTGTTATTGCCGTCGCTGTACATATGTTTAAAGATTTCAACTGACAACACTGACAGGGTGGTTGCTTGGTTGAGAACCAGAGACCTGCTGGGGATTTGTGTATTTCAGCTGGACGGAAGTAGGCTGGGCTGTCTGTGATGGTGCACAAGTTTCTTGCAGAATGAACTAACTCAGCAGCAGGCTCTTTGCAGCGGGAGTCACCAATGAGTGGCAAAGATTCACACGACATACAAAATGCAACCAATGTAAAAGCAGCTGTAGTTGTACGTAAGTTTAATCAAAAATACCAAATATGAAATTCAGTCCCCTCTCTCTCTCTCTCTCTGGCGACATATTTTACATTGAATTGCGTTTCTTAGCCCACCTTTTGTTTCTTTTTATCATAATTAAATGCAATTGTGCCTTGTAGTTAGGGTTATGGCTATGGTTTTGGTAAGGATGGTCGCAGGCTTCTGTTAATTTCTTCTCATATTTATGGTTGGGATGGTTTCTTGGTTAAGGAGGCAGCCAGATGAAGTTGCATCATCCTCATGTCAAGCACGACCGGTCATACAGCAGAGAAGATGCCGGTAACTCACTGCTGGTAATTATTCGAATTTCTGTAGCGATTTGTAGTAGAAAGCCTTCTAGCTGACACTCTGAAAATAACAAAGCATGATGTGAAGATTAACTGATGTATATCTGGATATTTGTACTCATTTATTGAAACTTGTTATAAGATAATGAAATGAACGTTGTTTGCACTGATGTTTCTTTAGCCCATGATTGGGTGAAAGTGTGAAACATTTTGGTGAGAGACTCGATGCCTGTGGTTCTCAAATCTGATTGTGGCTGTTGTATGTGAGATTGTGTTGGCGGCTTCATGTGATCTACCCTTGTTTGGCTCTTTCTGCTGTCTCAAACGGGGGCTTTCTTCTTCTTGATCCTTGGTATAGGTGGTTTCTTCTTTTTTTCATTTTTTTGGTAGCAGATGGTTTATTTATCTATCAGCAAACATTTCAAAAATTGAACTGCGGCTGTGGAGCCTCAGCATTTGCAATTAACTTTTTCGCCTAGTTGTGATCTGATGGATATGGTCTGCATTTGATTGTTATGGAAACAGTGCTTTGCCTTTGATTATTGGTTGGGCTGTGCAAAAAAACTGGCTGAACCGTGAACCCGGTCTGAATTGGTCTCTTGATTTGATTTATATTATTTTTGTTATTTAAAATCTAATTTGGTGTTGACTTGAGAAAGTTTTGGACCGAAAAAAGAGGGTTCGGTTTCAATTTGATGCTTTTGAAGATCAATTCAAAACAGTCCAACCTGACCGTATCTATGAAGGGCACCTTAAGCTCTACAATCCTTGCAAATACGTTGACTACCTGAAGCCAAGCATGCTTTGAAGGCATATTGTGGAGTACGTGGTGAGAAAGTGGCCAAGCGAGCTGCTTTGCACTAGCAGGCTTTTCTGTTTTGAACTAGGCGTTTGCTCCATTGGGAGCAATTTGGACTAATAAGGAGACTGGCCTTTTAATGAATAATTAATGTCCAATATATTAAGGTCTGCCTGAGAGGAAATTGATTTGTTGATGCCATTATCTTGGCTGTTGTGTAATTTTTTTCTTTTTCCATTTTCTTTTCCCTTTTGTCCCTTTATTCTGTCTTCTCCCTCCATCTACTACCATTATTTTGTTTCTTCCCCTTCCCCTCCTTGCTGTACTTTCATCTCATTCATGAACGCGGATTGAGCCCTCTCTTGTTCTTTCCTCAAAACTTAAAAATTTGATGATACTCTATGTTACGGCTTGTCATCAACTAAGATATATCTCTCCACATTGACCGGGGCAAGCATAAACAGAATCGTGATCCATCTATTATTTTCAGTTTTTATTTGGATGTTAAACATTAAAAATAAATAGGAAACATCTTGATTTCATTTAATTCTGCAGTATGGATGCAACTTTATGGCTTCGTTCCTCACCCAAAAAGAAAAAGGGGGATAAAAAGAAGAAAGAAAAAGTCATGGCCTCATACTGTGCCCTCCAAACCATAGGTACGTGGCAAAGATATCATCATCGACTAACTCTGCATTCCCACCTCACTGCAAAGGTTCTAACAATCGTTATTGATCGCTTCCAATTTTAGTTTAAGTTTCAAATGCATCCTAACCTATTAAATTCAAACTTTTCGTATTCCATAATACGTTCCTTTCAAGCTTTACATGGTACCATCAATATCTGGTTGACGCATCCTAACATATTAAATTCAAACTATTCGGATTCCATAGTGTCAATATGAGATTACAGCTAGTTTATGACTGCACCCAGTTTTGTCGCAGCGACCAACTAGAAGCTTAGTAATGCCATCATCAGATAGAGCCATATAATCCTAAATTCCTGAGGACAAAACCAGTAACTGCAGCAAGGACATGCCTGCATTGCCATAAAGAAAACCAGCCAGCTAATTACTAGACTTGGTTCTCTCAGCAGAGCAACTACCTCACTAATTGACTGAGAGGAGAATTTTATAATATTTCCATACAGCAATTGTACAGCACTTTTTTTTTAATGTAGTTGGTTGGCACTTTTCTATGAGAATTTGGCTTTTGGAGGTCCAAGGTTCAAATCTTAGGTATAGCACATTGATGCTTGGACCTAAGTTGTGGGCCACTATTCCATTTTATAATAAACTGTGCAAGGAGTACATATCCCCCAGTTCATGCACCTATACATGCCATGCATCCAATGAATGACTGCTCAATGTAGTCAGTGCTGCTCTGAAGTCGGAACCAACTCAAACCTGACCCTCTTCCTAGCTATGTGGACTTGCCATTATGGTATTCACCGAGTTTGATGGACGACCACACCAACCACCACTGTTCAGTCTGGAGGCCACAGTATGAAGAGATATTGATGGTCCAACGGCCCATATCAACTTGTTGATCGGTGCTACATAGGTAGTTGTACATGAACATGGCAAAAAAACAAAAAAAAAAGCAATTTTGATAGATACGTTTTGGTCCCAGTTCCATGTAAAACCCGAGCACTGATATGAATCAAGAAGTGCCGGCCAAAAATCCTGTTCTCAGTTTCTCTACCCAGCATGCAGGAACATACACCTTTAACAAAACTGCAAATAGAGGCTTGAAAGGGTCCCTTGATAGAATTACGGATGTAGCCACTGCCTCAGTTTTCTGTTTTCCGATTTTATTGGCCGCATTCATACTCGCTGTGTATGAGCTGCTATTGTACCAAAAAAAAACATGTATGAACTTATTTGCTAGTATACATATGCATACATTTGAAGTAAATATTGAGCACTTGGTTCTCGTTCTTTGCATTTGAGAAACACGATTCAGGATCTTTCAAACTAAATTTCATTTTAATATCGAGATTTGCTCCCATGTGCGGCCCCAATACCAATGAATTATCGATTATAAAGAATCACTTTTTATTAATGTACTGCTCGTCTTTCATATTATTCAACGACGATACTATTGTATTATTTTTTTCGTAAGTTACAAGATAAAACTTTATTAGTATGAGTCATCTGGCCTCATCTTAGCTTTTCGATTTCCAAACTTTATAATAAGTCCTATAGGATACGTGGTAAAATTAGGGAACATGGTGAGATGCCATTTGATGCGTGGATCAAGGGATTTTTGTTTGTCTAAGCCCTATCCCATACCTTGGCATCAAAAGAGGTATCATAGTAAAATGGAATCCGAGCTCCACTATATAATAATAAGCTCATCCGCTTGGGCGTAGGTCATGCTGAGCTCATAGCCAGCCCCATCCCCCATCTCGTCACCCGCCTGCTATCATCTGAGGGCTCTCCTCTTCTCGGTTTGTAGGAAATCTCTGCCCTCTCCGGGGCTCTTCCTCTTTTTTTTTCTCATCCTCGTTTCCCCCCCATTCCGGCTTCCGTCCTCTCCCATCAACCTCTCTCCTCCGGTGAATCGATCCTCGTACTATCCAGAGTAAGTGATTCAGGCTTCGGGTCTGATCCCTATTTCTTCTCTCTTTCTCTTTTTATGGGATTTCTGGACGCAGCGGTTTATCGATCTCTTCCCGGCCTTGTGAGTTGGTGATTTGGTGGATGGGGTGTGACGTCAAGAAAGCAAGAAAAGGAAGGAGTCGAGGGTGCTACAAAGCGGGAATCGGTCGATAAACCTCTGCATCCGGCTCTCACATCCCCCCCACACTCCCAACGCCCAATCTCCCCTCATTTTCTTTTACTAGGGCTTCTTTTTCTCGCGCCATTTTACTCTAGTTCTAGTTATACTTCCTTGTTGGGAAAAAGAAGTTGGTATTTCTCAAGCCAGATCGGTCCGCTGATTGATTGGTTGCAATTACGGCGGATTCAACATCGGATCATCTTAGTAGATAGACGATTGGGATTGGGAAAAGGAAATTTGTAGCGTCGCAAAGCTATTAGGCTTAGGGTTCCCACTTGATGCAGATTTTGATCTGGTAATTGTAGATTTGACTATAGAAATAACTTGATAATATTGAATCTGGCATGTCAAGTGGTGAAAGAAAAGATTTTTAAGGGGATGGATGGATGGTAGGGTGCTTATGGTAAGATGATGTTATGGGTAAGATGAAGCATGGTTCATGATGTATGATTACGGAGTCAAGAAGGTCAAGAATGTGATGGTAAACTTCGTTGTAATACGATGGTACGTTATGTTGTTTGAAAATTCCTGTTCTCTTAATCGATCGATCATAAGAGTGGGAGTCCTGATCATGAATCAAGCAATACAAATTGTGAGATGATGTTTTTTTTTTTTAACTCTTTCATTTATTTGTCATCCATCATTGGCAGGAATAAGGGATCCTGTTGGCAAAATGATTTTTCTTTGTCAGGTTTTGCTCTGTATGGTAAGATATCTATATCTCTGCTGTATATAGATGCAATGTACCTAAATAATTGGTGGTTCAGGTGATACAGAGATGCTCTGTATTTATGGCTGCTACTGACTCCCATTGTTCAGAAATTTATTTAATGCTCTTTTTTTTTATGCCAATAAATATATTATGAAATCTAAGCTGTTCTGTACAGAAAGGACAATTGTTGTTCATTATGATTATTACTGAAATATCTTCTGCAATTAAGTAATTCAAGAAGTTAACAACATTATTTCCTCAAGTTCCTTAGTGCCATCAGATCACAAGCCAAACCTCACATTCCTAAAATAATACTACTTGGTAACCATAAGCATAATCCAACAAATCTCATGCCTTTTATTTGGTATATTATCCTATTACCTCAATATGATTCATGCAAGTATAATCGTCATATGACTAATTTGATAGTTGCTAGAGATGAAGTTCCCAAATCCATACATAACGACATATAGGGATGGTGGTATATACCTTAAATGTCTTTATATTCTTCAGTATCCATCTAAATACACATTATCTGTACATGGATCTGCATGAAGTGAGTTGCATATGTATATTTGTCTAATACTAGCAAGAATTCTTTTCTTAGGACAGCGCACCTGCTCCAAAATCTTCATGGAAACTCATCCCTACACTTGAACCCACTTCTGGTAGCTAAGGGCCAACTTCTCATGTCATATTAGTGAATAAAGAAATAAAAATGAGTTCTTGTAATATTCATCAATTAAAAAATCAGTGTTTTAAGGACTGAAATGTGCTGGGTGGTATAGGGTGTAACCCATTTGCCTGGTATGGTACCATTTTTGGTCCAATTCTGGGGCTTGGTACACCCCCTTACCAACACATGGTATGAGTGCTTTGCTGACTCCAACATTGTACCATGTGCAGATATGAAGAATATTGTATCATACAAGACTATACCAGTATGTTACTCGTACTCAGCCTAGCACTAGAACTTACATTATTGAAAGAATCTATATGCGAATTTCACCAAAAAAAAAAAAAAAGAATATATATGCGAAGCAAGAAAGATAAACCAGTTCAATAGTTTTATAAGGTGTCAATTTTTTTATAATATTTCTTATGTTTTGATGAAAATGACGTGGTATTTGCTTTCTTTTTGTTAGCCACCTTAGAGCTGACATCTCTACCAGGTTTGAACATGCACTCTTTGTATTTTCTTTGGATGCCTTTTCTTACCTTCAGTCCGAAATGTTTTCATCTTGGCCTAGAAATTGGTTCCTATTGGTATTGGAAACTTGCCTGCCCTTGCTATCTCAACTGATGTAAAGAAACATGTCCTGAGTTGACATTGGCTGATACTGAACATATTGGCCTTGATTTTTTTAATCTTTTGGGAGCAACAATGTTAAATGGGATTTTAAATTAATAAAAAGTTAAAGCCAATGGTTTAAATATAGTTAATCCCAGTTTTCATATATTGGCCAAGCACTAGGAATGTCTTGCTACTTTACGAATTTTTGCAGCCTTCCATCTTCACTGACATAAACCGAGATATTGGTACAACTTGGCTCCGGTCATCCAGTGAGATGGCCAAGATACAATCCAGAAACTTTGTCAAGTAACCTTTCATTGTATAACATTGTTGTCTTGTTAGGACACTTTATCTAAGAGATTGCTATATGCTTCTCTGTTTAGTTCTGTGAGCTTCTTTGCTTGATGAGCAGTTTGATGTGTTGTAAAATTTTCATTTTGATCTCCACAAACCAAGACTTTACGTCTATTTCTAAGATAACGATCTAATTGACAAAATTGAAAATTGGAGAAAAAAAAATCCAAATTCAGAAGGTTTGCTCTGACCTTTCCAAAATTGGGTGCTTGTAAATAGTATGCATAATTAATTTTTGTGACTTACATGTTTATCTACCACCTCTTTTGTTTTTTATTTGTAGTTGTATTTTAATGCTGAGATCTGCTGGGTTTATCTCCATAATAGAAAATATTTCAGGTTTGTTTTGAGCAAGGTTGTAAATCAAGTTCAAAATGATCATATAAGGGTTGGTTTCTTGAAACATCCGGAATTGCGATCTAAGACATCTTATTTTGCAGGTTGAGAGCTTTGTGAAACTTCTATAGTTGCCTGGCTCTAAGAGAATTTCTTATATATCATGATTCTAACCAAACATTTAGCTCCCATAAGGTTGATGTATACCCTGTTTTTATACATCATCAGATGATCTTGAATTTGTTTGAATCATCAGGCAAATCCTTCTTTATTTGCTTGTACTCTGGTTCTAAGAACTTATGTAAATGAGCAAATGGAGATTTAGAATGTCTATATTATACAAAAAAGACAATAATTAAGTCAATGTTATGAATCATTTGGTTGATTGTGAACTAACTGTGGTTCTTATTTGACCGGTAAGGAACGGAAAATTGATAGAGAACCATGAAAATAAAGCTGTGCATGCAGAAAGAGTTTTTATCGGATGAAGGTTTTCGTCTAAATGTAGTCAAAATCTCGCATATACCAATTCCACACCCTGTGAAAGGAACATTTGCAAATGAATTTTGTTATTGACTGTTATAAGGATTAGAGATTGGAATGGTAGTATCTTTAACTTTTCCATGTTAAATGCGTTTCTAGTTTACCTTTGGCATTCCTGCTTCATTTAGCTTGTGTGCAGAAAGTTTCACTTGCACTTTTAATATAAATGAATGTAATTCATTTTATATTTTGGTCTCCCTGTTTTTTTTTAAAAAAAATTACAGTTTACTTCCTACCTAGGGTCAAACCTTTCTCACGTGCATAGATGTTTTGCAAATTCTTTGCTCCGGTACTTGAGACAGCTTGAATCTCTTAAAAAAATTGTCAGCTTGCAATTTCCATGGATAAGTGCAATCATATCTCACTGATATTAGCTTAAGCTGGGTTGCAAAGAGACTCGAAGTGATATGTAGCTTCCTTGCATATGATTGATTTCATCATGAAAATAGTAGCTCAAGTCATTTTGAAGAACCATCTTTTGATATTGTATTGGCCAACGCTTGGTCATAATTATACTTTTCATTTTCAAGTCTATAACCAACCAAGCAAATTTGGTATATGCCTGCGAATCAAATTCTTGTGATTTGGCGAAGCTGTTTTGATTATTCTAATTCTATGATATGCCCTTAGATCCATAATGACTATCATACCTGTATAGAATGTCCTTTTCTTTGGAAACAGAATAATGCAAAATTTATTCCACTTCACATATCACCATTTGCAGCATGTGATATACATCTTAGGACTCTTGTATGGTCCTTTAATGGAGACTGTCAGATATGTATTGAACTTTCTTTTACTTGTTTGGAATGTTAATAGCTTAAGTTTGTGTATTTAACTTATTATCTCTCATTACGCACTATCCAACATCCTTAATTAGTTTGTGTAAATGAGCTCATGGTCAACGTTTGTCATACTTAATGCTGCCTTATTATTTTGTACGTCTGTATTTCTTATATTTTTTGCAATACAACTATGGTGGAGTTTTTTGAGTTATGTATTTCCATTTTGATGGGGCACTCCAACTTTGTCCACATTTGCAGAAGCGCCACAGCGTCACTTCAACTTGTTTTTAATGCTTCAGGTTATGGACGTATTGTAGCCCCAATAGCATCCAGCATATAAGATATTTGTAGCATGAGCTGGAAATAGACTTCAACATTCTAATAATATTGCCAAAGGGTCTTCTTTCGTATCTTGTGAAAAAAGAAATACTGATCGATTGAATTATACGACAATAAGCCATACAGATGGATGAATTATCTAAAGCTGATCTTATTCACATTTTGGTTATTGCTTACTTGTTGGGGGACAAAACTGTTGGCATATGATTGGAAACATAGAATTAGGATTGAATGCTGAAACCTTGTTATAAAATTTGGCTATTAAAGATTATGTAGAAACAACTAAAGCTTTTGCACCCTATGGATATGTGACTCCGTATAATTTGGCTGATATGTTTGAGTTGATACCCAGCGGACCTTGGATTTTGGATGGTACCTACCATATTTTTGGTGTTCCAAAATAAGCATTTATCAAAGTAATTTTTTGCTGCCTTCATAACTACTCAGTTGACTGATTAAAATGTTGCAATGTGCATATGAAGTCACCAGTTGAAAACTTGCCTTTTGTTAGATTTTGGTTGAGCTGAATAAAGTTGACATTGCAACTTGTGTGACTCTCAGATGCATGCTTCCTCATCACTAAGCAAGTCATTTTGAGGTCAATCCATTGCAGCACCTTAGCATTCCTGCAGCATGACCTAAATGCATCTGCAGTGCAAAGCAAACCAATCAGGATCGATGTAGCCCCGGTATCGTGGAATATGTTCACTTCAGGTTTGAGCCTGAATTGTATTTGGCTACATTGATAACCAATTTCTGGCTCACAGGATTGAGAGGGCTCTTCTTATGTTGATATCCAGCATGTCAAGTATCATGGCACGTATGCATCTTATCTTTGTCTGTACAAGGTGGAGTGCTTAAAGGTGAAGAGGCCCACTTTGAGAGCACCAGTGGTGGGCACAGGATTATGGTTGGGAGGGGGGTGGCGGCAATAGTAATACTTATTACTTTATGAATAACCAAATGAACTAACATAATAATGTCAATTTGTTATAAATTTAATATATGCAAACAAGATATTGTTTAAACAAAAAAAAGTTCCTATGTCATGCGCCATCCATTTATCAGAACATAGAGCAAGTCCAAAAACTTACACGAGAAAGGAATACTTCAGAAGGCTACTGTTACTACTACTTGCTATTAGTGAGGACTTGGGACAATAATAAGAAAGGGGAAAATAGTTTGGGTTTCCGTTTCAACGGTGGAGAAGGTAAAGACTTAATCATAATTTTGTCGCTTCACTTCTCTTAGCGTCTTCCTCCTCTTTATCCTACTTTCGATTAAAAAAGCTTTTCTTTTACCTACTTGCTTAAGCCTCGCATTAAAATCATTTTGTGTTTAGTTTTGAAATGAATATATGAGGATGCATCATAGATTTGCAGGGCAGTTGGTCTGGAGGTGAGGGAGATCCCAAGGCACAAGGCTTCTAGGACAAAATACGCCTAAAAACTCAACTATAACTGCCCACTTCTTAAATTACTAAATTTTAGGCAAATATGAACCACCTTAGATAAATTCAACAATGGTAGTGGGGGCAATTGAGCTCCTCGCCCCCCTCCTGATTCTGCCATTGGAGAGCAGTATTTGTGGGAAAAATTTCCCTGAGGACAGCATATTTTCCATGCTCTGTAACATCTAATTTTCAGTTGTTTACATCTTTTTTTGGACCCATCACTTTAAGGATGAACCCTGGCAAATATTTTGAACATTGAGCTGCCACACTATGCTTGTTTTGGTACCAAAATTCCATATCTGAGAATCATAACTGAAATGATTATTTTTGAGAAAAAATCTACTGTTTGTCCACATCTCTTTGGAGTTCTAGGGAACCACTTTGTTTTCCTCGACTGGACAGAAATAATTGCTCTGTTGGCTTTGATGCCAGGCGCGTTTGGAACCACTACTTTGTGAAACAACACTGCTGGACTTCATGATTTGAGATATTCACAATTGGACTGTTTTGCTGTCTTGATGGCGTATGATACAATCGGAATCAATACTTGCATGCGTGAGCCGGAGACGATTGGTTGGTAGAGGTGGTCCTATGCCATGCATAAGAGATTTGAGGCCACTTTACTGTACTATCAGATAACCTTCACCGAGAATTGCTGCTGATGCTTTAAGTTTTACTAGAGTGATCTTCAAGAGAATTGCTTTTTTTTTTTTTTGGTTTGGTTTCATGTTTTTACTGAGTCATTGTTTGGTAGAACTCAAGAAGTGGGCAACGAGGGGGGCTAGAGCAAGGAGAGGCATACCTTTGGCACTAAGAGGTCTACCCAAATGGTTCCTCATTATCGTACCTATGCCTGTTACTGTCATCAGAGTAGGACTGAAATTGGATCGGATACGGATCGGATAGCATATGCATATCTATACTTGTTTTCTTTGACCAATACAGATACAGATATGGATGTTAGTCGGATGCAAGAATTCATATACATATTTATTTTAAATAAATACGGATATAAATTGGATACCGAAAGTATGGATATAAATATCGATATGAATCGGTTGATTAAACTTTATGATCACAGAATTAAAGATATTACTAAGTGGGTGCTAAATCAAATTAATTGTATGTTAATAATGATCATTTATTTTTTTAAAAGTTCATTAGCGTCCTAAAAAATTAAATAAGATTATAAATGAAACTGAATATTCGAATACGGATCGAATAGTTGTCTATCTATATCATATCCATTTTTAATGTTAATCGGATGCTCAAATTTTTATCTATATCTGGATATATTTGAATACGAAAATGAATTCAGACAAATGTTATCCGATCCATGTTCATCCCTACATTGGAAGATACTAATCCATCAATATTTAATCTACATCATGTGGGCACTGGCGGGTCTCAAAAGGTCCATTTATACTATAAGTGGAGGTAATCTTATCATGTTTGTTGTAGGATAATTATACCTTTTTATCAAAACAACCGAATACAGGAACTGCAATTGCAATTTTCGGATGCACGCAAGTCCAATAAACAGCATGTCTAGTTGTAATTGTATCTAGAAATAGAGGCAACCGTACAAACCCTAATTTCTTCTGCACCTAAGTAGGGCTGCATATGTAAAAGTGACAATTTTCCATGTTTACGTGCGGTAGTTGACAAGTGTCTCTTAATTTCCTATTTTCACTGATTTGGAATATTGATCTGGAGACGACTGTAACTATGTTCGAAGTTTATTTTTGTGTCTATGTGCAATATCGAATTATGGTAGAGAAATTATTTGCTACTACTATTGCATTCTACATTGTTAAATTATAGGCTACTGATATTATGGACGGTGAAATTATGTCATCCAACGGATCAAATTGTGACCTACATCTTTTACGTTTGCTCATTGATATACGCTTATTAGATTCATTGGAGTTAATAATCTTAATGATGACATAATTAATATTTGTCACATTTATGTAACCATGGGATCTTGATTTTTGGTTTGTTCATCCTCTCTCTAGATGCATTCCATGGCCAGTTGTGAATATCAGGTGTGCAGCATTCTGTTTGCTAATTTCGTTCCTACATCCCTTGTTCGGCATCTGATGAGATTACATCATCGTCTTTATATTTTTTTTCTTTAAAGAAAAGAAAATAAATGAATGAATCATCCATCCAAGTAGTTTGTGATATAATATTAGGAAAACTAAAGCATGATCATTAGTCAAGAGATGGCGATTGATCAAATCAATAATTAGCCGAAATGTAGGGAATAATTGTCCTAATAACCAAAAAAAAGTGCTACATATACTTTTGAAAAAAAAGGGGACCATTTTGGGGATAGATTAAAGACAAGGAAGGACTCACATACCAAAATCCCATAATATTCTTATACCAATATTAATATTTATAGTAGTATTAATACGATTGCATTACAAAATATAATAATATAATATTATATAATATTATATTATAGTATAATAATATTAATGATTTTTTTTTGGTGTACAATATTAATGTTATTTAGTATTGATCTTATAGTTGGTAATAATGCTCTAGGATCATGCTCCAGCAAAACACCGCTAAAGGCCCCTGTCGTCAGAATTCTCAGCCCGCGGGGCAAACGTGGCTCCTCGCCTGTTGCTTCTCGCTACCTTTCCTGCTGCACTTTTTCAAGAGGAAGTCCAGAATGTGAGAGATTGTTTCTCAGGGCTCAAACAAAAGGAACACATCCTCCCAACCAGAGTTTATAAACACCAACGAAATTTCCATTATACTTCAAGGGGAACAAAAACGTCTTTTCTACTTTCAACACTGTCGCCACATTATTTGGTGATGTACAAAAAAATAGATGCTATCCGCGATCACCATAAGTCATATAGTATGACATTGAAAAGAAAATCATCTAAACGCAAACTCAAAATGAGATCTTTATGAAGACAATAACATGAAGGGCTAGAATATACAGAACAAAAGCAGACCTTAGAAGCATGAACTTCTGCTGGCTTTCTACTCTACCTGTGGTGTGAAAAGGTCTCCGGTGGGCCTCGATGGTATAGTCTGCAGAAGTTCCTGATCTTGCAAAGCCTCTCGCAAACCGGTTCCTTGTAGCATTCACATCGAAGCTTCCACTGCCAAGTTTTCTCCGCAATCCATCCAATCTCTCCAATTTCTTTTCTCTGTCCCGTATCTCACCAACCAGGCCTTCTGCTTGTGCCTATAAAATAAAAGGGATGTACAAGTGAGCAAGAAAATTTGATAATACTACACAGTTGTGGCTAGAAAGAGAGTCACTGACTTGCTTTGCAGTCAATTGTTCAAGCAGGCTATGAAGCTGCTTCTCCAATAGTTTCTCCCTTTGAGCTGGATATAAAAGAATAATGTATATGTAATATATTGGTTTATACCAGCAGAACTAATATAAGTAAAAGCATGCATACAATTGTAGGCATTCATATATTGGGCTACAGGACAAGGGGATGCCGATATGAATAAGCAAATTATTTGCCAGAATCAATATCGCAATGCCTATGTCTGATAGGTATAAAGTTTGAGAGCAAGCAGTGGATTTCATATTAGCATCACTAATGTGAACATTACCATATCCCTCAAGCCTTACCCCAAGCAACATGGTATTGGCTTTAAACTCCTTGGACGAACATGTCCCCTAGTGGTTACAGTGCAAGTTTTTTCCTATCAAATTTTCACTACTGCCATCCATGTTATCCTGGGTGTTTCCCTTCTCTCTCTCTCTGACTCAAATCTTAGCCACTCTACTGAAAAAGCCTCCTCGGATCTTCATTGAATATGCGCAAACCATCTCTAACAGTTCTCCATCTCTTTGTCCTCAATTGGTGTAACTATTGCACCAGATTTTACCTTGTTGTTCATCACCATATTCTTCCTAATATTACCATACGTCTGCCACCTTCTTTCATCTACATTTCTTTTATCTTCTCTTGGTAAGACTGCAAGCCTTTATCAAGTGTGCGTGGATTTTCTGAACCATATAAAATCATAGGCCTTGCTACTGTATCCGGTGGTTCTCAAAAGCATGTATCAATCATATAACATTCTAGAAACACCTCTCTTCATCTGCCCAGATGTAATTGATACATCCTCATTCTCAAGAAGATCAAGGGGTAGAAATTCAAAATTGTAGTGTTAAGCAGATATCTTGACAAGGAGGTCCAAATTTGCATGACAAAGTGACATGTACAAATTAGAGTTAAATAAAATATAATGCAAATGGACAAAGCGTGGCAAGTATGTACCTGTGTGCACCTTGAAATTTTGAAATTCATCAGATTTTACATGCAGTTCTAACTTGTGTATGTGAAAAAACTAAGACCAAATATTGAGAGCCATCCCACAAGATTTGTAAGTTCACTCACCAGGTTCTAAACTCATGTCTGTTGCTTAAAACACAGCCTTGAATGCAAGCAAACATGAAACACTGAAGGTTGTCTGCTGAACTTAACCATAATATCAGATAGATGTGTCTTTGGTGTATAACTAGAGAAGAGAGAGAAAGCATTCACATTTGGGTCGATAATCATTACCCAAAAGAACTCAGTCTCTTTCACTTACATAAATGATCGGAAATTCCCACAAGAAGTTTCAGAATTAAACCTTGAGAATGCAGAGCGAGCATTTAGACGGTGATAGCTAAAAGTTAAGAAAATAATTTAAATTATTAAAGAAGCTGCAAAAAAATTTCAAAGCACAGATCATCCAACATTCCACCATTATGCCTATCTAATTTATAAAGTATTCTTAACTTTTATCATTCAGCATAAATATAAACATAAGCGTACTCATTAAATATGTCCTTTTTTGTAACAGAAATAAAGTTCAAAATTGGAATCAGTAAAGAAAGAAATAATAAACTTGTATTCAGTGATAGATAATCCATGTCAAATAAGAAGCAGAAGTCTGCCACCACATTTGTTGTGAGTAAGGCTGAGCATTGCGCTGCTTCGAATCAGCTCATCATATGAAAGGGTACTCGAACTTGAGCCCAACTTAACGACAGATTTTCAAGCTTGGCTTCTTCGTTAACTGAAGGAGCTTGTTATTGACCGAGCAAGAGCTTCTATTTTGCAAGCCCAAAGTGTTCAGGATCTGCTTATTTATGAGCCAAGCTCTAAATGCAGTTTGAGCTTGGCTTGTTTCCTAATAGAATGAGCTCAACAGAGGTTGTTTTTGAGCCAAGAGCAAGCTGTTCATGAACAGCTTGGTTCATTATTCACCCTGCCACATGCTTGTGGGCCTTACAGCCATGTCTGGAGTCACTGATGAATTTCACAAATGCTTGTGGTCTCATTCACCCTCTCATAGGAGAAAGAAAATGATATCATAATTTAGTCTACACTTGAAAGATTGCATTCGAAACTTGATATAGGAATCACAAACTCCAATCCTTCTCTCAACTTCAACCCTCCTGCCCTAATTAGACTATATATGTCCCATCATTTTGCACAATCAATCCCTGATAACAAAAAGATCATACGGAGATTTCTTTGGCTATCAATTTTGGCGGGACCTCATTCTCATTTATATTAACACTAAGCATATCATTTTCAGAAATTGCTTATCTCAGGACAGTAGCTTTTAAAACTCACAGATTTCTTTAGACATAACTCAGTTCCTTGACCCAACCATATTATGTATTTGGTACTCTATTTAATGCTTCCAAGTCAATTAAATCCATCTATTTTCAGCTCTAATTTCTTGTTTGTCTAATAAAGAAAACAGCCTCCTTCATGATTGTCCTTCCATAATGTGATTGATAGTGAACTATCTGAATGCCGTTTTCTACATGGTGTATATGGTGCTCTTATTAGACTAAACTACCAGAGCAGCATGTAGGCAACCCACAAAGCATCAAAAAGAAATCTTTGATGTAAACTGATGATTCAAAGTACCTGGTGAAGGCTGCTTGATTGACTCTTGTTGAACTAGTGACCACTCATTCTCCAATCTCTGGACCCTTTCTTCCATTAAATTCTGACAGTAAAGATGAAGAGTAACAGTGTCATCCAAAATGCCAGTTGACGTTATTAATTGATATGAAGAATGGAACAGACCAACTCTCTTTTCTTTTCCTCTAATTCTTCTAATTTGACACTGTCTGATGATCCCTTCTCCAAATGTAAATTTTCTGTACTATTGGAATCAGCAGTTAATGCTTCAGGTTGATCGATTTCCTTTGCCGCAAGTGCCCTTTCCAGCTCAGCCTTTAAATCCTTCTCGATTAGGTCCATTTCCTGCAACCAAACATCTTTAGCAATAATATTTGCAAGTGAAAAATAAAAATTGCCTATCAAAGAAAATTAATGTGAAAATAAAACAAAATGAAAAAAAAAACAACCATTTGATAGTCAGTTGAGAAACTTTTAAATTCTTGTAGGTGACGAGCATTTGTTGAGTTATGCTCATTGAATTCTCAGGAAAGGATAAACTTGAAGGAACATGGGCATATCAGAAAGGCAAAAGGAAAAGCACTGCATGAAGGAATTTATATTTAGCGAAATTTTAAAATTACAGTCGAAAAAATTGATATGAACTTAAAACCTCCAGAAGTCAACACCGCTAATGCAGGAAGAAATAAAGAGAAATGGCTTGGAAGTGATAACTTCTGACCCTCAGTTTACTCTGAAGTAGGTCAGCCTCATGCAACTTCTCCTGAATTTTCTTCTGGCAGTTTGATATAGCCTTTTCATATGCAGCATTTTCTTCTTGCAGAGTGGCAGCTCTTAATTGTGCCTACGGAAAATCTCAATGTTAGATTAGGTACATAAAACAAGAAGGTATGGGGGAAAAAAGAAACAAAAGAAGCCAGCAGCTTCACGACAAGTTCTAGGCAACCGGTCCGGATGCAAACTATAGCAACAAAAACGAACACGCAACGCAGAATAAGAAGCCGTAATCAAAATGAATGAAGCCTGAATAAATGCAAAAGATTGATATGGCAGAACAATTGCTGATTTTATTTCCCGCATAATATTCAGTTTGGTCTTTCCTTTTCACTTAAAGAATAATCTTTTCGAAGCGTTCTTGAGAATTCTTTGAATAACATAATTTTATCAACTAATCACTCACACACACAGAGAGGGAGAGAGAGATCTGATGTTGTCCGATCCAATGGCCCAAAACCCTAATAAAGAAATTTAATGAAAGAAAGGCGTACATAGATTTCACGCGATCCATACAAATGCAACAGAGTATACACGAAATTGAAAAGGGGGGATGGAATTAAATGGAATTTTGTATGGTATATAAATTGATTTGGGGAATGGACGGAGGAGGGATCAGACATACCTGTTCTCGGGTGGCGGAGTGGGAGTTGAGTTGGAGGGCGAGGGCGGCGTTGGAGGCGAGGGTGTGGGCGTGGAGATGGGGGAGGCGCTGGGAGATGTGTGCGGGAGGTATCCGGAGCCGTAGATCCTGGATCGAGCGCCTCAGGGAGGCCGCCTTCTGGTCCAGCTCCAGCGCGTACTGCTGCTGCTCCGGCGTGAAGACCACAGGCAGCCGCTCCTCCTCCTCCTCCTCCCCGCCCTGCCCGCTCCCTCCCACCACGTCCGCCGCCCACGCCAACAGACCCGCCATCTCTCTCCCTTCCTCGTGATGCAGGAAGGAAGATGCAAGGCAGGGTTACTTGGCTTTGTTTCAGGGCAAACTCACCCAAACTAGAGTCAGACTCAAAATTTTTCATGTTCTTTTTCTGTCTCTCCAATTTAACTCGAATCAGTCCACACGTTTTCACACGACTTGACCTATGTTTGGATTAGAATTTGTAGGGTTGGGTTAGGGTTCAGGTGAGACAAGTTTATTTGGTGAGCTAGAGTCAAATTGGGTTAAGGTTGTAAACTCAATCAGCTGCATGAAGAAAGCTATGCTCCATGTAGGGGAGGTCTCTTCAGCAGCCGCTTTGTTATCTTCTGGGATGGCCAGAAATATTTGGAGTACTCTTTCCGTTGTTTCAGCGTCCAGATTCGTCCTTATTTCTTAGGTATCTCCACTCCTTGGTTATCTTAAAGTGAACTTTGACGGTAGTGTATCGGTGGACGGGACGGTGGAAGGTGTGGGTTTTGTGATCAGAGACCATTCCGGCAGGTTGGCGGCGGCCGGCGGGCGCCGTACGCCAGAACTCACGGTTGTGGGATAGAGTTGTAGACAACTTGGAAGAGTATATCCTATGTGAGGCGGGTACTTGGTGCCAAGCGGGTGTGCCTCAAGAAGGATTCTTCCATAGTGATCGACTAGATATGGGGAGCGAATATGTATGGTGATGGCCACCCTCTCATTTGTGAGACTCGTAGATTGGTTCTGGAGATGGATGCATTTCGGGTAGCACATGTGTTTCGGAAGGCGAACATGGCAGCAGACCGAGTCGCCACCTTCGTCGTGCGGCACACCGAGAAGTTTCTATGGACATTCGCGGATGACATTCCCTCTTCTTTATACTCTTTATTCCCTTTTGATTTGGCAGGATGTACGCATATTAGAGCAATATGAATTGCCATTTTTATCAAAAAAAAAAGAAAAAAAAAATCGAGCATACTTACAACAATAGTGCAGCTAATTGGATGACATCCTTCGTAACCAATCATAGCGGATTAGTGCTAATGAAAGACATTGGTATTGCTATCCTAGAGATTACAACATATTGGCGTCCGATGCTAGAGGATGTGTATACTCAAAAGCCTCATAAAACTGATGCCCTAACTAATAAAAAATAAATAAAAAACTGATGACAATATTAATAATATCACTTCACTTAACAGGCAATATTAGACTGACTAATCTTTCAGGAAACTAAAGTCCGACGAGATACAACAAGAAGCATTCAGGCAAATGCTAAAAGGAAACAGAAAAAGTTCTGCGACGGGTACCGAGGACTCAGATCTTGCTGCAATTTACTTTTATTTCGAGAATGAAGCTTCTGCATTGACTTGCACGTCGATTACAATGACTTAAAATTACAATCATGCATGCACACAAAACAATAATGAAAGGCATTGTTATAGAGTCAATAAAACTAATCTCTAAACAATAAGTCTATCTGATCCTCATCTTTCGCCCTGAGGAGAGTCTCCCACCCTCCATCTTCAACATATGGAGCAAGAAATCATTCCAGGCGTCGACCGGCCCCGGCAAACACCAATGGACGCAGTCGTTGTACAACGTAACATTGGCATTTGGCAGATGGCCATAGCGACCGGGGTGCCCATCCGGTCTCAGGAACATCACTTCAGTAGTATCCAACAGCCTAAACTTGAGACCCTTCTCTCTGCCCTCCCTCTCAGCTGCTTTGAACTCCTCCACTTGCGTCAAATAGAGCTCAAGATTCATCCCCTCCAGCCTCGTCTCGTTGCTTCCGAAGGGCCTCTTCCGGACGCAGTCCCCTCCCTTGTCCCACTCACCGTTCTCAAAGTGGGCCGGAGCAAAAGTTCTCAGGAACGTCATGCCTTTATATCCTTCCAGATTCAGCAAGGCTTGGAACGTAGTTCTGAAGGCCTTCCGATAGCCATAATACATGGTGAGGTCGGTGATGTTCTCAGTTTTGCAGTAGAAGCACCCCACAAGGTGGTCTTTCTCGTAGTACATGGTGGGCCGGAAGAACCAGTGTCCGGCGGACACGATAACGTAGTCGAACTCCTCGATCTTGGTCGTCCAATTGGCATCGGGTTCGTCTAAGTTGAGGTTGTAGAGGCCACTTAGTCTTGGGCCGCTGGGATCAGCATCTTCAGACTTCACGAGATATGGCGACCAGATGTTGGCTAGGGTGAAGTTGTGGGTGGGGTAGAAATAGCGCCTGGACTTGTCGTCCGATGTTGCAGGTGAGACATCTACTAAGTATGTTACCTGAAAATAGTGGATGAAAGAGGAAGTGCAAGGGAAAGTTACAATCTTTCACATTAATTCATGTAATTGATTCTTTTTCTTTTTTTTTTTTGTTACAGTTAGTTGGATATCCTTAAATATACCATGGTCGATCCTGTAGGTTACAATATTCTTGTATTTTTTTATTAAAAAAATTATGAGGAAATTTTCAAGAATAATTTCAACTCCTGCATCTGGAAGCATGTATATGTGCCGGTATATTATTGGCGATTTACACGAAGCTTAAGCAAATTCTTTCAGCCCAGCCTTTTGAAATAGACCATTTGAATAATTTGGGTACAAATGGATGGCATTAGTTGAACCTCTACGAGCTGAGCTGATTTGGATACGCGGTGTGGAAAGTGTTGCATGCTTAAGCTAATAATAATTAAGTGGTACCATGGTTAGGAAAAAGTCTTAATTTTTGTGACAATTAATTGTTTATGTTTAGACCTGGTTGACTATTGTGCGCTCTAGCCTAAGTGTCTTGGATGTGGGCCGAGTCAGCTTTGAGTTTAGGTTTTGAAATATGGTTCGTTCGTTTTGGTGAGTCGAGTAAGGTAAGGTTCGGTTCGGTCATATTTGGACCAAATCTAGATTTTAGACATCAAAACCATTTTATTTTTTCTTTTTTCGTTTTCTTGCTAGAGATTGAACCACATTCGTGACTGAACTTGGTCTCTGATTGAACTTAAATCTTACTGTTTTGGACCCAAATTTGCTAGATTTTGATTTGAGCTTTTGTTCTTCATTTGCACGTGGGTCAGGTCCAAATCAAGTTAAGTACTGGTCTGAATCACGTCTACTTAGATCAAATTCCACCCTAATTAGGACTATCATTTAAAATGTTGAGTACCGGTGCATATCGATCGCAATATTTTTAAACATCGTTATCATGGCTAACAAATTGCTAATGGCATGCACCTGGAGAATCTTTCATCAAAAATGACATACACCTAGAGAATTAGGTGATTCTAAATCGAAACCTCCTCTCAACAAGAGAGAGGTGCATTCCTTGGACTAAAGCCATGCTCGATTGTCACAATTATATGAGGCTGCTAGCTTTCCCCAATCTTGCATTATCATGTTTGTTAAAATGTCCGATTCAAGCGATCCCTACTACAAAATGACATATACGAGCCGATGTTTTGGAAATTCCAATGGCTAGTTCACTAGGGCTCCACATGAAAGAAATCTATGGGAATGGAATTGGACATTGTGAAAGGGGCCACCAAGCCACCCAACTCCATTAGGTGTGAATTAACCTATATTTTGATCCATGATTCTTTAAAGGGACCACCAAATTTGGTGACACACACTATCATATTTGATGTGATTAGTTACGATTGTAGCGCATGCACGTTAGGTAAGGAAATGGTTGGATAAGGATATTAGAGAGCTCTCCCATTAGTAGTGGCATGCAAGGCCGCTATTATTGTTATATAATTAAAAGATAGTTGGAATGTCTACTACACAATTAGACGAAAGCCAAGGCTGGATGTCCAAATTTCTATATATTTGTATTGTAATATGAAAACTCAACTCAACCTACCAAATGCCCTAAAGTTTAACAAATGTAATCCAAGAGACATGTCCAAAACCGACGTGACTGCAGCTGGTCCAAGACAATGCACTACTTGCATCTTTCAATAGATAAGGAGAATTTCTTTATTCAAGCTTTTCTTTTTTTTTTCCTTAAAAACAAAAAACAAATACTAGATACCATATGATAAACCATTTAAATCATTAACAATATGACCTCTTGAGATATATATATTTATATGGAAACAAGATTTATTTGGTTTAAACACTCACAAACTATTGTGAATTATGCTTTAGAAAGGTTATTCATTGCATGAACATTTAATGTAGGTAAGCAATAAGATTGTGGTATATGCGATATGAAAATTCGTTTGGATATTTCCGGTTTGGATAATGATGACAATGGCGCATTGATTATACTGTGAATGTTTAGTCATGCCATCCATATTATATATATGAATCATGAATGGATAAAAATTCAGTTGGACATGTAAATTTTTATCTTGATCAGTGATGAAACATAAGGAAACTCCACAGCCATGCTTGGATCGATTTCGAACCTGGCAAAGCCTTTGAGATTCTTTGTTGCTACATGATCGATCATATTCGATGGAAGAATTGCTAAAATAAAAATCATTTTATTCAATTTTGTCTTGTAAGGGGAGAGGCCGAGGAAGAGCAAGAAAGAATAATACCGGAAGAACTATCAATTTGAATAACTTAGACCAAGTACCAGAAAAATAATATTACCAAAATTTAACCTAGAACATTGGATAATGTTGCATGGTTTTTTATGTGAGGTTTATGTGCTACTTAAACATTTCTCTAATGAAGTGTATGAAAAGATTATGGACAAACTTGCCTTCACATTAGCCCTAGTACAGCGTTGCATGAACGAATTATTGATCATTTAAAAAATGTTACATTTAGTACTTGACAAATAATTAAACCTAAATGGATGTGAAAGAAAAAATTGAATGGGAAAAAGAAAATTGGAGTTGCGTATGTGGGAGTGGTTTACCTTAGATAAAAGACACACCAAAGACTGCATCTGGTTTCTTCCAACTGAGTCCCCAACAAAGGCCAAGGACTTTCCTCTAACAAGCTCTAGAAATTGAGCCGGGTTGAAGATGGGTAGCTCACAATCATTAGGTTTCCATCGCCACTTCATGAAGTCGGTGTCAGGCCTTCCATACTTTATACAGTTCTGGTGGTCATGGATCGCCCAACACGTCGCATTCGTATAGTATGGTGCTTTAGGATTCGGAACCCATTCCCCTTTAAAGATATCGCAACTCTTAGCTAGTCCTACGCTCCTTATTGGATCATCCATGTCTCCATGAGAAGAAGGAGAAGGGGGTGGAGAGGCAGAATTCTTCCATGGAAATGATGAGCCTAATAAAGGGAAGAAATAGAGGGGAGAGATGGTGAGGAGGACTAGTGTCAGTGTTAGGCAAAGAACTATTTTTGGGGTGTTTTCAGGGTTTGTTTTCCTCCAAGAGGGAAACTCTGATGCATAGGTCTTCATTGGATTGGAATAGGATGATGAGAAGAAGCCGTGCATGAAATGGAAAAGGAAGAAGCTTGTACAATTCCGCAAGCTAGTGTTTGGACTTTATAGAAGATTTTGATAGTCCATCTTACAAATAACACCCTATCATTTAAAAAATTTCTTCTCACGTTCCTGTGATATTTGTTACCAATATCAGATCGTGCAATTATTACATAAAAAGAGATAAAATTTTGCGAAAGGCCTTCCCTGAATGCCCATTCCAAAAAGGAGGACATTCCTGTACGGAGTTAAAATTTCTTTTTTGTTTGGTGGGAAATTAAAATTTAGTGGTAAAAACTAAGGACTATACTGAGAAAGCAGATGCTGCTAAGAAAGAATTAGCGATGACTCATAAGAGGTGGGGTTCACCATGTCCTTCCTCTCCCTTCATGTAACGCATATAAATTTAATATGAGACCCACTTCCTAAACACTGTAAATGGGGTCTTCATCAAGTTTGCCATATTAGTTTGTTTGGAAGTTTCTAAAAGGGATCCTCAACTACCGTGCATTATTTGGAAGCTCCAAATGATGTGTAGCCTATATTCTTTGTTGGATATATAAGAGAATAACTTTATCAATCACTCATGGAGTAGGCATTCCGATTCTGCACCAAACATCGATAGTTTAATCAAAGACAACGTATTTTATGATTACGTTTGTTGCAGATAGAATCTGTGGATTGTATCAGCAAATATTTAAGTAATGTCCCACTCATGGTAGCTTTGGTGTCCAATTTGCTATCCTATGGAAAAAAGCTAGCCGGAAGATATTATTTGGATTTTTTGATCCTGTATAAATATCTAAAATTTATCCAGTACATAGCTAATGTAAGGCTAAATATATAATCATAAGCACCATGATCGGCCCGTGGTCAGCCTCGATAGGCTCGTTTTTTATTGTCCTTTAGTCCACATATACTATGGGTTGAATTCGCTCTGATATCATTTGTCGCAATCTAGGACCTCACCTAAAAAATATAGCCGGAAGGTATATTTGGATTTCTTGTCTACCTAGTGTATAACTGATATGGGACTAAATATATGCCTGCACACAAGCAAAGATGTAGATCAAGCCAATATAAGATGTGCATTTAACGCCACACTGTTACATTGCATTACGTGACTGCCATGTTTGGACTTCGGAGCCTGTATGAGGCGTGCAGCCAATCACATGCATGCTAGTCCATGAGCGTGTACCCTTGCAACCATGGGCTTTTCTACACATTAGATAACAAAATGAATTAAGTCATAATTAATTACCTAGTTCAAAGGAATAATTATGATAGATCGAATGATTTATATAAAGATAAATAGCCATTCCGTGAGCAAGAAAGACCGAAAAACAGGTGGCACTTGGTTGCATCAATGTGTGACATCTCATAATACAATACCTAACATCGTCATCTGATATGTCTTGCCCACCTAAATTGGTCCCCCGAGCATCGGAAAGTATTAAGTATCGAGATTGGATGAAATTTGGCCTAACAAGGTTCATAAGCAAGAACTTTTGGATTTGCTTACCTTTCCTAATTGAATATCAGATCGACGCTGACATTTAATTTTGATGACTATGTTGACCTAAATTTGGATTAGTTTGCTAACCAATGAAATGAAGATGTACTTCATCTAAATAATACCGTTAACTATGATGTTGCTTTTATTCTTTTAAATAATCTACATATCAAACCTTAAGGATAGCCCTATCACCAATCAATTAATGGGAAAATCTGCGTGGAATTGCTGCAATTGTTCAATTTGTAAAATTGTATCTTAAGCTTCACTGCCCAATCTAGTGCAAGGTCAATTGTCTGGGAATTATAGTCCAAAACGATTTGATGGGGACGCATAACTTGCTCCCAACCTCATATTAACTCCACATTAATTGGTTTTTTTCTTTGTGTGTGTGTGTGTGTGCAGTTTTTCCTCGAAAGAATGACCCTTCCAATTCATAGACTCTGAAATGAAATGCAAAATCTAATTAATGTATTTCAAGACTTGCGATGCTGCCTATAAGATTTAATTAAGCACATACAATGAAAAAATATATAGCTGCCCAAAGTTTATGAACATGATGAAAGGTCCAGACAATAGTGTAAGGCAAGAAATGACAAAAAGAGCTCAACATTTATTTTGAAAAAAATTTGCAATGCCAGGATTGAGAGTAGTCAGTATGACTCACATAACATAAGAATTGAGAATTGTGTGACTTAAAGAATCAATGCAATGCACATCCGAATAAGTTTTTCGCAGGCAACAAATGCATCTTAGAATTTAAAGTGAACATAATGCCCAGCATTAAACTTAAGCATAAGAGAATTTTAAAATTTACTTTCTCCTTCAGATTTTATAAATTTGCCACTTAACCATTTGCTCATTTTATTATACTAGTTGTATTTATCCATTAAACCTTAAGGTTTTGCAACTTGGAGTTTGCGTTACACTTTATTTGGATTTCTGAACCTCTAAAATATCTGAGGTGGCAGTTCTATGGTGACATCTTACCCACCATAATTTTGGTTACTGTCCATCTAGATCTCCTAGTCATACTCCCAAACCATGCCGACAGGCATGCAGCCAAAGGGCCATCATGGAGTCTCCAAAATGCAGGATGAAGAGGAAGGGAAGGAATCAAAATAAATCCTCAGGTATAGAGAATAAATTATATGGTTGGTTTGTTGATATCATTTGGTTGGTGTACCATGCTCATCATCCTCTTCACCAACCCAAAGAAAAGCTCAGTATTTGTCTTAGTGCAGGATATGGACCAGACCAGCTCCATTTACTGTAATGAGTTCTTTCCATGGGTAAAGTCCTATTTGCAAGGCATGGACCAGCCGAATTCCTGGGCCCCTCTCTAGTGTGCTTCCATGTACCAAGATGTCGTTGCCTCCTGAATTGTGAGAGGCTCTTGTGCTTATCCAGGAGTTCAAGGTGGCATCACCAACTGCCTCATTTTGGATTTAGAAGGGATTTTGATTGGATGGAATTCTCGTCATTTCTCTATCAGAACTTCTATCCCAAAAAAGGATTCTCTCTTACAGTGGACTTGTGCTGCAAAGTTCTGAAGAGAAGCCTAATTGTTTTAGCTGTCTATGGGACAGACGAAAAGAGCACGGAGGGATTTGTTTTTTCAATAATTGAAACAATTCAGGGCCTCATCCAGAATACTAGCTAGATGGTATTATTTGAATTTTTTGATTCTATATAAGTATCTAAGATTTATGCAGCGAATAACTGATGTGAGACTAAACACACGTCTGCACGGATCCTTGCATGAATCCCAAACAGATTTTTTCAAAGGCAGATCAATTATCAAAATTTTTTAAAGTGTCAAGCCAGACTTTAAAAAGGCTTTTGGTAGGATAAATTGAAATTCTTCAGCCTCTGCAGCCCTGGTGGTGAATTGTGCGCCAAGTAAATGGATTAAATATTGGCGAGGCCTTGGACAGGGAGATCCGCTATTGGCAGCATTATTTATTCTGGCTACAGATGTTCTCCCCAAACTCCTCAAGCAGGCTAGATCACTAGGATCTATTGAAGGCATTGGTAGCAGCAATGTCTTCTCTAACATCAGAAGCCCCTTCTTTGTAGATGATGCTCTTCTCTTCTGTGCAGGCAAAGCTGAGTCACTGGTGGTGGCCAAAGCTATCCGCCTTGTGTTTTGTTTTTTTTTTTGGTACAACGGCGGCTCACACCCTACAGGTGTGAATGCGGCCTACAAAGTCGGATGGCAAATTATCTGTGGCTGTGTCCAATATGGGGCATGAGTAGAATTTATCAATCATTTGCTCATCAAATGCCCCATTGCACGAAATCTCTGGAACTGCATCAAAATGCAATTGAATTTGAGTGGTTGGTTGGCCATCAAATTTGCATAGCCTTCGGGCTGATTAGAGGTAGAGAAAATTCCAAATTTTAGTGATAAAGACGGGAGATCAGCTATGCACGGCCCAGCGTCAGGAGATTTGGGGAGAAAGGAATGCAAGAATTTTGTGGACTTCCTCCATTTATTCAATTCTCCAAAGAGTGCTGCATAGCTCACACTATTGGGAACATTTGTGCTCTTAAGAATATGAAAGACAGTGATGAAAAGTTGCGGAGCTCACTAGGGTTTTTGGTGCATCACCATCTTAGCTAAATTGTGATTCTGCATTCTGATTTGCACAATATTTTATTCAAAATTTGCCATCTCGATTCTGGTGCCGTCGGTATAGTATGGTATAATTTTTTTTTTGATATACCGAGTATCGGTACGCCATCCATACTGGATAACGGTATCAAATTGGTATGATACAGTATGCCCTGTGCCTCTCGATTCAAACCAGTACGACGTACCTTGATTATACTAGTAGTTTCTTCCGCTCTATTTTCTTCTCTATGCCACTCATGTGCTCCTCTTTGTACATTCCTCTAATGTCTTGTACATTAGCCTCTGTTTTAAATAAATAGGGAGAAGCTTCCTACTTCCTCCAACTTTCATTAAAAAAAAAAGGTGAAAAATCGAACTTTAATATCATATTTATGTTAGTGGTCCAAACTAATTAAATCAACTTACCATCCTTATGCGCATAATTAGATGGGTCTAGTTTTGTGCCTCATGCCTGGCTTAGCTCAGTAGTCATTCCTAGATTTCATCAACTATGGGGTTGGGGCTAGGATTACCACTTATACATGTGACTCCATAGGAAGCAAGCAAGAATTAACCCAAAAGCTGCTATTAAGCAGCCAAGTTTCTTTAGGAAAATAAAGGTTGCAATTAAGCCAGTAAAGGTATTTCTTTCCAAGAGTAACCCTTTACTGAGAGTCATCAACAGAACTTCCCTCTGTAGACAGACACAGGACTGTTAATTGCTATCGTAGCTCCACTAATAATTCACCTCAGTTTAAAGGGGAAGGGAAAAAAGTTGACATCAGTGACTGGAGGGGTTTATGCACCATTAGTACTTAATATCAGAAAATGGAGGGTTTATCCATGAAGATTGGTATATCATGAAAAGCATATGATAAATCCTGCAATGTAAGAGAGAGAGAGAGAGAGAGAGAGAGAGAGAGAGAGAGAGAGTCTCCTTCGTAGTCACTGGATGCAAAACAATTTTAACCACAAAAACCGAAGGTGTTTAGGTGACAAACTCTGTTCTCGTATCAGTTCTCATGCTTTCCAAACCTAAAGATTTAGTACCTTTCTTGCTGTTCTAAACACAGAATCACAGTTATGGGGAAAAAAGTATGATATCCTTTGCGTGAATGGGAAAAAATACACAAAGCTTCATTAGAGAATTGACACAAAAAGGCTACATAATTTTGCAATTTAGGGCACTTCACCTGCACTATGTGAGCGAGTGGTAAGCAGTACACTGCCAATAGGAAAACCCACAATTATTCCAATATTAATATCTCAGATTACTGCCCATGATAGTATATGATACTCTCAATCACAATATAGTGTCAACTGATTGTTTAACTAGGGTCAGTAGCAGAAATTTGGCACAAATTCCATGCGATCCAAACTTCAATCTGAATTAATGTAACAAATAACTTGACTCCGGTTATATATCGGATTTTGGTAGTAGGTTTGAGTTGTGACTTGCGAGCGATGAGCATGTGGTTTATGTTATTTTAATAATTATGTTAGTTATTTTTCTTGAACTGCTCTCTAGTAGCCTAGAATCATGTATTTTGTGTTGTTTGAGTAGCAGTCACTTTAATTTGACCAAATTATATGGGCTTTATTCTAACCAAATCCTGATGGTTGCTTTAACCATTTATGCTGACCAAAACGTAATGATGCAATAATGAATTGAGAAACTGCACCAAAATACACAGCTATACACAGTACCAAACCGGCAAAAAAAAGGACATGCCATTGCATGATAAAAAAACACCACCTAGTTAACCTCTCATACAAATCCTAAAGTGATAAGCATTAGTTCACTCACAAGCCACCAAAATGGTTTCAATTTTTGCTTTATAGGCTAAAATACTGGTGCATGAAAGCAATTTGGAAGCCAATCAAGTTTCAATCTTCTCTACTATCATCTTAGTCACAATTTTGCGAAAGTGGGGTTTACCAAGCATGCAATTGACATGATATAAAGTCATAGAGTGATCTTGCAGCCTGAAAAGTATGTACTATCATCAAGAGGAATCTGAGTTTCTTAGTTCTGTATAAGTATCTAAGAACTATCCGGTGAATAACCGATATAGGGCTAAATATATGTCCATTAGTGTAGTGATAATTTAATTTGTGCAAAAGTATTGTAATATTGGCGCAGAATGGTTGACTTCAATCGTGATATTAAAAGTAGTCCTAAGAAATAGATGATGTTAGGAGGCACTCCATTAGGTTAGCTTTTAGTTTTGGCATATAAATGAATGAGAAGTATTATGGCAACCCATTGCAGTCACAGATTCACAGATACGTTGCGGTCTAAAGTGGTGTCATCAAATTCATGATAGATTAATAAATCTTGGTTTGGCAAATGCTTTCCCATAAATAGAATTTGTTGTGTAGAAATCTAGCACAGAAGCTAATTTAGACTCACTAACCAGACGAAACGTGATGGACTTCCATCACTCGTGGACGGCAGATCATGCGCTCGCATAGAAATGTCTATACGAGTATCTGCACCACCGTCCACCGGGGATCAGGTGGTGAGTGCACGGTGCGTTCTGGCGGTGACCACATCCACCGCCAGAGATCGAGTCGCGAAAAATCCCCCAAACCCTATGCGCTCCCCCTCCCTTGCTCATTCTACCATCGACTGCTCGAAGGCCGGACGAATCCAAACCCAAACCCTCGCGAGAGATAAGAACCTGTAAATCTTCCCTTTTTTGCTTCCATTTCGTTCTCCTGGTGATCGTTCTTATACCGGCGAACCCCAAGGGTTATTGTTCCTTCGTTTGGATTTTAATCTGTTGTGGCTTTTTCTGTTGTGAAAATTTCGTTTTCTTTTTTATTTATTGATTTCATTTTTGGCCTCTTTTATAAGAAACATGGAGAATAATGCATAGGTTTTGGATTTAGAGTAGAATCGGTGGTCTTTTTTCCTGTTTTAAAGAGAACCAATTGTTCCTCATCGTCTCTGGTCTTCGTATTTGGTTCATTGTTGAGGGTTTTTATTTTTATTGAGAAAAAGCGAGATGCAATGATTTGGGGTTGTAAGGACGATGGTGGAGGAAACCAATGTTTTCCAGTTTTCTACGGAGCTGATTGGATGAGACATCTAAGGAACGCCCAATTATTGGAAAAGTTTTCTGATAGCATATATTTAGAATGATTGGTGTGCAAGGATTAAAATTTAATCCCAAGTGAAGATAGATGGAATAAGGTTAATTGGTCATAATAAACATCAAAATGCTTTCGTTTTTAAACGCTTCTGATCACCTGGACGCGACAAACAATATGATTTAAAGTAGGATTTAGAGAGCAATGAGAAGAGTAGCAGATATGCTCCAAATAGGCGTAGGGATCACTCCCGTTTATTTTAATTGCAACTATGGTGGGAAGGTTATGTTAGATTAAGTGAATGGGAAGAAGAAGTCTAAAGAAAAGGATGAAAAATGTCACTAAACTGTGGGAAAAGAGTCTTGTGGGTTGTGGTGCACCTGATCCTTGCATCTGTGTCCTCTCAAAGTAGGATGTTGTGAGAGCTTCACTCTTGGATAAATAAGAGGAGAGAAAGGAGGTAAAGAAGGAGAAGGGTGAAGGAGAGGGTTAAAAAGGAGAGAGGGAAAGAGGAGGAGAGGTTTAAAAAAGATAGAGGGAAAGAGGAGAGGAGAGGAGGGGTGCAGTCATGGTTATGGAAAACTGAGGTTTCGGTCATCTCGGTGGGTGGCCAAGTCCAAAATGAACGGAGATCTTGGCTTACCTTGACAAAGTGAAACTAGAAAAAACATGGAACTAAATGAGATATTTTTGATATTAGAGCTAACATTTTAATACCATTACACCAAATTCAAGATTAGCTTCTATGTTTGTCCATTTATTTTGAAATTAGTTAGTTAGAAAACTTATTTAAGGAAGCAAAAAGGTGATTGGACATATTAGTTGATATGTTTGTCTCGTATTGAGCGATGCCTCAGAATTTTTAGGTTCATATTTGCCAAGATATTATGTACTGATATTTCATATATGGCTGTATATCATATTGGGGTTGGGGGATGCACTTGATACCAATACAAAGTCAAGACCTTGGCCGAGTTGAAAACCATGGGTACAATTGAAGATGAGGGAAAAAGAATGAAAGAGACTCTGTATAGAACTAAGTTGCTGGCTACCCAACCATGTTTTAGGTTGTATCAGAGTGCATGCACAGTAAAGTTAACTTGTTGGATGGGAGAATCTTGGCGGCTGACTTGTCCTTCCTCAAGTATTCTTAATCTCAATATTTGTTTCTGGGATTCTAGTTGACGAGAGAGAAAACTTGAGTCAATCGTAAGAAACTTTTTGCATGAAATAAGTATAAACAGAGGGAACACAGTCCATTTGTTGAACCTAGTTAAGGTTCTTTAATCCACAGACATCACAGTTCTGGTGAGCATTGGGTATCACAGAATGTGAATTCTGGTGGCTGGCTTCTTATGGCCACTAAATATAAAGTGGAAATTGGAAGTTGCATCCAGTATTTTGGAGCAATATGTTTGTAGTTTTCTCCTGTGCAAGATTTCTGCCTCTCTCTGTGTACGCGCGCGTGCGCGCGCTACTCATGCGAAACAAGATGGGATTGCTAAATTACTTTGAGAGGTAGAGCACTCGGTGGTGGTCTGGTGTACTGTGTTTCTTATGTCGCAGATGTGTAAATGAGGGGATTTGAATGAAAGAGTCCTTGATGATTTTTTTAATTCAAAAAACTAAAGATGGATGATGCAATAGGCAAACGGGGTTAAATATTGTCCATAACATGGTAACGACATTCTTCAAATTATTGAAAAATCTGAATTTATTCTCAGTATACAAATTACTTGAGAATTGCCCAGTTGTTCACAAGTTTTATGATTTGCCAATGAATCGTTCATGAATCACTAATAATTCAAGAAAAATATATGGACCATGCATAAATGTTGCTATTCTCTGATGCCAGTGCTGTTAATTTTGGCTTTTTTACTGTTTTTGCCTCTTCCATGCTGGTTCTATATTAATAAACATATAAATTATTCTATAATCTTATATTCTTGATTTCTGTTGATTTACTTTGAAACTTCTGCTGTCTAGATCCTTTCCAAACTTTTGCTGAATTTTCTGATTTTTTCTTAAATGCTAAACTTGCAACTGTGATCCTTAGATTTATAGTTACTGGACGAGTTTAATTTCAGGTTTTCAGTGTGCATTCCTCCTTTACTTACTGGCATTTGTGTCTTTTGGAGGCTCTTAAGACTTATGTTCCATGACTTATGGTGGGTTATTACATTGAATTTGGGATCTAGTTCATCATCCATTCCTCATTTCATGTTTTACTTCCAGATTTATTCTTTGCTTTGTTCAAGGTGGTATGGGTGTTTCCAAAGATTTTGATGATTGATGCTGATCTTTTATCGATCAAGTTATTTGTCTCATTTTCTATTTCAACATTTATTATAGTTTATATAAATAGATGCTTGTGGTTTGGTGAATGTCTTATTTTTACTGGCTTTTTGATCCACAAGATCATAGTGCATATCAAATCGAAAAACAAACACAGTATTGTTTTTTTTTTTGGGGGGGGGGGGGTGGTTGTTAAAACGATTGCCTCCTACCAATTATCTTAATTGTTTTGTATTTACTTCTTCCCTTTCCAAGTGATTTCTGTCTTTGTTTAACTTTCCTTTTCATATTTAGGAAAAAAAATTTCAAGGCTAATAAAGTAAAATTTCCCTTTCTTTTCTCTTTTGTTATCTCCTTTTGCTTTCCATTTACCTGCATTTCTTACTTCTTTTACATATTTAGATGTGTTCATCTGCAATAATAATTAGAGGCATTCCTTGTAAGTGGCAGCATGCTTTGGTTCTTTGTGGCTGTGGCCTGGGATGATTTTGCCCTCTAAAACTTGTAATATTATTTAGAAGACTCTTGATAAAGGAATTGTCTAATGCATCCTTTCCAGGAGAAGAGGCAAGCTTAATTATCTTGGCTTGCTTGGTGGTACTTGGAAGAAATTAGTGGTATCCTTGCTGAGTATCTTTTTTTTTATGCTAAAAGATGCGGAAAATGGTCCGTGAAACTTGCTCCCTCGTTAATGACTCCATGAATGTAGATTGGTGAATTTTTGCAAGGAAGATAAATTGTTCCCTGGATATAAGCCATAGTGAGTTCCAGGAGTAAATATCTAGTAACAACAAGCAGCAAACCTAATCCACTTATCTCTTTGTATTGTTTGGCTGTTGTTATGTCTAAAATATGCTGCTTGAGCTTGAGACTGCAATAAATTCCACTTTGGAATTTTGCTCCTTTATATGCTATATTTTTTGTGTTTTGCCAGTCATCTGAATGTTGGATTGTGCTATGAGTGGGATGATGACAAAAGATATACTAAGCCCACCATTGTCTGCTGCATTATGTTGAGCTCTGTCAGTTGATAACATTTCATCTTTTTCCTGTGTCTTTGGGGCACATTTTGACATTTCTTCTTTTCTGTATTATGTAAATTTGTTAATCTAATGATATCTCCCAGGCTGACAATTTTCTGTTATTTCATCATTTGCAGATAGGATTCTGTCGACTGTGATGGCAAGCAAAGGCCGTCAACCACCTCATTTACGGCGGCCTCTTCCTGTCCCTGGCATGCTACACCCTGAGCCATTTGGTCCAGGCATCCGCCCCCCGCCTGGTGCCTTTCCTTTTGATGTGTTGCCTCCAGAAATTTTGGAGCAGAAGCTTGCTCATCAACATGTGGAGATGCAAAGGCTTGCAACAGAGAACCAAAGGCTTGCAGCAACACATTCCACTCTGAGGCAACAACTAGCTTCTGCCCAACAAGATCTGCAGAGATTGCAGACCCGTAGTGGTGTTGTCAATGCCGAGCAAGAGCAACACTTGAGAGTCCTCAAAGACAAGATAGCAAAGATGGAAGCTGACTTGAAAGCCTCTGAGCCTGTTAAAGTGGAGTTGCAACAGGCTCGTGCAGAAGCCCATAGCTTGATGGCAGCGAGAGAGGAACTCATTTCAAAAGTCCAACAGCTGACTCAGGATATGCAGAGGAGCTATGGTGATCTTCAGCAAATCCCTGCACTGATGTCTGAACTGGATGCTCTCAGACAAGAATATCAACATTGCAGGTCAAAATCTCTGTTCTAAGGTTTATTTTTTAGCAAGGTTGCTTTTTTTTTTGAGTGAAATCATGTTTAAGATCAATTTTCCTGCTTTTCCATTTCAGAGCTACATATGATTATGAAAGGAAACTGCGTATCGACCACTATGAGTCTCTTCAGGTAATGGAGAGGAACTACATTTCCATGGTTAAGGAGGTGGAGAAATTGCGTGCTGAATTGACGAATGCTACTAACCTTGATAGAAGTGGTGCTGGTGCTTTAGGTATGCATGAACACATAATTGGCTGCCGGCCTTTCTGCATGCAGTCACTTTTTAACTTATAGTGACTAGTGGATATTAAGGTTTTCATATGGCTCTTGTAATATGTTGCAGGGGGCCCATTTGGTACCAATGCTGCACACAGGGAAAATGATTCATCTGGGCATCATTCTGGTGGACAAATTGCTTTTGAGGAAGGTTACAGAGTTCCGCAGGTGGGCATCATCTTCACTTTGTTTTGGTAAAGTTTGTCCAATTACTGTTTAATACTTGACTCAGATAATTTTCATCTGCATGTCCCACATTTCAAGATCATTTGCCTGACAATGTAATGTATTCTAATGTACTGACTTATTTAACTGTCCTATCTGTTTTCAAGTCACTTATTAACGAAGTGCTTGTGTACTAATGCACACAGAGTCTTTCTTGCTTCAGGCAACCAATATTCATTGATTCTGACAACATAAAGCAGTAGGCATTTTTGTACCCAAAAAAAAACAGTAGGCATTTAGTTTCTGCCATTAATAAGATTCTGACGAGGCACTGCTTTAGAAAATTTTAATTGATAAGGTGCTACCTCAAAATTTTGAGAAGCTTTCGAGCAGGCAGCATATGCTGAATAAATGGGCATTGCTAATTTTTCCTTTGCTCATAGAGGATAAGAAAAGGGGTTATCTGTAACTTTCATTTTAATGGTACCATTTTGTTTTTAGTTGCAGTCTTTGCTTAAAAACAGTATTTCATTTGGCTTCAAGTATAACTTTTGTCATTTCAGTTCTTAATTAATTATCAATAGACCAAATAGAGAGAACAAGAATTATTGATTCATACTATTTTTATATCTCTTGTGCATAATCTAAGGCGCCCTGTTCTTACTGAAATGCAGGGACGTGGGCCTTCAGGTGGTGCAGCTCCATATGGTGGAGGTCCAGCTGGACCTGCTTCTGCCCAGGTTGGATATGATGCACCCAGGGGCCCCGCATATGATGCCCCAAGAAATGCAAGTTATGATGCATCCAGGGTTGCCGGCTATGATGCTTCCAGAGGCAGCAGCTATGAGGCACCCAGAGGTGCTAGCTATGAGGCACCCAGAGGTGCTGGCTATGAGGCTCCTATAAGATCTGGATATGATGCTCCTCGAGGAGCAGGGGTGCCTCAGGCAGCAGTTACTGCCGGCAGCAATGCTGCACCCTATGGATCTACACAGGCACCACCCACCTATGGGTCAGCTCAGATGCCATCACCCTATGGATCGACGCAGCCTCCAAGCTATGTATCAGGGCAGACTCCAACTCGAGCAGGAGGCAGTTATGAAGCACCTCGTGGTGGGAGCGCAGTACGAAGATAAGCTTGAATTCATCCTGCCAAAGCATTTTCTGTTTTTTTTAACTATGGAGATTTCCAGGTGATAGTTCTCTCACGATAAAACATCACCGGCTTCAAGGATTCTACCCTGCTGACTTGATGGAAGCTCTCATTGTTGTTCGTAGAATTAGTGAATTACAGCAGGTGGTGAATACTTTTGTGGACAGGAATGCGCAAGCTGTTTTGTGATCAGCTGGGAATTTCTTATGAGTTATGATCTTTCCATTTGCTTACTAAATTTCAAATGTTTCTCCTTTCTTCTATTTTTTCCCACTCTTTATGCTTCTCTGAAATATTATGGGTTGCTGGCATGGATATTTTTGTTGTTTTATGGCCTCTGGCTTAACATGCATAAAAAAAACACGCCTTGCACCTTGATGTCTCTTCACCGAATGTTCGAGGACTTGCCATATCAAACTGTATCAGCTAGTTTGCACCTTTTTTTTTCCTTCAATCATGGGAGTTGTGCTGTGCGTGGCTTCATTGCTGAAGAACTTTTTAGCTGTCTGTTCAATGCCTCTTGTGAAGTGTCTCATAGCAGCACTGAATGGGCTGAAGAGTAGCATTGCGCCAAAGCGTTTTGTCTGTTTTGTCTGTTTTCGATGGATTGAGGTCCGCTTTGTTTCAGATGACTGGAAGCTGAGCATGGAATCATGGATCATGGTCACTGCAAAGTTTCATTGTTCGGTAACTGACAGTTAGCTTCCATGGAAGGGTATTAGCTTCTGTGTTAAACTGTGTGCTCGATTCAACAAAACATCTACAACCTGATAAAAATTATTGGATATTATGGCTTACTTGAGGTCAATATTTAAGACAGGAACTAATGTGGGACCTCTTCAATTTTTTATTAAGCAAAATTCCTGTGTATGTATATAGAATCATTTGTATTCACTCCAAAGGCACAGATGTTTAAGCAAACTCACCATGAGTAGGTATCACATATTACTTTGTCAAGACTTGCATGGTACATTATATTTGGTGTTTGGAAGCCCGGTCATGGAATATAGGGATACTGCCCTGTCCCACAGCTCCCCACCAATGCTATGGACACTGAAATTTTCATGGTTCATAGATTGACGGCAATCCTGGGAATTTGGACCGATGCTGCATGCTTCATTTATCCTTAGAGTTCCAAAAGAGAGTTTCTTGCTTATTTCAGTAAGGCTCGTTTGGTTCGCAGAAAAAGAAGGGGGAAAGTGTGGTCAACGAGAAAGTAATGAGATGTCTCTTGTTTGGTTGGAGTTTTCAAAGGAGAGAGACGGAAAAGTTGTATTTCTATAGGAATATGATTCCTACATTTCATGGGAAAGTCTTTCCCATGAGAAACATGGGAAAGTTACTTTCCCATGAGGCCGAAATCACTCAATTTTTACTTTTTTCCAAAAAGGCCCTTCAGCATTAAAAAAGCATTAAAGAGGCATTAAAAATTTAATTTTTATTAAGGGCATAATAGAAATTATACATAACTTTTCTAGGAAAGTGGATGGCCAACCAAATATAAGCATTTTAGAAATTTGTCACTTTCTCATGGTCAACCAAACATGCCAAAAGTACTTTTCTAGGCATTCTTTTTCTAAAAATTTGTTTTTCAGGAATCATATTACTATAAGGAAAAATACTTTCCGCGAACCAAACGAGCCATAAGTGTTGATACCTAGCACGGTTTGCTGAGATGTCCCGTCAGAGGACACTTCATTTGAATTTATTCAACTCCATGAAATTTCAAGTGTAAAAACACAAATGTTGAAGCATCAGATGCTTGTACATCTACTAAAAGCAGCCATGCAATAAATGGTAGATGAACTGATGGGAAAGGATGGAGGCAAGCTAGCATAAGAGTCGAAGTATGAAGAAAATTGGATGTAGATTGTAGTCACCAAGGGGCATCATCACAAGCTAAGCCAAAATAGTGCTCAAGATTGCATGATCATGAAGCTCAAGCATGAAGTTGAAAAGCTAGTAGCATTTAAGACCTCCAGAAGTCGAGATGGCACAAAACCACATTAAAGAGGCCAAGAAAGCATTTCAAGAATCGAGCAAAAGCTCAGATCTCTTCACATCGAAACAAGAACTTTTCATCTACAAAAGAAAGCCCAATATCCAAAGAAAGTATCGAACTCCCTTCCAGCTATTTAATCTGTCAATTGGGTTTTGAATGGCAACACCAACCATCTCATGAGTTAAGCATTCCCTGTTCTTGAATCAACAATCTGAATTCATGAACTAGGTCAGTCTCTGCTAATGTAACGCGATAAGATAAATACTCTTCCAAACTGTACAAAGTCGCCTCTTGCTGGATTTATATTGCAATCTTTTAAGGAAAAGACTAAAATAAGTGCTTGTTTATCATTTACAACTGATGGAAAAAAGAATCTATCAAATAAGATGGCATCACAGCCGTTCATCGCTATTCTCGCGTGCATCGCACGCGCTCGAGAATCTAGTTGGCCTACATAAGCAGGGACTGGCGGAGGGCCATGGCCCGTGACCGTGAGGGGGGGCGTGCGGGCAGAAGATCTCGAGATTCCGTTCCCGGAGAGAAGGGCGGGGAGGCGAGATGAACTCATCGTCGGGCGAAGGGAGGCACGATGACGACTCCGCTCTCACGGAATTCCTCGCTTCCCTCATGGACTACACCCCCACCGTATGTCTCGTCGGAGAATAACTGAAACCCTTCCTCTTTTTTTCTGTCTCGATCTTGATTTCTTATTGATTTCGATGGTACTTGTGAGAGGAGTAGATTCCGGACGAGCTGGTGGAGCACTACCTCTCCAGGAGTGGCTTCCACTGCCCCGACTTACGACTGTAGGTATTCTCTCCCCCTCTCCTTTTTTTTTTTTTTTTGAAAATCTTTTCCCCTTCTTGAATTTCCCCCTCCCCCTACCTGATTCCTGCCATCGCCCCGATGCCTTGTTATGTTGACTTTAACCTTGTTATTTTTGATCCTGACCTAGGGAATTTGACAAAAACTTGAAACTTTCTTTTGATTTTTTTAAGCTTGATTCTAATCCTAAAAAAATTGTGACGATTTGATGCTTCTTGTACGTTGATTGTTCTTGACCATGGTTTAATCGCTGTTGGACTTTGTTGAAATTGATCCTACATGCTAAATAGTAGTTTTTGTGCTGTGGATGAATTTGTTGACCATATTGGATATATGATGCTTTTTGAAAATCAAGCAGTGGACAAATTTGTTGCGAATAATAAGACTTTAGGTGAGAGAATATTGACTGGTCCCCCTCTAATTTTCTACTGATGATGGTGCTAGATGATTTGATGGAAACTTGAAACTTTCTATTGATCTCTCTTAAAAGTTAAAATTATTTGGTGAGCACTAAGGGGGTGTTAATTGGGGTCCTTGTGAGGTGGAGTAGGGGAGCAGAGTTGAGAGTACGATCTTGATTCCTTTCATGTGAAAGTTCAAAAGAAAAGAGGGCAACATGAGGGATGTAATCATTGCTTTTGGACAACCTCTTTTGCTTGAGATATATTGCTTTGGGAAGTGACAGAAATTCACTTATATGTGCCAACAGTGGGAGATCAGAGTGAATATGAACGGGGCTTTAAAGTTGAATTTCATACTCATTCGTACTCTTCCTATTCCTTAAAAGTTGCTTGTTAATATCCTATCACTATGGGAAAACCAAACACAACTTTTACTCTTTAGTATGCTTGAGTAGTATGCTGTTTCCTTTCTGTGAAGGGAATTTCGTCAAAGATACCATCAGGGGCCCATAACATATCCACCTAGTTGGAAGTTTGTAGGCATACTATGCTAACTTAAGTGAAAAAAAAAATCTTGATTGCTTTTTGAGTAGACATAAACATCGATTACTCATATTTCAGCACAAGTTTATTGTTTATATGTGTTCGAAGTGCTCTTGTGGTATATTTTCTAGATGCTGGCATGTTTTCCTTAATAATTCATCAGTTATGGTCAGAGCTTTCTCTTGTGCTAGCACTTTTTATACACCATTAGTATTTATTTAATCTTTTTACTTATGTTTTTGGGCAGAACAAGGCTGGTAGCTGTAGCTGCTCAAAAGTTCATTTCGGAGGTTGCAAGTGATGCTCTTCAGTATGTTCAGTCTTTCCTATTTCTGGCATTCTTTTGCTCCATTGAACTACGTATCATGTATTTTATTGTCGGTACTCTCTTGTATAATTTCATATAAATTATTATAGTCTCTTAGTACCATAAATACTCTATGCCATCAATCCATTGTCAGTTCTCTTGTTCTTCCTAACCTAGGCTTTTGTTAATGTGCTAAGTTCAGGGTATGTATTTTGGACTAACACATTTGATGAAGTATGCCAATTCACTTTTCATGAATCATGATTATCAAATTATGTCTACGTCTAATATGATTAGCTTTGTACGACTGATTAAGGAAGCACCTACAATATTTCCTTTCTAACTACGTAGATCCTCTCTTTCTAATACATCATATTTTTTATCTAATACAATGATATCATGGGTTTGAACTATCCATTTATTGAGTGAAACCTCCCTACGTGGCTAGCTTTTCTATACTTATGCCTAAAATTATTTCTATAAAGCTGTTGGACTAACACATTTGATGAAGTATGCCAATTCACTTTTCATGAATCATGATTATCAAAGTCTGTCTACCTCTAATATGATTAGCTTTGTACGACTGATTAAGGAAGCACCTACAATATTTCCTTTCTAACTACGTAGATCCTCTCTTTCTAATACATCATATTTTTTTTCTAATACAATGATATCATGGGTTTGAACTATCCATTTATTGAGTGAAACCTCCCTACGTGGCTAGCTTTTCTATACTTATGCCTAAAATTATGTCTATAAAGCTGTTGGCATTGTCTAGAATTTCTTTTTGAGTCTAATTTAGTGACTTCCCTTGTTCCCTTTATATTTTACTGTTTAATATTGAATAACTTGTTCTCAACTTTTTTATCTTTTATGCTTTTCCATGTGCATGCTTTAGCGTGTATGATAATCCTCATTTGTATCGATATGGTTATTTGATAACACCAAATAGCACAAGTATATATATCCAGCATGTGCTGCATTACAGAACATACTCTGCATGCAGTCTGGTACCTGGGAATGCTACAAATTCTGTCACTCATTTTGTTCTCTAACCTGGTCCTATATACGCCAGAAAGTTGCAGTTTGATAGTTTAGGAACTCCCATATGTCAACTAATGTGTTTGGACCATGATAACATGCATCAACCCAATAGATAGTCAACCAGTGCATTTAGTGAAAGTGTGTGCCTACTATCTCTAGCTCGGAAGATTGACCAACACATCATGCATGTTGACCAGGTTGTTTGATGGCTATCAGGACCAGATTATTTCTATGACCGATAATGTTGGTCAGATATCTGGGTTTCATAAGAGATGTCCTTTGCATGCTTTTGATCGTTTTTATTACACAAGTTTCATAGTATTGGTCATTTTAGAATACCTATTTGCAACAAATAGAAGTAATGTTGATGTAGGAGCATCCAAGAAGTTTGCTTAAGTAGCTACTTTTAATTTGTACTTTTGTTACTTTATTTTAGTTAAGTAGCTGCTTTTAATATGTTCTTTATTTCATTAATCCCTGAGAGATTGGGATGAGGGAATCGATGGGTCATTCGATTCTCTCTCACAGCAATTTTTTTATCTGTTTAAACTAGTACTTCCATCATCATCCCTTTTAGCCAGATGATGGATTCCGGCATCCAAACAGGGCCTTAAAGTAAGAAACTTAACTATAGTAGTGTTTAGCAGTAATTGTAATAATGTTGCCCAGATAGACAACCCAAGAGGGGGGGAGGGGGTGAATTGGGTTTTAAAATAATTATTGCAATTAAAAGACTTTGTGAGTAACTAATTAAAACTTTTGCGAGTGGATTAATTAGTTGCTGTATGCAGTGGATGAAGGGAAAGAAAGAGACAATGAAACAATCACAAACACAAGCAATTTTATAGTGGTTCGGAGCTAACCCTTACTCCTACGTCCACTCCCCAAGCCTCACTTGGGAGTTCACTATAATCCCTCGGATTACAGCCGGTTGTTTTACAAGTTCACAACCCAACTTGTTGTTTTACGAGATCACAACGAACTCGGTCGGTTTTCACAGGCTCACCGACTAGAACCACCCGATTGTTTTTCCGGGATCACAATCAAATCCTTACACCGTTGGTTTTAACCTTGGCTCACCAACAAACCTTAACACCCTTGATTCAATCCCCTGATTGAATCAAGTAAGAAACAAATAGTTTGAAACAAACAGAAAAAGAAAGCTTCTCAAATGCGTATTTAAACAATTTAAGCAAGGAAGAGTAAGAAGCCCTCAAACTGATTTTGGAGATGGAGGAAGGGGCTTTTCAAACTCTTTGACTCCTCTTGAATTTGATGTAGACTTGCTGTCAGGAGGAGAGCCTTGAATGTGAGGAAGAGAGTTGGAGAGTCGACTTCAATGCACTTCTTCCTTCTTTTTCGTGTAATCACTCTAGAGAGCTCTTGGTTGGTGGAAATTCCTTTTGCTTTCAATGGAGTCTCTTTTTCTTACACTATTACTGTTTCCTCAGGCTATTTAAGCCATTTCCTAAGAAAAATAGCCGTTAGACACATATTTCTAGCCGTTCTGCACATTCTGCAACTCCTGACAATGTTTCCGTTGGGATCGGAGTCGACTCGCGCGATCTGGAGTCGACTCGCCTATTGCAGGAGTCGACTCATGCTTTTCTGAAGACGGCTCGGCAACTGTTCTGGATTTGAATTAAAGTACTGTCTTGACTTGGAGTCGACTCGACTGAACCTGGAGTCGACTCCCCAATGTCTGGAGCTGACCCGGCACTTTTGGAGACGACTCGTTCTAAGGAATCCAGAGATCTTTCTTTCAAGTTTGCTCACTCGAGTCGACTCGAATATTCTAGGAGTCGACTCGGCACTCAGAGCCCGAAATCCCGATCTTCTGTCTGTTGACCTGTGCTGTCTCGGAGTCGACTCGAACTGTCTCGGAGTCGACTCGGCTCTCAGAGACGAAAATACAGTCTTCTGTCTTGGGGTTGCGCTGCCTTGGAGTCGACTCGGACTTTGCGGGAGTCGACTCGGCTCTCAGATACTGAAGTATCGGTCTTCTGTCTTTGGAGTTGAACTGCCTTGGAGTCGACTCGGACTTTGCGGGAGTCGACTCGGCTCTCAGGCATCGAAGTTGGCTCTCTGACTTTTAGCCTTGCATTTCTCTGGGAGTCGACTCTTGCTTCCTTAGGAGTCGACCTGCCAACCGTCGGAGTCGACTCGAGTTCTTCGGGAGTCGACTCGGCTCTCAGAGTCCAAAATGGCTTCTCTGTCTTTCTGTCTGTTACTCTATGGAGTCGACTCGTACTATACTGGAGTCGACTCGGCAAGCATCGGAGTCGACTCGAATTCTTCAGGAGTCGACTCGTTGACAGGTTCTGAGATGAATCTTTCTGTCCGGCTGTCTGTTCTCAGTCGGAGTCGACTCGTAATGTGCAGGAGTCGACTCGAGCTTGTGCCAGAGCTTCTGATACGCTTGGAGTCGACTCGTAATCTTCCGGAGTCGACTCGAGATTCAGACTTTGGTTCAAATTGAATTCCTTACTTATCCAAAGTGTATTGAACCAAAGCTAGAGACACTTGAACATAGATTTACAAATATTTGACTGAAACACTAGATTGAATTCATTAGTATAACATAAGATATACTCAAATGCTTTGAGCTCATCAAAATCAAATAGGGTTATAATCAATCACTCTACAAATAACATAACCATAATCATCAAGTCTTAACTCACCTATCTATGGTTGATCTTGAGGTTCCTTCTTTTCAATCTTTTCGCTGTTAAAAAGTACCTCTGATCTCTTAACAACAAGCAAGCTTCAAACTTTAGTTACCAGAACTGGTCCAGTGCAGGTATGAGGAAGCATGTCTTAAAACAAATAATGAAAAAATGCTTAGGAAGTGGGTGCGAGGACGAGTTTCTGGGGAGATTCAGATGTGGGTGTGCCACCTTAAACAGAAGATTCATGCTACTAAGCTTCAAACATGAACATGTCAGCAAACTGCACTTTTTACTTGTGAAAACCCAACTTGTGATGTTCATAAAACAAATTAAAATAACCAGTTAATTAATAAAAGTAACTCATTGAGAATATTTGTAACATGCTAAGGACAGTATGAAGATGCATTCATCACAATTATGATAAAACAGATGTAGCAGCCAAGTGAGTCCTTACATACCTATTAATTCTTATATAAACTACTAACAGATTTTCTGGTGCTGTAGCTAGTTGCTGCAGATCAAGATTGATCTTTTAATATCTTGTGACTCAGTCAATATATTTCCTTTTGGTTGTTCTTCTTCCTTATTGATGTGCTAAAGTTTAATATTCAATTTATAATGCATAACAGCCATGTCACAATAAAAAAAGAACCCCACTCGCACAACCCTCTATGATATACATTAATATTATCCTCTCCATGGATTCGACTATCGTGGTCATTCCACAGCTGCTTGTTCCTATGAATGCGACAGAGTCAAAAGCATCATCCTAATTAACTTGATGAATTGTTTTCTAATTTTCTCTAAGGACCCAGGGAAGGTATTGCTCTTTTAGGGCCTAGTTTTGTATTTCATACATTATTATAGAAACAATTATTTGAAATTCCAGCAGGGTTGAAATAAGACTTTTTATTAAGCTGATTTTTAAGGTAAGACCTTTCCAGTTTCCAGGTCTTATACTTTCTAGGATTTTCAACTTTTCTGATTCAAAAAAACGTTTATTAATAGTTTCCTTCTCATTCATTTTCACTTTTATGAAATAGGCATTGCAAGGCAAGGCCAGCACCACCAGTTAAGGATAAGAGCAAACAACCTAAGGTGCAAACTTTGCTTCTTAATTATAGCATTTCATTTTTATTGAAAGTTATACAAAGAACGCTGAACTTTCTATGCTACAGGATAAGCGTCTTGTCTTGACAATGGAGGATCTGTCGAAAGCCCTGCATAAGGTGAGAAAATTTACAGTCTCTTGCATTTACTTTTTTGAAGTTACTTTCTTGGGCATTTAATTTGTTGTTTACTTATCAAAAAGAAAAAAAAGCTTGTTATGATTAAAAAAAATAATTCAGAGAATTATTTTAATGGAGGATACGTAGAACTGATCTGCCTTCTTAAAAAAAATAATTCAGAGAATGGAAAAAGAATCTGCTGGTTATTTTCTCAAGCTAAAGTTTGGGAAATGGCATCTTAGTATCTAACATTGGGATGCAATATTTGGATTAAATAATGCGCTACATATTATCAGATAGAAAAATACTACTTAACCAGGGGTTATAGCCATATGATAACTAAGTAGGACAGGATTTTTTTTCCTCGGTTTAGCTTTGGGTTGGTAGGTGAGAGTGGGGGTGGAGGATTGTCTGGGGGGTGGGTTTGGATGCCCAGGCTGCATGGATGGGAAAAGATAAGTTCAATCCTTTGAATTAACTAAAGCTAAGACATGGGATAAGGGAGAAACAGGAAGGGTTGGTCTTGTAGATCCAATTAAAAAATGGAATCTCTGAAGTGGTTAGATTTGATCCAAGCATCAAATCTGAATTTTGTGTTGAACCTAAATTAAGTTTAAGATCTTTCTTGCTGAAAATCAGCCAGAGAATGTCAAAATGTCTGGCATCCACAGTTCATTGCTAATACTCAACAAAGAAAGAACATAGGGGAATATAGAACAAGAAAATTAAATTTCTTTCATTCATCATGTAAACTCTGTTTCTTCCTCTTCCTTTTTCTCCTTCTTTAACATAAGTAAAATAATTCTAAGGACAGTGATAAGACAATTTTGGAATTTTCCTAATAAAATATAATAAAAGACCTTTCACAAAATCTTATATTAGATAGCCATCAAAATCACTTTGAAACTCATTTTGAATTTCTGTACAGATTCCTTTCCCTTCCATCCCTTAGTTATGTCTAATGGACATTAGCTTGATTTAAGTAATTGAAACTCCAATTAAATATAGCTCTAAATATCAGCGCATGTTGCAAGAGAATGCAAAATAGGTAACATACTCCCAAAAAGATTGAGATGAGATATTCCTAAGGCTCAATAAATCGGCAGATTAACCAAAATGATACCTTAAATTTAAAACTCGCAAAATCTGAACCTAATACTAACATTTGTCTGCATCAACTAGACATGTTGTTGCAGGCTGTTGGTCCTGCATTTCCATGATTTATGGAACACCACAAATTATCTACTTAAATGCATCTGTATCTGCATATTATTTGGTGGGAGACTCTTAACCCAGTACCACCATGACTGACCCAATAGTATTGCCTTTCCGTATTTGGCCATCCATCCAAATGTTTCCAGATTGTACTATTATGGAATGGTTGTGTTTAGCCTGTCAAACATGTTGATTTAGCTGATGGAGCAAATGGAGTTGAATTTAGGGATAAATATATACATATTTTTGTATGTGTCTCTATACATACACGCATATACATGTGTGTCTATACATGCATCCGTCACGTATATATGTATGTATCTTTGTACGTATGTATATGTGAGATGGACTACCCTTCTCTTCAGAGATGAGGGTATCCAGTCCTTTTTTGGACCACAAGATCTATTCATGGACGGTGCAGATCATGCTTAACTAAGTGAGGCTAATGGTGTCTTTTTGTTGCACAAGACGAAAATAGAAAAACCGAGAAACTCTCCTCTCCTTCCATTTTCTTTCTCCTCCCACTATCTTTTTTCCATCTTACCATTCAACTAGAGTATTGACGTGCAAAAGAAAGGATGTTGTTCTCACCAGCAACATCCCCTGCTAAGAGCAAGGTCCCCCTTGCGATCACCATCCCCTGCTGAGAGCAAGGTCGAGCCCCACGGACGACCACCAGCCCATACTAAGATCAATGACTCGATCTTGCTTGAGCCCCCATCCTGACCACCATCCCATGGTCTGGCCTTGTGCCTGTCCCCTAACCCACTTGATGATCTTTCTGTTTCCCGTTCTTTTCTCCTCCACTTCTTTTGTTTTCCATATCTCCCTAGATTAGTCACTTTCTACATTCAAACAAGGATCAGGAACTATAAGATCCTACAAGATATCAATCCAATGCATCAATAGAACAAAAGGCTTAATAATAATAAGCAATTGAAAGAGGAAGGGATATACTTGAGTTAGTGGCAAGGCATAAGGCCAGCGACCCTGTGACTCAATGCCAATAATCGGACACAACCAATGCCCATAATAGGAAAATTAGGACCATGACAATTGAGCAGGGGTAACCAAGTGGTCTTGGGGTGGGAGGCAAAAAGGGAAAAGTTATCTGTAAATACTGTATTATACATGTAGTACAATATGCCTATTCTTTTTTGAGCAAAACGGTGGCAAGCCACCTAACATTTTATTGATAAATGGAATGATACAAGAATAGGATACAAAAAAGGGAAAGAAGAAAAAAAGAAGAGAAGAAAGGAAATGGCAACCAACAGTATCCAGTCCTAACATCAAAGCCTGGTCACACAAAAATTTAGTCCACAAAACTAATTGGGTCCAACCGCTATCAAGGTTTGCTTGCCTATCTTAAGTCAATTCCATTTCAAATAGCTCAATTACAATCTAGATTTGAAATTCAAATTTGAGATTCAAAATTTGAATTTGAAATTTGAAATACTGTTAGGCTCTCCCCTCTGTCAGGCGCCTCGTTTTTCATCAGGTGGGACTTCACCACTGATGTCGTGCATCTTCTTGGTCATCATTTGTTATGCCTTGGCTCCCTTCTGCTAACTGACCTTCCTGGATCTCGCCAACCGCCTCAAACCTGCCTTTGGTCACCTCTTTATCCTTGCGGGCCCCATGTCCCCTCTCTTGCCCTCTTCTTCAGCCTCCTCTTCCTAGCTTAGCTGCCACTTTTGCTCTGGCCACATCACCCCTGCCCTTGTTGCATTCCATCAGCTCTACATCCTTAACTCAACTTCAACGTACTCTCTAACCTGATCTCTCTAGCGATTGCCGGAATTCTGACCCTCTCTAACCTCACCTCTGCCACGACCATTTCACCGACCGAATCTCTTCCTTTTCTCCCCCTCTCATTCCTTCTTGTGTCCCAACTTTCTTTTCCCTCCTCACAAGCCTTTCATGACCACTTTTGCTCAACTGGCTGCACTTTTCCTTCTCCCCTTCCCGTGACCACTTTGCCAATTGGCTACGCATTTCCTCTTCTACTTTCTCCTTGTTGGATCCCCTGTTGCAAAATCCCAGCCCTTTATAAGGCTAAAGGCAATAGCCCAATAGCTTTGATGGCCTTTTTTGCTCTTGCTCTTTTTGCTATGCTAGGCAATATGCTGAGAGGTTGGAATCTTGCCCCGCTTGTCTTGGTGGGCTCTCCGTTTTGCTTGTCGATGATGCGTGGGTGGTGGACTGGGCCAACCTATCAAGAGAGGAGAGGTCGGAGGGGGAAGTGGGGGGTGGGGGGAGGGGGGTGGGCCACACTAAGCTTGGGAGCCCCAACAAAAATCCAAGAGCTTCTCTATCTAGAAAAGGTTAGAGAGAGAAGCTACAACACTAGTTCGAAGAAAGATCATAACTATGCCTATTTATGGATGAATTCTGACCAATGAAGGAAAAATTGCACACATATGCACTCTTGATTTATTGTCTCTCTCCAAAGCTTCCGACTCATGGGTCAAATTAATATCATCTAAAGGTTTTGTTTGCTTACAATTGGGCATGTCATAGTTGCAAATACTGTAATTGCAGGTATCCAAAAAAATAGACTCAATTGCAGTTGCAGGCTATCTTTGATTTGTAAAAAAAAAAAAAAGGCCCAAATCTTGTAATTGCAATTGCAAGCAAAATTGGCCGTGGTTCTAGTTACACGATCTATTACAATTGGAAGCAACTATTGAAGGAGTCCCCTCACCATTCTCTAACCATCAAAATTTAATATTATATACTTTCATATATTCAATATATATTAATTATTTTGACGAATATATTATAAATTATACATTTGTTGGTATAATAATATGCATTATTATTATAATGTCAAATAAACTTTATAATATCATATTGCTTTCATAGTTGTTGTTATAATGTTTAATAATATAACTATAATTATTATGATCATCGCATATTTCATTATTATTATTGTATATCTAATGACTCTAATATGTAATATTATAATAATAGTCACATTTCTATTATAGTTTCTATTTATAAAATAATTGTTAGCTATTATAATAATATACGATATATATATATATATTTATGTTTCATAACCATATGTTTAATTATTATAATATCAAATTATTTTATGGTGATCTAACTACTATAGTATTTATTGTTAGAATAACCTAAAATAATTTAATGATAATATTACCTTTTCCATTAAAATTATAAAATAATACGATAATTATTGTACTAAATCGAAGATAAAATACTTATTTAATTCTTATTATAATCTAATTATAGTATTAATAATAATCATGATTATATTATATTAGCTACTATAATAATTATTAGTTATTATCATAATACAAATTATAAATATATACTTGTGATCATAATAGTATATCTAATTGTCATAATATCAAATTATTTTAGAGCGATATAATAGTTACTATAGTGGTTATTGTTATAATATCTCAATAATAATATTATTTTTTATTAAAAATATATAAATGATATGTTAATTATCCTACTACAATAGAAAATGTAAATAGTGCACTATTTTCAAGGGGTTAACCTTACCGGAATATTAGCAGGTTTATCATATCTTTTTCAGTATCATAAAAGCAAACAGCTATGATTGCATTTACAATTTTCAATTACATAAATCAAATAGATATTTTTTTTGCATTTGCAATTCGAATTGCAGCATTTCCAATGTCAGCCTGCATTTGAATTGTAGGTAATTGAAGTGCAGGTAGAAAAAATGGCCCTAATTGATGAATCTGGTTATTGAATTGCCCAGATTTCTAGCCAGTCCTATGCTAATCTGTTCATATGGTTGTTGAAGATTCAAACCTTGTGCTGTGCATTCTCAAGTGTAAGATTGGTCGAAATGGTCTTGATGCACTGGCCTTTTCCGTATTTACAAGATAATTACATCATACGGTTCCTTATGGGTGTGAAACAGCAAGCGGTGCATGCATGCGTTGTATATGTGTCATTTAATTAGTGAACTGCCGTAAGCAGTTCACTTGAACCATGCAGATGATGGGACAGACAAATGCAAATTTTAAATTGCATGTCCTTCAAATGAACTTCATTTCATGCCCTTTAAACTTTTGGATCTTTGTGAACTTTGTGGATCATCAGATGGAGATTGGCCTCTGCTATGGAGACACAGTTATGCACCCATCGATCAGGCTGCTTGATGAAGGTCAACAGCTGGAACTTCAGTTCCCAATCCATCAGTAGATTTTTAGTAAATATGATCATGAGTAGAGATCAATTAAATTCACTTTATCCCAATTTACCATTTATATTTCATAGTTTAATGTAGAAATTAATTGATCTCAGTCTACTTCTTCAGATACATGCGATCACAGTTTTAGCTTTTTATTTGTCTACTTTCATTCTGGTGCCCACTTTTTGCGGTGTTTTGATCCATCCTATTCCTATTAGGTCTTGAATATTTGTACCATGTCTTCTTTTTCCTATTTTGTATCTTCGGATGAAAGTCGAGGATTCTTTGTGCAACTATGTTTCTTTATCTATCTGTTCTATCCCTATATATATATATATATATGAATGCATATACATATGAATATGTATATGCATATATTATTATTATTATTAGATTTTTTCTTTTTTAAAAGCTTAGATTCCACACTGACATTTATTCATTGGTCGCTGGACAGCATGGTGTAAACTTGAAACACCAAGAGTATTTTGCTGACAGCCCCTTGACTGGAATGGATCCTTCGTCGAGAGAAGAGTAGTTAATGATGGATGATGCCTCTGAGTTCCTAGGGACCCAACCCATTGGAGAGGCTGAAGGCCATTTACTTGGGCAGTTAGAGGCTATGTTTGGTGTCATTGATGTATTATTATTTTTGATTGATCGCTACCATCATTATTAGTTTCCCCGATCATATCATATGCGACGAGATTCAGCTAGCATAATTTGTGGAGTCACTTTGTGTCAAGGCCAGACATTAGCGGTAGAAGCTACGTGCCAACTCTATTTGCTTTGTCCTGTTTTTGGGCTTTCTGAAGACATCGATGTATGTTTCACCTGATTTATTCCATGGTTCTGTTTTTCAATAATCTCATTGCATCAGCAGTTCCTCAGATGTCTGCCTCCAAGGAGTTTCTATCTGCCTCCAATAGTTTCCTTTATTGACTGCTAGCAGCATTTTTCTTGGAAAGTTTCATTGGTACTTTCTGACAAGATTGCGCCAATGATGGCGTTGGACATCAGTGAGCTACTAATGAGTCGGACATCAATTCCATTCAATTTTTTTAGGACCCTATGAGCTGGCCAGGCCGAGCTACTTGCAACTTTGAATCTTTGACTCATATGATAGGAGGTTAGAAGTTAGTCATCTTCTGATAAGGAATAGCAGAAACAACATAATCTGTTGAGGAATCGCAGAAACAACATATAGAATGGCATATATACGTTTAAAGTAAAATTACAAAGATTCTTTTGTAAAACTTTTTTCTCCTTTTCTAAAAATAAAATTGAGCGGCAATATATTGAATGGCTTATGTTTAAAGTAAATCTACAAAAATCTTCTCCCTTCCTTCTTGTAAAACTGTTCGTTCCCATTTACGCACCACAGTCTCACGGCCCGCCAGGATGACTTCACCAATGGTCGGTCAAACAAAGAGAGAGCCAAGTTGATGTTGGCCCCCTCCACCCTGGGAAGCTTAGCTCAATAAGAGAGAGAGAGAGAGAGAGAGAGAGAGAGAGAGAGGAAGTCAAGTCTTCGAGATCCTCATTCTGCATCAAGGAAGGTGAGGCGCAGTGATGAGGACCAGGGGCACCACAAAACAAGCATACACCATATAAGTATACTGTGAAGGTTGGTTTATAATGCAGGTTAATCACAAATCTATGCCAATAAATCTTAGTTTTTGATGCCTGATAAATATATAGCTCTTGCCATCTGTACTTCCAATCTGCGACAATGGCAGGATCATCGTAAGTTCGTAACTCACTGGACAACTAGCAGGACAAAGAAATCCAACAGTGCCGAGCAAGTACTCAAGCAAAGACAGCAGCTTGCAAGAATATCTTGAATATGACTATGAAACTTCGACTAATATGCTAAGAGGTTAGAAATTAAATAAGAAATTGCAGGAAAAAGACCACCAAAAGGAAACCACCTCCCCTTCCCTTGCTTTATCCACGGGAACAAAGTATCTAACATCAGTAGAGGAGATTAATTACTTATTTCATAAGCTGGGCCATGTTTCTTCTTCTTCTTTTCTTTTCTTTTCTTTTTTTCTTTTTTTTTTCTTTTTTCTTTTTTTTTTTTTTTTTTGCTCTAAGGCGGGTGGATTATATCAGATGAGTACGGATGCACCCAATAAAATCAAAAAACAAAATACTTCGGAGTGCCAAAAGCAACTTTCCATCTCCAGCCCACATGGTACTATCCGAGTGACTGGCTGCATAAGCAACCATCCAGTCTGCAGCCTCATTAGCTTCACGGAAGACATGCTTGGCTTGAAAGGTCCCTCCATCCCTCACCATAGCTCAGATATCTCGGAGCAAAGGGTAGACGCAACTGTTACCCTTTGGACTTCTCTGGATCCAGCTGATGACCGTGGCCGAGTTCTCTTCTAGGACGATGGAACTGGCCCGTAAAATACATCAGACGTGATGAAGATCCGCCCAAACGGCTCTCAATTATGCATCCAGAATCGATATGTCGAAGAGTTGATTGTCCTTGCAGCCATGATTCTGACAGCATGCTTCTTCTTGGCCATCCAAACATTTCCTCGCGTGAAATCGGTCGCCAAAAGTATCTGTCAAAAGTAAGATCATATTAACCGACAAACAAGAGACGCCGTAGAGGCTCGAAAGGTATAGCAATTATTGGCCGTTCAAGGTGGAGTACAGGCTGCAATCAACGAACGCTTGGTTGATGAAATAAATTAAGTGATTTTCATCTATATTCTGGATACTTTTCTTTGGATGGTTGGGCGGTGAAATAATTGACCGTTTTTCATCTAGATTTTAGGTATTCTCTTTGAACGGTGAGCTGATGAAATAAATAAGTGCCTCTTTTGCCTCCATCTCCTTCGTGGCTAATTTATTTGTTATTTAATTTGGACGGAGGGTTCTCTTTTCTCGTCTTGGGTCGAAGACATTAAGCCCCTTTACCGGCCGCTAGAGCTATGCTGTCTGCGGATTCAATCGACCTATGCTTCTAAGCTACACCATTATGACCCAACGGGAGCTGTGCTTCAGTAACTTTTTTTTTTCCATTTTTTTTTTCTTTTTGAAGGGGAAGGAGGGGGTTGGAATTTGAAAACTAAAAAATTTAACGACAAGCTATTTAAATTACTATTAAAAACTTATTGGATATGCATGAGTTTGATTGGGTGCTTTTCTGATACCGAGGAATATTTGAATATATGTAATTAAATAATTTTGCTATTTGATAATGGTGGTTTCACTTAGTTTGATTAATATGACTAAATTTATGTTTAATTAATTTTTTTTTAATATTATTGAAAATTTTGTTTACCTTATAGGCGTTACATGCATGGTTTCTAAAGTATTGCTCTAGAGTTTGTACACTCGTGCGATACGACTGAACCAGCGGGATATGTTTACCGACTTTTGTCCTATCCTTTTAGAGAAACGAAGAATCGAAGTTCGACATGCTTACGTATCCTTGTCATGCTCCATTGTGAGAAAAGATGGTAGATACGCTATAACATAATGGCCGACAAAATGTCACACCGCCCCAATTGGCTTCACCTGGTAAGCAACTGGTCCCGAGGCTGGAAGGCGACTGGTTAAGCGTATTAAATTTATACAATTTTATATATTTTGAAGCGTATACATGTAAGAAAAATAATAAAAAAAAGAAAAGAAATCTGCCCTCGTCAGTTCCTCCCCCAGCGCCGGGTCTTGCCCCAGAGGTCGGGTGACGGGATGCTATAAATCGCAAGGGAGTGGTGCTTGCCTTGCGAGGTGAGAAGCTCCCCTAGCTCAGCTCAATAAAAGAGAGACAGAGCAATGGGCTGCTGCTTTTCATGTCAGAATGAAGAAGCTGAGGGGGAGTCGAGGTACACCCCACGTAAGGTGCCGGAGAGGGAGGCAGGTGACCCGGAAATCAACGAGAAAGCCGCTGACTACATAGCTAAATTCCATGAGAGGCAGCTTCATGAAGCCTGAGAGGAAAGAGTAAGGTTTAGCTTCTTCTGGCCTCACATCCCTCGATCCTTATCCTTGCCTTTGCTTATTACCATTTATTATTGTATGTTCCTTCCTCTGATTTGCAGGAAGGTTGATGTGCTCCTGGCAGTTTCTTGGGAGCAGCTAGGGCAAGAATTAGGCACATGATGCCATATAATTGTGAAGCATTGTCGTATTGGTTTATTCTACTTGATATTCTGCACCGTGTCAAAAGGAAAGTATGAAAATAAATAAATTAGCTCTGTGCTCAAGGCTGCTGGTAATTCGATCCAAATCAGAAGAAGTGAATTGGTAGCGATGGTCGTGTGGTGCAAGGTGCATCAATAATGAACATGAAGCTTATAGTTCTAATACCAGTTTGGCTTGGAATATCTCAAAATCACACCGTTTATGTTGGATTCTGTGCAAACATCAACCGGCACCATATTTTTTTAATTTTTTTTTGTTCTTTTTCTTTTCTTTCTATGTAGAATTGAAAGCGAGCATGCTTGGCATTGCCCTTCAAAGTCCCATGGATCAACTTAGATCATCCAGAAGAATCCATCTCAATCCCATCACCGTAAAATCCAGCGCCCATCTTAATCTCCTTGTTTCCATGGAGACCGATAGGGAGATAAGAGTACGTGGGATTTAAGGGTACACCATTATATATATATATATATATATATATATATATATATATATATATATATATATCCAGCAAACCAGCAGCACTTAGGAAGTGAAACCAGCCCTTCTGATTATTTGGGATACAACTCCCTGGAAAGCCGGCTGCAAGCAAGCCACCGAAGGATTCTAGGCTCTTGTTGCCGGACCAGCTTGGAAAAAAGCTCGAGATAAGGACCTCGAGCAGAGTTACTTCAGGAATTCCTTAGATTTGAGCCGAAGCTTTCTGCAAACGAAGGTCCATGGCCACCACGCTCCAACAAACCACTCATCTCTTTTTAATCGGTAGAATAATAAGCATTTTCTAACACTATTCTGCCACAATAGGTAGTCGTCTTCCTTCTGTTAGTTTCATGCATGGCAGATGTAAACCTTTATTCATATTTTTTATGGTGAAGTAAGATCTTTGGGAGGGATGGTTTCATGATGAACTGGGACTAAAATAGACTGCCTTGCCTTTCACTCTTAATGTAGAGGACATAATTGACTCCAATGCATGTCGAAGATGAAGAAAGCATGGATTGGAAAGACCAAGCAATCTTCGTCCTCTTTGAAATCGTTGACCAATTACGGATCATTTTCTTGTTGGGCAGACATAAAAAATCTGCCCTCCAACTGGACGATTCACTTTTTGGCGAACAAGACAGGTTTTTCGTTCTCCCCATTGGTTCTTGGATCCCGAGAATCTTTCTTTATGTGGGGTGGGCTTTTTTTTTTTTTTTTTTGGCTAAAGCAGGCATTTCATACATCACGGGTACGAATACACCCTAAGAAGTCAGAATACAAAATGTCCCGAAGTGCTTCGGGCATCTCTCTCTCCCCAGCCCATAGGGTGCCTCCTGAGTGGCTCGCTACATACGCAGCCACCCAGTCGGCCGTCCCATTGGCCTCACGATATACATGCATAGCCTGTAATGTAACCCCCTCTTCCACCATCATCCAAATGTCGCGAAGCAAGGGATGAGCACATCCATGACTATCCGGGCCCCTACAGATCCAGCTAATTACCGTGGCCGAATCACCCTCCAGAAAAACCGAGCTTGCTCGGAGTACCCGCCGCGCATAAGACAGGCCCATCCAGGCCGCTCGCAGCTCTGCCCCTGGAACAAAGATATCAAAAATCTGACGGCCCCCTGCTGCCACCACATCAAAACTCGGGTCCCTAACAACGAATCCGACCCCTCCCCTCCTGCCACCATCCATGACAGAGCCATCAAAATTGACTTTGAGGAAATTCAGGGGTGGGGGCTCCCAGGTAAAGAATACCTTGTGTGGAGCTGTCGAAGCAATATAGGAATTCCAGATGTCCCGAGCTGTCAAAGGTCTATGAGCTGGCTCTACCTGAACAATCTCTGCAGCTTGAGCGCAAGCCCGCTCCATCACAAAACGTAGGGATAGCCGACACTCACCAAACACTCGGGCGTTCCTGGCCAGCCATATCTGGTACGCTGTACAAGACACCCTGATAGCCAATCCCCGCATCTGAGGTGCACTAGCCCACAGTCGAACCTCCTCCAGGAAGAGATCCCTCCCACTCCAGGTGTCCCCCGGGATCCCAGTCAAACTCCAAACACCTCTCGCCCATACGCAGTGGAATAGAACATGATCCACCGACTCATCCACCCCACAGTCTGGACATAAGGGGGAAAGGCTCATACCTCGTCTACACAGCACTGAGCATGTCGGCAACCGCTCCCAGGCCACCTTCCAAAGGAAGAGAGCAACTTTCTGGTGTAGCCCAAACCTCCACACCTAGCCACAATCTAGGCCTGGCTGAAGGAGCCGGCCAACCTCTCCGATCCCAACGCTCACTCGAGAGGTAGTGCTCCAGACCCTGACATCTGGACTTGCTGATCCCGGAAGGGGAATCGACCGAACACGCTCTACTAGATGCTTTCCAAATAGCTGGCCCAGCCTGTCGCCATCCCACTCTAACTCTCGCGGCCGGAGCAGATCAGAAACTCGGAGTCCCTCCCCCGCCTCAGTGCTGATAGTCGTCGGCCATAGTCTCAAAGAAACTGCATCCACCCATGGGTCCTCCATCACATCAATACTCCGTCCGTCGCCGATCAACCACCTCGAATGCGCCAGGGCCATAGGCACATACCTCCCAATCTCTCGCCACATAAAGGATCTCCTCCGCCGGCCTGTCGCCTGGCCCTCGAGACCCGCTCGGCCATATCTGGCTCCAGTGACCGTGCGGCTCCAGGACAAGCTGTACCGCCCTCCGTGCCAAGAGGATCTCGCGTCGCACCAAGAGTGACTGCACCCCCAGCCCACCCTTTCTCAGTGGTAAACACACTCTCTCCCAAGCCACCAGATGTATCCCATGCCCCCCTCAGTAGGAGCCCCAAAGAAAGCTCCGCATAAGCCGCTCAATCCCCACCAGCACGGTCTTCGGCACCGCTGTGTGAGCCATCAAGTAAATAGGCATGGAACACAGAACTGACCTGATCAACGTCAATCTCCCCATCATAGAAAGAGATGATGCCCTCCATCCCTCTAATTTGCTCCGCACCCTCTCCAATAAGGTGGAGCACTCTGCCACCCGTAACCTCCTCCCTGTGATGGAAACCCCAAGATACACCAGGGCCCCGGTCTGCTCCTGTATCCCCAGAGTCGCCCTGATCTCTCGGCGAACCCTCCCCTCAGTGCTAGGGCTGAAAAAGATAGCGGACTTATGTAGATTAACCCTCTGCCCGGACATCACACAATACTCTGTCAGCACGCCCTGGAGGGCTCTGGCATCCGACACCCTCGCCCTAGCGAGTAGAAGGCAGTCATCTGCAAATAACAAGTGAGAAAGAGGTTGGGCACCCGAGGCTGGACAGTAGGGTGCCAGCTCCCGATTCCCACAAGCAGCATGCAAAGCCCGGAAAAGAACATCCGAACAAATAATAAATAGAAATGGGGACAGAGGACATCCCTGGCGCAGCCCCATAGTAGCACGGAAGAAGGGCGATGGTGTGCCGTTGACCAGAATGGAGAAGCTAGGCCCCTGCACACATCCTAGAATCCAGTCAATCCAAACCTGGTGGAATCCAAAGCTCTCTAGTGCCCGCCGTAGGAAGTCCCACCGGATCCGGTCATAGGCACGCTCCATATCTAATTTCACTGCCATCAAACATTGCCTCCTTGAGGCTCGCTGCAGATCCCCCATCATCTCCTGGGCCAGCAGAATGTTGTCTGAGATGCTCCTCCCCCCCACAAAGGCTCCCTGCTCCTGACTGATGATCCGTGGCATCAGGTTCTTCATCCTCCCCACCATGATCCTCGCCACCACCTTATATAAGGTGGTACACAAACTAATGGGTCTATAGTGACTCGGTTCTGAAGCGTCCACACGCTTTGGTATCAATGTGTAAAGGTGGCCTTCCAATCATCTGTCATCCCTGCACGGCTAAAGTAAAACTGTACTGCCTCCACCACTGTCCTCCGAATAATACACCAATATCTACGGAAGAAGAATGGTGGGAAGCCATTCGGTCCAGGGGCCTTGTCCTCTGCCAGACCCCAAACCACCTCCTGCACCTCCATCTCTAACACTGGCCGAATCAAGGCTGTATTCTCTGACTCATCCACTCTGATCTCCGACCGGGGGAGTAGGCCCATCTCAAATATCCCCTCATCCTCAGTCCATCTAGACCTGAAAAAGTCGACTAATACCTATATAACTGCCGAACCCTCCTCTACACGGTGGCCCGCCCCAACCCTCAAGGAGCGGATCATATTTCTTTGCCTTCTAATAACTGTCGATCGGTGAAAAAAATTGGTGTTCCAGTCACCATCTTTGACCCACTGAATTTTGGACTTCTGTCTCCAAAAGATCTCCTGCTGGCGCAACAAGAAATGGTGGGAGGCTAGTGATCGCCGCAGATCCACCATATCGGCCTCCGTAAGCTCCTCTCCTCGATCCTCCCACCCCTGGGCGTCCAATATTGCTGCCTCTACCTCCTCCAACCTCCTAAAGACATTGCCGACAGTCTTCCGGTTCCAACGCCGAAGACGGCGTTTGGTGAGCTCCAGCGTGCGTGACACCCTCTGCATAGTATCACCTCGTACTGGCACACTCCACGCCTCCCTGACTACATCCCATGACTGGGGATATGCAAACCACAGCTTCTCAAAGCGGAAGGGGCTATGATGCACCGATCCTGCCTCTGTCGATATCAAGAGAGGGCAATGGTCAGAAGCAATCCGAGCTAGATGACTAACCTGGTAGGCTAGAAAACGCTGGATCCAGTTTGGGGATGCAATGACCCTGTCAATCCGCTCCCATACTCTAGCTTGCCCAGATTGATTGTTACACCAAGTGAAACAAGGTCCAGAAAAGCCGAGGTCCACCAGTCCATTTCTCCCCACAAACTCACGAAACTCCCTCCTATCCACCGAATCAGAGTATTGTCTACCTCCTCTCTTCTCCTCTGAGCTTAAGATATAGTTAAAATCCCCTACTACCATTGTCGGTACTTTCTGGGTCAACAGACTAGTCAATTCTCCCCAAAGAGTTCTCCTTACCCTGTAGTCGTTGCTAGCATAAACCTCGCACAACACCCATGGGAGTTCATTTGGTTCTGAAATGACCATTACCACTTGCTGAGAGCAATAACAAAATACATCTACAGAGCCTAAACCCCGCTTCCACAACATCAGGATGCCTCCAGATACCCCGGGACTCCACTGCAAAGGATTCCCAATCTCGTGCCAATCACCGCTGTGCTCGACGTAATCCGTCACCGAATACCCGTGTTTCACAAAGGAAGCAAATTTCAGGATTATGAAGCTGTACTAACCTCTTGAATGAGGAGGAAAAGGAAGGTTTGGCCGCCCCCCTACAGTTCCAAGCTAGCACCTTCATAAGAACTAATTGACTTCCCCTACTCCAGGAGCCAGCTTGCTTTCCTGGATTGAGGCTCTCAGCAAATCTACAACCCTCCCATGATCCAAAATTGGAGACCCCTGTCTTGAGCCCCCGGACACGCCCCTTGTCACCACCGCCCCTACTGGCAAATTGAAGCTAGACACTGTGGTCGGACTACCCAGCTCCTCCGAAGCACTTCTCCCAGCTAGACATGGCACAGTGGTCAACGGAACGTGGGAAACACTCGCCGCAGTCTCAGCAGGGGGCCATGAAACTCCCTTCTCCTTGCCCAGCTCCACCATGAAGGCTCCATCACCCTTTCCTCCTTCGGCTCGAGCCAGTCCACCGTCGTCAGCCGCAGCCACCGGCGTCATCAACCCCCCACTCAACCGTACCATCCGGCTCGATGTGGAGCCTCCGACATCCGGGGAGGGGGAAAGGAGCACTGCCTTGGCAGAAACCTGCCCACCGTCTTCAGCCGGCTCCGCCATCGACTTCACCCCAAACAGTGGCTCCATCCCGCCCGACGCAGCACCACCCTCAACCAGAGGAGCGGTCGGCCGCAGCGCCGTTGGAGACCCCTCGACCCCCCTGATGGGAGCTCTGGTCGGCTTCAGTCGAATAGGAGCCCTCGCCGGAGGTAGGGAGGCACTCCGGAAGTGTCTCCTCCCTACCTCCCTCCGGCGACACTCCAGACCGTCGAAGGAGGAGGAGGAACCAGTTCGGGACAAGCACTGGGCCGGCCCATGCACACTGTTCCCCGCCCCCAACGCTGGACTGGGCTTGGATGGGCTCCTAGCCCGCTTCATTGGGCTCAGGCCCTGACCCCTGGCCGACCCATGGTCCGCCTGATTGGCCGACTCATCCGGGCCCGACTTCTGGCCCATCTCCCCAGCTGAGTTCCGGGCCAACCCAGTCAACCCAGACAGCACACCAAGATGGGTGAACTCACCGTTCGTGGCCACCGAGCCGCTCGTCTCCTCCGTCGCCGGCGACCTCCGTCTAGCCAGCTTGGTTGGCTTTTGCCACCCCTCAGTGTCCACAGGCGACTCGGGAGAGCTCGCCGCCACACATGGAGAGCTCGGCCCCGGCTCCGGTGACTGGTGAACCGATGGTGCATCACCTCTTGACTCAGTCATCTTCTTCGCCGGCTTGCTCACCCTAGGCTGCCAGATCTGGAAGTTGACAGCCACGGCCCAAAAGGAAGCCGATTCCCCTCTGATAGACCCATCTTCACCGCCTCCTCCTCATCCCTCGACTTCGATGACGAGGCCTGCTGAGCACCATGGTCGCCCATTGCTGCAGGCATCACCGGAGCTAGGGAAAGGGACAGGCATCCTCTCCATGACCAAGACGGCCACATTTGTAGCAGAACCCCGGGAGGTTTTCAAAGCGAAAGATCTGCCAGTGCAAATCAGAACCTACCCGGATGAAGGTTCCCGGTCGGATCGGCTCCCGCACATCCAGTTCCACTTTAACTCGTGCGAAGCCCAGTTTCCGGCCGAGATCTGTAGTTTTGTCCAGTGCCAAAGGGCGAACGGCCTTTGCTGCAATGTTCCAGATCAAGCCTTTCGTCCAATATTTCATTGGCAAGTTGGGAAGCCTAAGCCATATGATGAGCCTGCTGAGCTGCCTATTATCCGGAACAAAGTGGGGTTCTCCACTCCACCCACGCCCTGCTTTGACTCGCAATCCCAGCTGGCCTCCATATCAGCCTTTTAGCACTTTATTTTTATCTCTTTTCTTTATTATTTATTTTATCCTTATATGGAATCTTAGATCCTTGAAAGTTGAGGATTCTTTGTGCAATTATGTTTCTTTATCTATCTGTTCTATCCATCCATATCTCTCTCTCTCTCTCTCTCTCTCTCTCTCTCTCTCTCTCTCTCTCTCTCTCTCTCTCTCTATATATATATATATATATATATATATATATATATATATATATATATATATATATATATATATATATATATACACACACACACACACACACATATGAATATGTATGTGCATATATTATTATTATTATTAGATTTTTTTCTTTTTTAAAAGCTTAGATTCCACACTGACATTTATTCATTGGTCGCTGGACAGCATGGTGTAAACTTGAAACACCAAGAGTATTTTGCTGACAGCCCCTTGACTGGAATGGATCCTTCGTCGAGAGAAGAATAGTTAATGATGGATGATGCCTCTGAGTTCCTAGGGACCCAACCCATTGGAGAGGCTGAAGGCCATTTACTTGGGCAGTTAGAGGCTATGTTTGGTGTCATTTGATGTATTATTATTTTTGATTGATCGCTACTATCATTATTAGTTTCCCCGATCATATCATATGCGACGAGATTCAGCTGGCATAATTTGTGGAGTCACTTTGTGTCAAGGCCAGACGTTAGCGGTAGAAGCTACGTGCCGACTCTATTTGCTTTGTCCTGTTTTTGGGCTTTCTGAAGACATCGATGTATGTTTCACCTGATTTATTCCATAGTTCTGTTTTTCAATAATCTCATTGCATCAGCAGTTTCTCAGATGTCTGCCTCCAAGGAGTTTCTATCTGCCTCCAATAGTTTCCTTTATTGAGTGCTTGCGGCATTTCATCGGTGCTTTCTGACAAGATTGCGCCAATGATGGCGTTGGACATCAGTGAGCTGCTAATGAGTCGGACATCAATTCCATTCAATTTGTTTAGGACCCTATGAGCTGGCCTGCAGGTCGAGCTACTTGCAACTTTGGATCTTTGACTTATATGATAGGAGGTTAGAAGTTAGTCATCTTCTGATAAGGACTAGCAGAAACAACATTGTTAAGGAATCGCAGAAACAACATATAGAATGGCATATATACGTTTAAGTCATCTTTTGTAAAACTTTTTTCTCCTTTTCTAAGAATAAAATTGAGCGGCAATATATTGAATGGCTGATGTTTGAAGATAACTACAAAGATTCCCTACAAAAATTGAGCATCAACTGTTGTTCCCATTTACGCACCGAAACTACACCACTGTCTCACAGCCCGCCAAGATTGACTTCACGAATGGTCGGCCAAACAAAGAGATAGCGAAGTTGATGTTGAACCCTTCCACTCCGGGGAGCTTAGCTCAATAAGAGAGAGAGAGAGAGAGAGAGGAATGGGAGGGAGTCAGTCTTCGAGATCAAGGAAGGTGAGGCGAAGTGATGAGGACCAGGGGCACCACAAAATAAGCATACACCATATGAGTACACTGTGAAGGTTGGTTTATAATGCAGGTTAATCACAAATCTATGCCAATAAATCATAGTTTGATATGGCTGATAAATATATAGCTCTTGCCATCTGTACCTCCAATATCTGTGACAATGGCAGGATCATCGTAACCCACTGAAAACTAGCAGGAAAAAAATAAAAATAAAAAACAAAGAAATCCAACAGTGCCGATCGAGTAAATACTCAAACAAAGACAGCAGCTTGCAAGAATATCTTGAATATGACTATGAAACTTCGAGTAATATGCTAGGAGGTTAGAAACTAAATAAGAAATTGCAGGAAAAAGACCACCGAAAGGACTGAAGGTCTAAAACCACCTCCAGGAAACTTCCAATCGTGCGACATTAATCGATGGGGCATGACCTTTTTTTCCCCTTCCCTCACTACAAGAAAAATAGTTTTTTCCGGCGTTTTTTATAGCCTCTACCGATGCTATTTAGCATCGGTAAAAACCCAGCCGACGCAAAGGAAAGCGTCGCAAAAGCGTCGGCTAATAAAAACCCAGCCGACGCAAAGGAAAGCGTCGCAAAAGCGTCGGCTATACATGAGTGGAAAAAGTTTTTACCGACGCTTAAGGAAAGCGTCGGCAAAACCTATGCTTTACCGACGCTTATTGAAGCGTCAGCGTATGAGCTTTTGCCGACGCACTAAAGCGAATTCAATTCTTTATCTCAATAACTTTAAGAAGCTCAACCTTATACGAAGGAAGCATTTCATTCCATTTCGTATAGTTGAGCGGACACAACTGACCCTTCCGCGCAACCGATCCTAGAAAAGTCGATAAAATGCTTGCAGCCCTCTTGATAGGCTGCCCCAGTTCATTGCATTGGACGACGATTTTCTCATCCTCACGTAGGCTCCACACATCCTGTGCTCGAGTGGGTCCTCGTGTCCTCCTCACTCTCCCCAGTCCATCTATAAAAATAAAATAAAATATCTATGGATTGTAAGAAAAATTAATATAAAAAATGTAAATCAAATTATCCTGGATGTACACGTCATCCATGTCTAGACAATCAACAGGTGGCATGTGTGCAGACTGAGACTCGTGCTGCTGGGGCTCGTCGGGCTGTTGGGACCGATCGGAAGAAGATCTCACGGATATGTGCTGAAACTCAACATCTCTGAATCGTTTTCCTCGCGGCATGTTATTACCTAGTATGCACAAAAAGAAGTAATATTAGTTAAATAATAAATAAAATCTAAATGAATTGCAATAGAATATGTCTGTTTCACCAGGTTGTTTCTTGTGTTTTAAACATTGTAAGACCACAAGATTCATTTCAAACATTTATGAATAGTTGAACCAAGTCAATGCTCTTTTCTTGCTTCTAATTATGATGTAAATCCACTTCAGGCATTTCTTTTCTGTTGCCTTATTAGTTTCGAAAACTTTTATTAGCTTCCCCTCTCACTGAACTTTCTCAAGTAAATGCCAGTAAACTTTCTCGAGTCCTGTGTTTTATCACTCTTGCTGAAAAACCCCTCCAACCCCTTCTTTTGTGGGCACTCGAATATATAAACTCTCTCTGTGGTATGAAATGTCTCATATCTCTGGACCAGTAGCCAATTTTTCTGAACATACATACAGTTGTTGAGGCAGTTGTTACTTAAATTATCATGTTAAGCAAATTTCAAGTGGTTGGCACCACAAAGTTATCATCTGAATAAGTGTGTTCATATTCAACAGCAAATGCTGTATTCTCATTTACGCCACCCAGTTTAGCTAGAATGTTTTTCTTGGGTTTTACATTCCTTGATACTTGACACCTGTTCAAGATATATGTGATGTGTGTGCATGCAGTCAATTAGTTAATCATCTAATTCTCCTTAGGCCTTGATATTTATGCATCTTCCAAATGCTTGGAAATATGGTTAGTTTTATTTAGATAGTTTCAGGTATTTTCCTAGTTACGTGTTGAAATGAACTAAGAAAAGAAGTATTTCATGTCTGTTATTGTACAATTGATTAATATAACCTGAGTCATCTATATACATGACTCAGTCAATGTGATCGAAAAAAGCAAAATTCAGGTGTCAAAACAGCTGAAATAGCTAGGCTCAGCTGTATTCTAAAACAGAAGCCCTAAATTAGGTTCATTTGCTTAATGTGCTTGAGTTCCATGAGGCTTGTATCAAACATGCAAAGTCATTGGTGCACTTTTCATATCTTCAATTACATTAATTGAGGCCTTACTTTATGTGATTGTATAAATACTTATCTTTTATCTCTTTTATCTTAATGCTTTTATATTTTTCAGGCTGTCAAGCTGCTGCTTAAGTTGGATGAGAATAATCCTGATTGCCACAGGTGTTTGTATGTCACCCTGAAAGTTTCAACATGCCTAAAGCCAAGTGCTCTGGTTATTTCCATGGCTTATCTGGACATGCTTTTTCACATATAAGATTCTTTCATGAAGTTAGCAGCTTTCCTGCCCCAGTTAGAGACTCAGCGATACTAATTTGAAATACAAAAGTCATAAAATGCTGATTATTGCTCATTTTCTTTATTCTTCATTTTACCAACACTATATTTCACCAAGTTAATCAAAACATTTAGAGATTATAACGCTATCACGAGATCAAAACTGCGAAATTAGAATGGAACAAGAAAAATATCTTCCATACCTTCGGCCGGAGATTCGTCGGGAGAAGCGGTTGGAGGAGAGGGTGCGGAGGACGCCGAATGCTGGACCGCCGCCACCGGAGAGGAGGGAGGAGGAGGGGACAAGGGTCGGCGCTCAGGAAACCCTAGAAACCCTAAGTTTTGGAGAGCGTGGAGGCGGAGGAAAAGCATTCGAAAGTCAGAAAGCAAAAACCGTGAATCAGAAAAAGAAAAAGGTGAAAAAAAAAAGTCTATGGAAACGGCAAAGAAAATACTGAGTCTGTGACCTAGGGCCTTTCTCTTTTCTCTTCTCTTAGATAGCGTGGTCCAATTCGCCGGAGAGAACCCTAGTCCAATACCTTCTACGGATCCACAAAAACAAAAATCCAACAAAAAGTTTCTTCCCAAATAGAGGGATTCAATCAACAATCTGATCAAACCGAAAGAAAACAATGGATTCGAAAAAGGGGAAGAACAATCATATCTTCAAGGCTCTCCCGGTCGGCGCTGCAGAGGAGAGAGTAAGAGAGGAGGTTGTGCCGCAGAGGAGGGAGGAGGAGAGGACATCGCTTGGCGACGAAGAGGAGGGAGAAGGACGGGACAACGATCGGCGCCGGAGAGGAGGGAGGAGGAGGCAGAGGAGGGTCGCGCGGCTATTAGGGCTTGATATGTCGATCGAGGATGGAGGAGGGGGGCGGACGCGGGTTTTGAGGGGTATTTGGTTTTCAACGACGCGAATAAGCGTCGTCTTAGGCCAACTTTACGACGACGCTAAGCAGCGTCGTATATTGCCAACGCTTTTAAAAAGCGTCGGCTATTTTTGGCGCTCTGCGGGAAATTGCTGACACTTACGACAAGCGTCGGCAAAAAAGCGTCGTTAAAATCTCTTTTTCCTGTAGTGCCTCGCTTAACCAAAGTAACATAATATTCTAACGTCAGTGGAGGAGATGAATTAATTATTTCATACACCGGTCCATGATTTTTCTTGGCCATCCAAACACCTCCTCGTGTGAAACGGTCGCCAATATTATCCGTCAAAAGTAAGATCATATTAAAGGACAAACGAGAGACGCCAGAAAAGCTCGAAACGTTTAGCAGGCCATTCAAGGTGGGGTATAAACCTGTGTTTGAGTTATTCTCGTGGAGGAGAAGAAGAAGAATCACCTAAAAGTCGAAGTAGAATCCAATTATGAATGATATGAATCATGTTGCATTACGGATGGAGAGATGCCATGTCTTAATGGACGGTGATACCATGAACACGACAGCGAATTAGACTATAAATATGTTAGACAAGGGACTAAAATAGTTTCTCATCCATACCACGAACATCTGAGCTCGTTCTCATTTATATGCGACCGCCACGTTTTACCCGAGAAATTCAGAAGAATGCTTCCAGGATTCGTATGTCCAGCTTCTCCAGATTCTCTATTTTGAGTCATCATTCTTCCTGACCAACTCTCAAACTGAACACAAATATTCTCCTGTCTCTCAGTGCATGTCGACCCCTTCAATATTTCAGCATTCTGAAGGTGAACGGTTCGCTAGTGAAATAAGTAGGTGATGGACCCGGTCATGAAGCCTATAAATACAGGGACAATTCAATTGCCTTGGGAGGTGAGAAGCTCCCCTGGCTCAGCTCAATAAAAGAGAGACACACAGAGAGAGAGACAGCAATGGGCTGCTGCTTTTCATCTCAGAATGAAGAAGCTGAGGGGGTATCGAGGTACCCCTCAGGTAAGGTGAGGGAGAGTGCTGACGATGCCGCAGACCCAGAAATCAACGAGAAAGCCGCTGCCTACATAGATAAATTCCATGAGAGGCAGCTTCGTGAAGCCGAGAGGAAAGAGTAAGGTTTAGCTTCTTCTGGCCTCACATCCCTCGATCCTTATCCTTGCCTCTGCTTATTACCATTTATAATTATATGTTCCTTCCTCTGATTTGCAGCAAGGTTGATGCGCTCCTTGCAGTTTCTTGTCAGCAGCTAGGGCAAGAATTAGGCACATGATGCCATATACTTGTGAGGCATTGTCGTCTTGCCTTATTCTACTTCTGCAGCTTCTGCACCCTGTAAGAAGGAAACTATGAGAATAAATTAAATTAGCTCTATGCTCAAGACTCTTGGTAATTCGTTCCACATCACATGTTGTGAATTGGTAGGGATTGTCGTATGGTGTAAAGTGCCATGGTCGCAGTTTGGCAGAGCAATGCCTCTTTCTTAGTATTTTCTTTGTTGAGTAGCATCCAGATGGTGATCGCCTGTTGGAATTCTCTTGTCGATAGCTTGATATAGTTTTTCCTTGCATTGCCGGTAAAAAAAAAAAAAAAAAGGTATAGTTTTCTCGGAGTTGAGTTCGAACGATTCGGCGAAGGAAGAAAAGCCAAATCAACTCAGCCATCATGCATAATTGTTTCCATCAGGAAAGAAAAAAAAAAAAAATCATGCATGGTTGTTGCATAAATAATGAACATGAAGCTTATACTTCTAATACGGCCAGTTTGGCTTGGAATATCTTAAAATCACACCGCTTATGTTAGATTCTGTGCAAACATCAACCAGTACCATTTTTTTTTCATTTTCTTTTCTTTCTATGTAGAATTGAACTTCAAAATCCCATGGATATATCAACTTAGATCATCCAGAAGAATCCATCTCAATCCCATGACCGTATAATCGAGAGCCCATCTTAATCTCCTTCTAATTAAGGGTGCACCATTATATATAGATATACCCAGCAAACCAGCAGCACTTAGGAAGTGAAAGCAGCCCTTCTGATTATTTGGGATACAACTCCGTGGAAAGCCGTGTGCAAGCAACCCACCGAAGGATTCTATGCTCTTGTTGCCGGACCAACTTGGAAAAAAGCTCGAGATAAGGACGTCAATCGAGCAGAGTTATTTCTTCAGGATTTTACTCGATCTCGATCTTTCTTCAGGAATTCCTTAGATTTGGTTCGAAGCTTTCTACAAACGAAGGTCCAGTGATCTATTTTTAATCCGCCATGCATGAAACTAACACAAGGAGGACTAGCTATTGCGGCAAAATAGCGGGCGGCTACAAATAGCTAGTTTGAAAGAACCGACGTCATGCTCGCTTTTGGTACTGGTCAGCAACCAGGAGTCATCTTCTTATCAAAAGCGAGCATAGAATCCTCGCCTTGGGAGTGCTTCAGCCATCAAGTGACTTTGTGAGGTAGGGGACCAGACTTGTGACTACTGCAGTTGTTGTCAGCATTCTGGCATGACTGCTTTCTTTGCTAGATGGGATCGATCCCAGACCTAGCTTTCACGAATCATCAGAAGGAAGCCGACGGTGGTATTGCCGGACCCCGGAAAAGGTCATTGAAAGACGGCAATGGAAGAATACCTCAATGCTCTCGAGGAGTATGTGTTCATAAACTCTGTTTTTTCGACTTCTTCCACCACTCCGAAATCCGATAACTGCTTGTTGATCGAGTTAATCGGGGATGATTTTGAGCCTCACTTCTCGGCGAAGAAAATATTTTTTTTTTGCATCGGGCCAGTTTGAAGTGAAGGGTGGACGCAGTCGGGCCAAAACATGGTAAACCAGAAATTCTTATGTTCGTTTTTGGTTGACAGATTTAGGTGTCCAGATAGCTTCTTAGCGACCTACCATTTCGGATTCCCGACCGATTTCGGCATTAGTTAAATGGGGTTAATCACCTAGATCTTGAATCAACAGTACTGGTGCTTGCTGATGATCGCTTTTACGTGAGAAAGTAGTGTGATAGAATGCGATTCCGAGTGATAAGACATAGGATAGAAGGGCCATATGCTCGATGATAGGAGCAGAACGTGAGGAGTCATCACCTTTTTCGCTCATGTTCAAAAATTGGGAAAGGTTGACGCCGCATTTACAAACAAATTCATACGGCGGGATAATGACTACAAGGTGAATTTCGAAGCTTGCTCTCCCAAAGGAGCTTTCTAGCTACTGACCTCGTGGAGGACCCTTCCGGTCAAGCACATCCATCATGAAAAGTAGTTAAGCGCTTGGATTCCACTTTTGATTTCTCTTGATCAACAAAGGATTGATGGGGCTACCTCTTGAACAAATCTGCACATCAAAGGCAGGTCGGCAATTCGTGAAAGCTACATGAGAGACTTTCCTTTCATACGATGCCTGCTTCTATCCCTTGACTCGCCCGCTGCCCGCTTTAGAAAGAGGATCAGCCCTAGCTTCTTCTCTTTCTTCGGCAGGCAAAGGAAAGGAAGGAGATTACTCTTTCAAAGAATGATGACACCCTGGCTCAATAGAGGGTTAAGAAAGGGATGATAAGCTGAACTCTTCTTTATTTGTGTTGTTGGTTGGTCTTTCTCAACATGGTGTATAAGCACGAAAAACCATTCTTTACAAGATAGGGCCGGTTCGTCAATGATTAGCCTGTCCCCAGCCCAAGTTAAGTATAAACAGACTGAGAGGGTTCCTCAGATCCTACCCTTAACAAAAAGTCCAATGGGATGGGACTCTATGGGATCTAATCGAACATCAGTGTGTTGGGTTTCATGTTCTGGGCTTTGGAAGTCTTAGAGAAAGCCTCCTTTCTGCAGGTGTCGTAGTTAACTAGTACTGAAAACCGTCTTTACATTGGATGGTTCGGTGTTTTGATGATCCCTACTTTATTGACCGCAACTTCTGTATTCATTATCGCCTTCATTGCTGCTTCTCAGTTCAAAGCTAGGACTCATCCCAAAGGCAAAGTCAAGGTTCACGTTGATTAGGGGGTCGTCGGTTAGCCCCCTATTTTCAACCATTACAGCTGGTGTTGACCAGCTTAGCGATACGGACAGACACGAAGAAGAACGCAGGCAGCAGAAATGCAAAAGAGTTCACCAAGTGGGTTGAAGCAATACCAATGGCCTTAACCAATTGGAAAGGCCTGGCATGCTTCATCTACACTCATCATCTTTATTGAATCGGTCTTCCTAACTCTATAATCTTAGATAACGGTACCCGAACCGGGGCGGTCAATAAGGTAGGGATCATCAAAACACCGAACCATCCAATGTAAAGACAGTTTTCAGTGCCGTTCTGGCCTGGGGGACGCCGATTCAAGAAAGCACGAAAGCTCATTCTGCAGTTCTCCCTTTAACACCAATGGTAGATAGGAACCGAACTGTCTCATGACGTTCTAAACCCAACTCACGTACCACTTTCATCGGCGAACAACCGAGGTGGTGGAATGCCCAAAAACCTTGCACTGAGAGCAAAGAGAAGGCTTCTGTTCGCGTGCGCTGACTTAGATATATGAGAGGGATCTTCTTCTGGGCAGGAATGATCACCAGATGAGGGCTTTTCCGGATAAACTGATGGAACGAGGTCTCTACGCCTGTGACCGGCTATTTATTTATTGCAGAAGCGCCCCAAGCTACACCGCGCCCGGCCTCTCAAACGAGAATCGATGAGGACTTTCACTCCCTTTCAGTTTGTCTCTGTCCGCTATCTTTTTTCTCAGAAGAAAGAGATTGGTGTAAGCCCGCACCGGCTCGCCGCGGTGCAGAGCATTTCAACGAACGGTTAACCAGACACGTCCCTCCATTGGAACAGGAGCTACCCTACTCCCCCCAAGTATCCGACCTCCCTTCCTTATCTTAAGAATGACGTATGATAAGCATTGCTTCTTGCTTTGCTCCTTTTTTTTGATTTTATTGAAATTTCATTTTACAGAATAAATCTGAAATTAAGACTGAACTAAAGGATAAACAAAGCAAAGCAAAATTTACTAAAGTATTGCAAAGCAGAATGAAATGAATTCTATTAATATCCGGACGAAGAGGAGGCTTTCTGCTTGCTAGTATTCCTTCAGAAACTTTCTTTTTTGATTTCTGGCTTGCCCGGGGGAGGAGAGGGACCCACGGAGCGGTTAAGAGACTTCGCTCTGGAGAGGCACAACGCCTCAGCGGAGCAGCAGCTTCTGTTGGTAGGGCTGCACGGATTCGTCTGTTGGTTGTGTCCTCCTACTTTAAGAAAAACTTCCTCTTTTGTCGGACCTCTTGACCGCTTCTCGTCGAAGAGGCAGGTGATTGAGAAGATCTTTTCTGAACTGCTTCGTTCTCGGCCTAGCTGGACTGGGTGGACAGTTGACCGGAAGATAACTTCGATTCGCCCAGCCAGCAGGCGGGCGACGTGCTTATCTTGTGAAAGACAAGATAAGATACTTGGGAAAGCTGGGAAAAGTTCTCCTTACTGGAGGAGGTCCTCTTCCCCAAGTTACAAGAGCTTTTGGGATGTCAAGTGCTGCTCTGTCAAATGCCGTCACGTCAATCATGCTAACCTGCACTCAGGAAGAGTAATGCTTTGAAAAACGCAGTTGAGAGGTTCCATATTGCCGAGCCGAAGGGCAGAACAAGACTAATGGGGATTTCATCCATGCCTCTTCAATGTCTTTCTTTCACACCCGCTTTCGACCGTCCAATTCTTCCTCCGCCGACTGACGATTAGGGGGGCTCGACTCAGTCGTCTTGCCCCTTTGATGAGCCTTTTTTATGAGAACACCTCTAATTGCACGATAAAGGAAATAAGACTTTTTTTCTAGTAGGTATACCGCAACGTCTAAATTAAGGGAAGCTTTCCCTGAATTCGGGGGTGCTCAAATTTACGTTTTGTTCCATAAGTCATGGGGGACGATTTGTGAGTATGTGCTTAAGGAAGACGAAAATCCTATAACTTGGGGAGAAATCTCAGCATTTTGGGGGAAGGGCGGGAAGAGCAATTAGAGTCAGTAAGCGACTTCTATTAGCGCCGGACCATCGAGTCGAAGTTTTTTCCGGTATGTAGTGTAGTTCCGCGAGCTAGGAGCGCATCATCGAGGCAGGGCGAAAACAGCCCAAAATGCACCTTTCCTCGCTCTTTGATCACTTTCTAGAATTGTTCCTGAGACATGCTCTGAGAGGGTGAAAGATTTGTCCCCGGGTGTACGTTGAAAGCTTCTATCGTAGAACTAATTCGAGAGGGCTTGGTTCAGGTGAGTCCATCATTTTGACATCATGGTGGTTCCTCTTTGCTTAGCTTGGTCGATTCTGGATAAGCCTGGTTATTTTTTCCTTGATTCTGATTGATTGCCTTTGACTACTGATTGTGCCCCTCCATCCTCCAAAAGGTCTGTGAACTGAGTCATCGGATGCAAAAGGCGCATAGCTGACATCAACGTGAAGTGCAGCCCTTATCTTTTCAGGTCAGGTTCTTGCTGATATCTTCCCAGAGAAACGCCTTCCGCCAGAAAGCAAAGGCAGCAAGATAAGATATGGAGCAGGCCGTAACTCGAGCATCGTCGGTTATGCCTTCGACGATCATCGGTTTGCGGAGGACGACGATCGTTTCATGACTAGAAGCAGCAAGCCATATGTACTGAGTACAGGAGGGACGGCCTGATCGAACGAATAGGGCCCAACAATGAACGCTTCAATATTGGCTTTAACCCGAGAAAAAGCTTTTCTGTCAGCAAGCCGGTGTCCTCATCGAGCTTCAAATCGAGATGGCCTCGTCCCCCTTAGGGGGATATATGGTGAATAAGTCTACCTAGAAAGGGGGGAAGTGCTTTCTGGGCGGGTGCGTGGGAAGCACTCGCAGTCCCCCACTCTGAATGGTGACTGGACAAGAAGAGGGGAGCTAATCCCTTGAACTGGCTTTTTTTATGGAAGCTTTAACACGGCTGGACGAGCGGTTGGCCCGCCGGTCAGGTAGTGATACCGCTTAAGGCTGAAGAATAAGAAGATGCCCATTTCTATTTAAGAAAGGTGGTCAGTTTGTTCTTCGCGGCGCCCTGAAGGATAAATTCACATCGGCGCCTTTTCAGTTGTCCTCTAATCCTTTGCCTTTTCATTGCCCTATTGAGTAAGGATCGATGTTTGCAAAAATGTCGAGCCGAGTTAAGAAAGGGATGCGTTTCCCCTGTCGGGCCCACCGAAATGAACCTGACGCACTTTGGCCTAATTGTTTTGGGCACTTTGGCTGAAATGCATTTAGTTGGTTGAATAATTCGATGAAAGAAGCACATTCACCAGCCTTTATCCCAACCCTTGCGCGAAGAGGTTACCCTTTTGATTCAGCCTTACCCTGTAACTTGGCTAGCTACTCCCCTTGTTCCTTCAACCAATTTTCCATTTCAATTCTGGGCTCCCCTTCCCTTTATGGCCCTCCACCAACAATCATCGCACCTACTTCTCTCCCTTCAAATTTGCAGCATTCTGTCATTGTGTCCACCAGAGATCGGTAGGTAATAGCAAGAGAGTGAAGAACAAACGATCCTCCAAAAAGAGGGCCCGATCAGTCTTGATCTCACTTTCTTCACTTCCTAAAGTTTCAGGGTATGTCCGACCAAAGATTTTCGTCCTCAACCAAAGAAGTGAATTGTAGGAGATTACTGGTTACTTGACCTCCAACACCAAGAGGTAAACCATCTTCGGCAACACTGGGAGAAGGAGTATTTAAAGAAAGGGATTGGTTTGAGAAGTCAATTCCGCTAAGCTTTAGCCAGGGCTAACCCAGTTTCACCGGTTCCACCGACGTCACCCTTAGATCGAGTGATTCAGTCGATACAGAGGTGTGCTTCTTTCGCTCCCCGGGGCAAAGCCGCTTCGCACCACTGTTAGGTGGAAGTAAGGGATTAGTGTGGACATTAAGTGAAGCAGGAGATAGCATGACCAAAAAAAGAAGAAATGACTCTTCGGGCTACCTCCTTCTTTCGTGAATGAGACAATGACGTGCTTCGCCGTTTTCTTTTCCTTTTCTTTGAAATCAGCAACGAACCGGTGTAAGGGGTTGGACAAAGCAAAGCTGGCAACGCAAAGCAGTGCTGCCAGTTCAGCCTCTCTCAACCTGTTTCCTCAAAACTGACGGAAGTATTCAGCTACTTGTTGGAGGTATTATTGCTGAATTTAATATGTTCTTTCATGAATTTTTTTCAATCCTTTATATCTAATGTCATTTCATTTGAATAAAATATTAATTTTCATCTTAATTAAAACTTTTCCTTGTTTTGTTCTTATGGATGCATTGTTTTGCCTTAAGTTAAGTTCAAAAACAAGAGTAGTATTTATCACAAATGAATAATTCGATGCTAAAAATAAGTGATCATGATTCGGCCATGTTCGTATTTCTCCTTGAGGACGTGCTAATTTTTTGCGAATGAAAAGAAACTCTGCTCTGACTGAAAAAGGAAAGGAAATTTGTAATTGATCATATATCATATCGGGAAGGAACAATACTATTTCATTGCTACAAATATGGATTCATTGCTACAAATATGGATTATTGAAAAAATCAGACATGTTATTTGGATACTTCTCTTCAACTCTGGGAGTGAGTGTAATTGACTTGATGACTCGACTTGCATTCCTACTCCACATGTTCCTCGACTTTTCTCTCCATTTGATCCTGCGGGGAAAAAAGAGAGCAGGCGCACCCCGCACGGAAGTTTAAGGATAACTGTAGGTCGGTGGCTCGTTCTCGCTCGGAAGCCAAAACGAACACCAGAAGTCTTGCCGGACAATCAAGCAAATACTGGACCTGGACCACAAGTCGTGTTTTCCGTGGTTTTCCCATGTTACAACTTCTGTACCAATTCGATCTTGCCATAGAGGAAATCGGGAATCTTTACATACTGGGGCTTTTTTCTTCCTTTCCGCCTTTAAACCCACCTCCCTATACTGCGAAATGAGTTCCATAATCAGTTGCAAAAGAACTAGAATGAACAAGAAATGGTTCATGCATGTTTGTTACCGGGCGCTCCTTCTTCCATAAAATAAAGCAAAATGGCTGCTGCAACTACAGGTGAAAGTGGCGAATCCAGCTTCATTCACCATGGCCATGAAGAATTTATCAAACCGACGGGCCTTACACACGGGGCCACTGGCGGATCCCGCCGACAGTCTATAAGACCACGACTGATCCTCAAAGGTAATGAATGGAAAAAACATTATTATTATTAATGCACTCACTTTTAACAGCACTCAACCTGTTAGTGACACGTGGGACCTGCAACTGCGCATCCCTGCTACGAGTAGAGCCCCAACCAGCCTTATTAAGAGGTATGCAGCTGGATGGCAGCCCAGGGTCGTAGGCAAGGACACACCCAACCAAACGATCGGTAAAACGGGTCTCCTTTGGTACAATCTCCTCCGCCGGGTCTATCCCGAACGGTTGTTTTCAAAAAGTTGTGCAATCAAAAATGACAGAGCAGACAGAGATATAGTAAATTCAGCAGGCTTAGCTTGTTGACTTTTATAGAAGCAAGGTAATGCAGTTAAGCGCTTCTCCTGCTGCCAGCCACCTGCCGCTCCTCTTTGTGGAGAGGGTGTGCCACGACGAAACAAGGGAATGAAAGGTCGCTCTTTAAATGCCCAACAGGCCAGGTTCTGGTTCTATATTTCCCGCACTATTCCGTGGTTTAGTAAGAGAAGGCAATTCCTTCTCAATACCTTATCGGGCGTTTGTCCCCAATTGGATCGGTGGATCGAATCGATTATAGAAAATGAGTTTAATTAGTCGCGGGGGGGGGGGGGGGGGGGGGGGGGGGGGGTGTTAAAGCTCGTTAGTGGATGATTTATCGTTGGAGTTAAGAAATCGCGTTATAGCGCGATTTCATCTAGAAAGTGATACCTTAAAATGATGGAAATGAGGGGGAAGCTGTCGTAGAAGCTTTGCCCCTTGCTTTACATGCCGGGGGTTCCCCAAGTCAGCAATAGCAAAAGTGTGCCCAAATATGGAGCTGTTGGATAGCGATCACCAACGTAATCATGCATGTACATATTCTACACGGTGGGCGAGGTCCCCGAAGAGAGGGCGGCAAAGGTGGGAGGGATGAGAGAGCAAGCTGGCGTGGGGGCAAAGGATTGAATTGAATACCTAGGGAAAGTGAGTCTTTTTTTTTCGATTTCTGATTCCCTTGATCCTGTGGCCTCGTCCCCCTCGGAGGGATTTACTTATTCGTGCACACATGCGCGCTGTAATGACACTGCCAAAAAGAAAAAGCCTCTAAGAAAAAAGACTACTGGACACTTGGTGCCACCTTTCGCCACCAGGCGTCACTAGGCGCAGCAGAATTCTTTCAACCTAAACGGTGAGCTCAGTAATTTGGCGACCCTTTTCTTCCAGCTGAGCTGTAAATAGAAAACATCCCCTCGGAAAGCCTCACGGCCTGGTGGTCGGCGCGTTGCACGAAAGCAAACCGCCCCCCGCCCGATTAAGTACTAGTCCGCTCTCCCGCCTAACCGTATAATTAAAGCGCGAGTAGTAGGCTCTTCAAGACCTGCTCCAGCTCCTGTTGCTACAACCAGTGGACCAATAAGCTAGTCCTGCCGGCAGGAGGGCCCCTGATCTATCAATAGAGGGAGCAAAAAACAGGCTTTTCTATGGTGAAATAAGATCTTTGGGAGGGGTTGCATGCTACGGTGGTTTCATGATCCATGAACTGGGACTAAACAGACTGCTATATATGCCCTTCTTCACTCTTGATGCAGAGGACAGACTGATTCCAATGCATGTCCAAGACGAAGAAAGCATGGATTGGAGCAGAACAAGAGAAATCTCACGAACCTTCCTCTGTAGCATCATCTTTTTTTTTGGCGAGCAAGATGGTTCTTTCGTCTTCCAGTCTTTTTGCGTGAGGTGGGGTTCTCCCACTCCACCCATGCCCCCACCTTGACTCACAAGTCGCTCGTATCAGTTCTTGCCAGCTGGCCTCCATATCAGCCTTTTGGCTTTTGATTTTTGTCTCTTTTCTTTATTTATTTATTTCATCCTCATATGAAATCATGAAATTCGAAGAGATAATTTTCTTAAATCCTAATTGTCTAGAATGGAATAAAATATATCTCAAATCTTTCAACGTGTTAATTAATAACTTAACAGAAACATGCATATACAAAGATATGGGGCTTTACAATACGACTATCCAGTTGTGATAATGGCCTCGGATTATAGGTTTTGCATTATTCTCAGTTTTGCTAAATCTCTACAAGTGCTTTCCATTCCAACAATCATGTTCCCTCCTCAGATGAACCCAAAACACAGCTGCTGAATCAAGTGGCAAAGTTTTCCATCTTTTGGAAGGGATTTATTTGCAATGGTGCTTCAACAAAATTTAGTAAAACATATTAACCCATTTCTTGTGATGCAATTGGAAATCTAGCTACAAGTAAAAAAGAAACATCATGGAAGATCAACTGTTTCTATGTATCGAGGACTACTGCCGCTCAATGATATTGAGAACACACAATATGGTAATATAATATCGAGGACAAGTACCGCACGAAAATACAAAACCTGCAACGAATAAACAAAAGTTTGAGCAAGCTAATGAACATGGTGAATATTTTTCAACAACAACCATAACAGCAAGAACAATTGGATTCCGAAGAGACCTCATTATCCTGTGTTTGCAATCATCTTAAATAGCATCAACCAAGTATATAGCAACTGGAATCACAAGCCAAAATGACAGACTTGCAGCAAAATGATTTTTTCACAACCAAGTTGACAGAATCTTGTTTGGCTTAATTCTGCATTCAGAGAAACCTGATTTGTCCCTTCTTGGTACTGCAGGAGCTAGGAGTCACAGACTCACCAAAATGAGCATACGCTGGACAATCACTGTTTCGCACTCCAAGTGGGTGTTTTAGGCGGTCGGAGACTTCGCATTAAATACAGGAAGAAAGCCTCAGAATCATGTAGCAAAACAATCTACCAGATTTTTTTCAATCCTAATCTTATTTTCAAACTTATACATCTACTACTAATCTAATATAACTTCAACTGCAGGATGTTAGTGTGATAAATCCTCAAGAAAACCCAACCACAGCAGACAATCACTGATCACAGAGAGAGGTAGAAAAGCAGATAATAAATCAGCAGTTAAGAACATTAAAAAAGACACTGTTCCACAAACCAACCATGGTTCCTCGAAAGCATGAGAAAGGGGAAGGATCAAGAAAGTTTTCTCTCTCTCTCTCTCTCTCTCTCTCTCTCTCTCTCTCTCTCTCTCTCTCTCTTTGTGTGAGTGCATGGATGTGTATGTCCATGTGTGCACCAGGTACGCACGTGTGTGTGATCTTTTTAAAGTGAACATTATACAAAGTCCAAATGACATAGAAGACAGTTGTAATGTGTTAAAAGCTGTCAAAGCTCATAGAAACACAAAAGATGAGTGTCTACGTGGCACTATCAAAACACCCATGGTTTTACCAAATCATTTCTGGCATTAAAAATATTCATCTTGAATGATATTGACAGTGCAGGCTGATGACATCTCAAAGACTTCAATTGATATGGAAAAACAGATAAGCTAAGGGCCTTCTTGATATTGCTTTGCTTTTCTGTTTTTGTTTACAAAGACAAAGAAGAAAAATAAACTAGACTGAACAATATGTATGATGGAACCATCTCTGTCTTAACAGAAAGTGGTTTGCAAAATCTCTGGAGTTTTTGGTAGCAATGATTCTTTGCTTTGAAGAAGAGTGAGAATAAAACCCTGGAACAGCAGAAATTTTGTGCTGATGCTATCTTCAACATCACTTTCCATTTTCCAAGATTAATTTGCAAAGAATTCGGGAACACAAAAACAGCAACGATAGCAAACAGGCCCCAAAGTTATAGCCATGAAGCAACAAGACATCATTATGAAGTAACCACTTTACATGTCATGGATTTTTTCAGCCTTACACAGTTTAAGAAAACTATCTGCCGTATCTTTATATGGAAAGCAGAACTCCCCCCCCCCCAAACAAAGAACCTCATACACTTACTGAAAAAAAAGTAGAAAATATCTAGTAACTCAAAACAAAAACATGATTTTAGACCAGGTTTTTATGGCATGCAAATGCCATGCCATGCAAAAAACTTTGCAAAGTAATGTCTTGATCTTGCAGTTGAACAAAATTGATAAGTTTATACTAGTCAGTGTTGCTGCTTTGCCGAATTAACATGCTATACAAAGATAAATGCAATTACACTCGAAATGTTTACTCAAGCATACAAGGAAAATATTCCTTGCGGTAAAGTAAAACTAGAAAAGATAAAAAAAAGTAACTTACCCGCATTATGCAAAGAGTTCTACTTCAACAAAGGTCAACACCCTTAGAATAAATTCCCATGACCAGATGCCTATCAACTGAGGTATGAAGAAATACGGGTGGAAGTTGAGAAGCATGGATACGATGGAAACTGCAAGAATTGGGATTAGGACAGAAGTATGCTATACAGAAAAACAATTATGAGTTACTGCTACAATAAGAGAACTCATACTAAACCGACATGAGTACAACTCAACAAATCCACATAATTATGGCCAAACACAAATGACTAAGAAAACCTAGAAGTGTCTCCCACCACACTGGGGCAACTTGAAGATCAACAGATAGGTAAATATAACCAACAATATAGTGTTACAATCATAAGAATTTTCAAATCTCTGCTTCATTTTATTGGCAAGAGTCATAAAACTAATAATTGTCAACAAGATCCACATATTTAGGCATATAACTCATCTTCATGACTGTTCTTTAAGAGCTGACAGAAAATGAGGATGTTGAGTTTAAAAATGAAAACTTTAAGATATCAAGAACATAGAAGTTATTTCTATTTTAAACTCTGCAAGTTTCCAAGTGTCAGCTGCAAATTTCACAAGAACTCATGTCCCATGGACATGCAGGGAAGGCTTACTTCATAATCAACTGGCGTATCATTTGGCTTCGGATATCAACAACTGAATTTCTATGTACCAAAACACACAGAAGTAATTTTATATCACAATTAAATTTTGAATGCAGAAAGTACATAGTCCATGAAGGTGGCATTTTAAGTCAATGACTATGCTAAGCAAATTACAACCATCTGCAGAAAGTTAACGAAGTGATTAAAATGGATTTGCATATAAGAAATACCTTTACTCGTATCACAACATGTACAGAACCTCAGTGAAAATGATCAAATACAGATTTTAAGCAGGACAGAACAAGATTTCCAGAAAATTTAAACAAGAGCTATCTAGATATAAAATCTATACCAAATAAAATAAAGAATTTTCTATAACCAAAATAAAAGTTATACTAAAATTGAGTTGCCCATTCAAAAAGGTAGATAGTATAGACACTGACAGTTATTGTTTGTTGCTTTCTCTAGGATCAAAGATATTACTGAAAGGTCAGAGCATTGAAAAAGCAAGGTATTATTGCCAATACAATCAAAGAATGATGATTTTATTGGCAGTACTGGTAAGTCTGATTACGGATTAACATGTGCTATCATGGGAACGTCAAAAAAGACTATAGTTTTCATCAAGAACTCAGAAACAAGAATTAAAAGTTCATTGAAAATCAAAACCCCTAGAAAGAAAAGAACTCAGAATCAAGAACTGGGAATTCATCGAAAACAAAACATCAGAAAGATAAACCCTAAAACAAGAACCTCTCCGGCATTCGATCAAAAATTCTAGACGGACCAACAAATAAAGAGGAAAACGAGCAAGGAGGAGAACCTCTCTCTCTCTGTTCTCTCGCCCCCTCCCTCTACCCTCTCTATCGCTCTCTACGTCAGAGCCCTCTCGGTTCAGGGGCTTCTCTATTTATAGTGGCGGTTTGGCGGTGGGCCCTCTAGCATTCGGCGTAACTTGTACGAGACTGCCAACTTAATAAGTTAGGGACTTATAAGTAATTTAAGGTTAATCAGGATCTTATAAGTTGTAATTAGGTTTTCTCTCGTATTTGTGTTCCCTGCGAGACTTGAAGCTTCAACTTAGAAACTTGTAAACAATTTAAGGTTCAAATCGGGACTCATGATTAGCTTCCCGTCAGCATATTTTATATGATGCATGTAGTGGACTTACAGTTAATTTATGATTGTAAGTAGGAGTTTGGGAAGGTTAGTGACTAAAAGAGGGACTTCCGAATAATTTTTACTTGACATCTTCTCTTGTTCACACTGCCGACTTTATTTGAGACTTAAAAAAAAAAAAAAAAAACCGTACATACCCTTCTAAATATTTGAATTTACATAAATATCCTTCCAAATTGATATTTACATGTATACCCTTATCAAATACTTATTTTGTATGTATACTCATATCATCTAATACCGTTAAGAAGTTAGCAATTTAAAATTAAAATGACGAAAATACCATTAATGGATAAGCATATAAAAAGAAATAGCAATTTTGGAGGGTATTCATGCAATTTCATATATTTAGGAGGGTATACACGCAAAAAAAATTTAGATTTTTATATAAATATCTTTCTAAATATTAAAATTTGCACGAATACCCTCCAAATTAATATTTATACTTGCATGTCTTCACAAAACTCTATTTTTATATGAATACTTTTGACATAACGATTCAGTTAATATAATTAGCCAAAAATATAATTATTTCTAAATTATAAAAATATCTTTTTATTTCTAAATTGGGTAACAAGTCAACAGATCTTACTGACAACTAAAATAGGTTGAAATTAAAAAAAATAAAATTAGATTTTTTTATGTAAACTCTCATAAATATATGAAATTACATAAATACCCTCATAAAGTATTATTTATATATATACTCTTATCAAATATTTTTTTGCACATCTACCTGTTAAGGGTATTTCAGTTATTTTTAATTTTAAACCGCTAATTTCTTAGCAGCATTAAATGGGATGGGCATACATGCAAGAAAAAAAGAATATGGAGGGCATACATGAAAAACAAGTATTTTATAAGATATACATACAAATATTAATTTTGAAAAGGTATATATATATATATATGGGGATTGATAACCTACTCTCTATTATGGTTGGTTATCAATCTACCCATTTTTCATTGGACAAAAAATACCCTTATTTTTTGTAACTTTTAAGGGTGCTTTATGTCTTTTTACAATCTCACATTTACTCACCCTCTTAACCCCTCCAATTAATGCTCTCCCTCTCTCTCTCATACATATACATATACATATGCATACATACATACATACACATACATACACACACACACATACATACACATACATACATACATACACATACATACGCACATACATACATACATACACACATATACATAAATACATAGACATACATACATACATAGACATACATACATACATATACATACATGCATACTTATGTATGTACATACATGCATACACACACGAGAGAGAGAGAGAGGGAGAGAGCATTAATTGGGGGTTGAGAGGGTGAGTTAATGTGAGATTGTAAAAAGACATAAAGCACCCTTAAAAGTTACAAAAAATAAGGGTATTTTTTGTCCAATGAAAAATGGGTAGATTGATAACCTACCAAGAGTAGGTTATCAATCCCCTATATATATATATATATATATATATATATATATATATATATATATATATATATATTTGAATATTGAGAAGGTTATGAAAAAAAAAACTTAAAAAAAATAAAATTATGCCAGGGATCCATATATATTTTTCTCCTCAACATATGGAGTGAGAGAAGGGACCGCGTTCCTCCCTCCTTTTGTTCTCCAAGATGACACTTTTAAATCTTCGACTCCTCTACCTTCCTTCCGCTTCTCTGCGCCAATTCTACCCTCGTCGCAACCCTCTCTCCCTCCCCGAATCCCCCAAGAACCTCTTCGGGCGCAATGCCTCCTTGCCTTATTCCGCCCTCTCCCCGTTCCCAATCTCTTTCCCTGAATTCCAACCTAGGGTTTCCATCAGCGGAGCCGAGAAGCATGCCCAGAAAGAGGAGGAGGAAGATGGCGGTGGGATTTCGATGGAATACGAGGATTTGGGTGCCGAGGGGGAAATCTTTAGGCAAACTCTGAGGCTAGTGGAGTGCGCCATGTTCGCGTCCATCTCCGGCCTGGCCTATTTCTTGAGCAACTCCCTTGCCATCGAGGTCAGCTATCTCTTGCTCCTACCCTCCTCGCTGTCTCGGCAATAGAGATTGTGTCGACTCCTGATCTTCTTGTGGTTTTCTTATACTTTTGGTGCAAAAGTTGCGATCTTTGTTGATTCCGTGGCATATAAGTGGGATAACAATGGTTTTCTTTCTTTCCCTGTACCACTAAGAAGGCCCCTGGCCTATTTCTTGAGGAATTTCCTTGCCATCGATGTCAGCTCTCTCTCTCTCCACGTTCTCAGAGTCTCCGTAATATGATTTTCTTGTAGTGAGATCTTCTTGTGTCTTTTTTCTTAATTTTGGTGCGAAAGTTGCAACCTTTGTTGATTTTGTTGCATAATCAGTAGGATAAGAGTCTTTTCTTTTTCTCTATATATCTGTTGCTGTTTAAGAGGCTATCAACGCGAGCTTTTTCCAAATGGCCAGGAAGAAGAATCATTAAATTATGTACATGCTTCAGTTGATGATGGTCCACTCCGAAAAATATATGCTGACATATGAAAGCCTGCTGTGGAAAATTGGACAGCAACCATTATGGCCTATGTCTTAGCAAAGCTCACTATTTAGGCTTCCTTATACAATGTTATACTATGTCTTAGCAAAGCAACCATTATAAAATATACTATTTACTCTGTTTATTACCAAACCCATTTCATATTGTTTGGTCAATGAAGGTGATTTTCATGATATTGCCTAATGACCTAGCTACATTTTAACTTCATTTTGCCACTTCTCTTCTGTTCCTTTTCAAATGTTATTTGTAAGATATGATCATTCCTCTAGGAGCCTTTCCGAAGCTTTTACTAATCGGGCACTATGTTCTTATGTTTTGGCTTGTACTGAATACCTTGAACAAGATTATTGAGGCTTATCTATCTATCTAGATAGATATATAGAAACATACATGCATGACTTCATATATGCATGTAGATGACATTTTAACAGTTGTTATGGCGAAATTTGTAACTTTGTCTGATGGATTTTGATGACTACAGAATTACTTTGGTTGTTTCTTCTCATTGCCAATTGTGATCTCTTCAATCAGATGGGGTGTGGCAGCTGGTAGAAAAACCATGGTTCGTCTGTACCTAGATAACTACTTGAAGTTTGGTGCATTTTTTGATTGGGAGAACTATTGATGTTGTTGAATGTTTTCTTGTTATTCTTTTTTTTATTCTAGGTGGCTACTTCTATGCTATTGCTCACCTTGGCTGGTCCAGTGAAGGCATCTACATATCTGGTGACCAGTTCTAAAACTATGTAGTATTGAAATCTTGATCTTTGTCTTGATTAATATTTTACCTCCAAGAACGTGTTTGTATTACCTTGCTATACATGAGCTTCTGTCTTGTCTGTGTCTGTTATATTCATTTAAGAAAACTGGTGCTTTCAGCATTGCTATAGCGGTGGTTTCAGCATAATTATGGAATTTTGCAAGATCTTCAAGAACTTGGTTCCAGAAGGTTCTTTGTTGCATTTTCATGGAACCTTGGAAGTAATTGAGCTGCATCTGTGTGTATAACCAACCTATATATGTTTGAGGGTCAGATGTACACAGCCTTACCTCTGCGTGTGAAGAGATTGTTTCCATGATTCGAACTCATGATATCTGGATCACAATGGAGCAACTTTTCCGTTGCATCAAGGCGCACACTTTTTGGCAACTTGCTATTTTTTAAGTTATATCTACCGTGGACTTATTTGTCAAAGGCAGTTTTTTGTATGTTCCTTTTAACTTTGCATTATTTGTTTTCAAAAGAAAATTAGCTTTTACCTTCCGTGGTTCAAGAAGTCTTGGTTACTTCATACACTACTTCTTGTCCCTATTTAATTCAATTTATGCATGTCTTCCTTATTCTAGGAACCTAGATGAGAGTAATTAAAATATTTCCACTATAATTTGGTTTAGATTTCTTAAGATATCCAAAGGAATAAACTTGCAGCTTCTTAGGGCTTAACATCCTGCAGATCCAGGGAGATCAGCAGGGAATAGAGCTCAGGAGGGGGGAGTGGGAGGCAGTGGGAGAAGAGAGAGGAGATCGAGGCAGTCATCGGACCAATCTTGACGGGAATAATAAAAAATCTCTTAAAAAAAAAGCTGGCAGGGATCAGGTGCCATGACCCCGTGCCTTCTCCCTCTCCCGCTCCCGCTCTCTCTCTTCCCCGGCCATGCTTGCTTCCCCACCAATCCCACCGGATCTGGCAGGGCCTTCCCAAACAGGGCCTTAATGTAAACATCATTCTGCTGGATTGTTCTCTTAAGATGTTATTTGCACTGGGAAGATATCGTAGAGCTACTGAATGAGATGCTCTCTTTCGCAAGCTAATATTTATGCACTTGAGTTGGTATTATTTTTGAAAGAATGAAAATATTATAGAAGAAAGAGAAAAGGACAGATTGCCACAATGACTCTGTCCAGTTTGTGTTTGATTTGTGTAGCATTTAATATGTTAGACAACAAAATGGATATGGCTTGCTGGTTAAGGTTATAGTTAAGGATAATCAGCTTCTGTTAATTGTTAAACATAAACAAACCTGCAGTATTGTACTTCAGTCTTAAGAGAAAAAAAATGCAAGTGGAATTTTCTTATGCACTATGATGCAATCATGGACTGATGGATCATATTATGATTTTGTTGCAAAAATTTAACATTCCTTACTTAAATTTCCAGGCTGATATATCAAATGTTCTAGATACAGACTTGAACAATAAGCCTTATTTCCTCTATTTTTCTTTTCGGGAATAATTTCCAGCCCATGTGAATTCTCATCCTTAACCCCAAACCTGTGACTCTTTTTCTCCCCTTTTCTTGCCAATTTCTGGATCCCAAGTTTTTAATCGACACTCTACTTTGTTTACAATCTTATGTTGATTAAATCTTCTGCTTTTTAAGTTATAGCAGTTTTTTAAGGTTGTGAGTTTCCTGTAATTGGGTCATCAAACTAATGTTCCCTGCCTCGACTCTGGTATATCTCTGCATATTCCATTAAATTTGACGGTAATTAACAACTTTTGGATGATTGCTCAGTTCAATCTGACATCTAATGAACAGGACTATATTTTCTTTTCTGTTATTAGCATCCTTTAACCACAGAGAACCTTTCTTTTCTGTGTTTCTGGCATGTTTTAGAAATATATGCGTACTCTTACACAAGTTTCGAATAATTCATGCAATATTACATTTTCCTGGATAACTCCAATTAACGATGCCTGAAGTGTCACTTAGTTGGATCCACTTAAAAATTAAAATGAAGTGATGATTGTTTACCATTTTTTGAACCAGTCTTGGGTTTGCAGTTGAGATGACCCCTGAACACCAACTTCTGTATTTAAAGCTGTAATAACGCTGAACATGAATCAAAACTTGTTTCTATTTTTAAGATCATCAACAATATGGCATGATTACTGGATGAAGCAGATCATATGCTGAACCTGACTTGATACATTATTTGTTAAGATTTGTTTGGTACTGGTGATGGACAATCTACACCACAAATAAACATACACCAAATAAGCACACTTTAGAGGTTGTTTTAAGTAGCATTTGCAATCATGAACCATGCACGCCACATGAAACAAACTTACTGTTTCAACTGCCACATTTGAACATCCTGCAACTTAAGATCACTTGATTTTATACAAAAATTATTTTATGCTTGCAAAAAGCAGCTGTACTATATTTTACCTGACTGTCCAACTAGATTTCTTTTGAAACTACATAAAAGTATAAGACCAGAAGTTATCGGTGCGTTTCCTTCTCATGCCTTCTTCTTTATCTGCAGCTTATGCATGGAGTAGTTGGTCTGGCCATGGGTTCTCTATGGAGGTATGAAATATGATGTTTTTATCTCTTCTCCCTATATTATTTACAATTTTATGAAATAGGCAGACATATACAGCTCTCTGTCAGTTCATCATTTGCAACCCAGATCAGAGTTTTGAATGTGCTTAGCTATAATCTAGAAGATGAATGAATTATGTTACCATTTCATTGTGTTCTCAGGCTGCGGGTAAATTGGGGTCTTTCAATAGTCCTGTGCACAATAGTAATGCCCATCTCGCTGTTTCATTTTATTAAACCTTTTTGACTTTGATTTTTCAATTAGGCATCATATAGACATATGCATATATTTCTGAAGAGAACCTTAATGTGCAGGTTCGTGCAACAGGAGCTCTTGGATATGTTTTACTATCCTCATTTTTGATAAGAGAGAACATACTTGACTTGGTACTCCCTGAAACACGCGTCTTTGCTAAAACCTTGATATGTTATTCTAATTGTCTACTGGCCTGCAGATCACAGTCAACCTTCATGCTTCTCTCACCTATATCCTTACGGGCATGGGTGTAAATACAATTCCATCAATGGATGCCATATATGCTATATTTGGGAGCCTGGTAACATTTTAAAAATATCTGAGTTTTGTAGTTGGTTCATCACATGGATTTTGTGGAGCTTCTCATGCAGAGATTATTGATTATGTGTTTGTTTTTGTCTGTCCCAAAACAGCTGCTACTCAATTGTGGGTTCTTTGTTTTCTTGCTGCACATTTTGCATGCAGTATTCGTTGCTAAACTTGGAATGAAGGCTTCGCTGACACTTCCAGAATGGCTTGAGAAAGCAATCTGATGCCTTGATAAGAAGCTCCAATAGCGTCTGCACAAATCTCATAAATTCTTGATGGTCTCAGTGTCATACATTTCATTGCCACTAGTGCCATTTTGTTGTAAAGCTAACATCACCATTTCTCTCATTGATGTCTGCACACTCTTTGCTGCGGAATATAAGTTGAAGAAAGCTTGGTTATAGAAGATTTTACATAAGGTTCATTTGGTCGTGTTCTCTCCCTTCCCCTCAGTTCTATTATTTTGGTCTGTAACTCTCATCCATTCTTTTTATCTGGTTTATGACCGATCTTCCTGAAGCAAATTTCCTTCCTAACAGTGTTGTTTTGTTGGTTTAAACCTCTATGGACTAATGGTCATAAAATTTCTGTAACGTGTGCGCATGTGAGATGGCTGGGACACTCCCCTATAAAATCTTCTAGAATAGGCCTTAAGTCATTGATTCAAGTCCATCAAATGACTGAAAAAAATGCCCCATCAATTGCGCCTTGCTCTAAGGTAAGCTAGTATTTTTTTATAATTAGTTCTTCGATGGTTCCTTTTGTCCACAATGCGCCTTTTTCTAAGATAAGATAGTATTTTTTATAGTTAGTTTTTCTATGGCTCTTTTTGTCCACAAGGTCCAATCATATAATGTATAAAGAAGTTTCAGGCTGGAAGGTTGCGAAGAGATAGTTGCTCTAGTTTTCAAAAAGAAGAATATTGATTGCGCGTTTCTTTATGATAAATTAATATTCTTTATAGTTAGTTCTTCAATGGTTCTTTTTGTCCACAAATTATTGGTGATGAAACCTGTATAGTCAAAGAGCCTGTGGTCATCACTTTTAACTTGTCGGCTGGCTGCAACAAAGTGCCTGCTTTTTTTAAATGAGCGAGTGAAGCATGCAAGTTGGGCCCAGTTGGTGCATTAAGAATCATACTTTCTTGGCGTATTAAGAATCATACTTTCTTTCAGCCTTTATACCTCATATACATGATTGCTTGCAAGAACATGTCATAATTAAGTTTGCATCAGATGAGAACCTCGGATAACTTTCTTTGGTGTCCATCTGTTAATGGAACACCGTAAGCACTGTTGCGACTGCCACAAAAGAAATCCGAAACCTTGTACTTTGTAATAAATAGAAACAGCAGACTTACTGCAAACTTGAGTTTCAGTCACCTAACAAGTTATATGAATATCTGCATGTCATAGATTATTGCATCATTCAGGGATTAACATGTACAAAAGATGAAAAATTCATCTGCCCATTTGAGTTAAAATAGCCTCATCTTCCCTCCATTATTTTTTGGCCAGCACCGAGACAACTGAAACCCGGCATTTGACACAACTGGATTTACAAATCTCTGCATCTGTCGCATAACTAGTCATTCTTTAGCTTAAGGAATTTCCTTATCACGCCCATCATCTCACTCCCAGGGAACCTTCCAAGGCAACCCCTTGCAGCTGCAACCTCACTGAACTCAGAGACTGAATCACCACCAAAGGCTTTACATTCACCACTTCTGTTATCCAACATTACTATTTCTTCCCTTAAATCTTCACCAGCCTTGACCGAAGGAAGTGGGAAAGTTTCTAGGGGAGTTTGCACCACATTTGCCTCCTCTACAATGCTGACAAAGTCCTTCAACTGGCAGAGGGCAAATGGGACAGGTTCGAAGCTATGATCGCCATACTCCACTGGAGTGGAATGATCTCCAGTGACACAGAGGCAATACTGGAAGTTCCCAGATTTTTCTGCCTCCCAGAGAAGTCTTGTCAGCTGACCAATGGCCCGGTCTGCGGCTTCCAATGCTCGGACTTTCAATATACTTGCCTTGTCATGACCAGCATCATCTATTGCCTACAACAACATTACATGAAAACTGTGATATTTTCCAACAATATTGCTGCCAATACTAAGAGTTGAAAATTTTAAGAATGTAAAACAATTCATAATGGCTAAAACAAGCAGCAGGTCTCAAAAGTGAGGTACCGAAAACTGCCAAAAATTGGGGATAACACACACAAAAAAAATCATATAAATAACCAAGAGAATGCTGCAAGAGCCTCTGACAAGAATGACTGACAAATCAGAGCATGGTTCCTATACAGATTTCTTAGTTTCCCATTGCTGACTTCTGTCCCCTTTAAAAGAGAGATCCACTATCTTATTACTTCTTCAACCCTAGGTCCCTAACCATAACCGGTCTTTTTCCTACTTATTGTGTCTCGGTTTTAGGTATGCTTCTTCAGCATTGATACAAAATAAGGGCTACATCCTCTCTCAAGGCATTTTATCTTTCTTCACAATCTCATCAACATCTCACCCCTTCCTGCATTCCTTTGACATAAACCTAGGACTCTATTTACTGAAGCATCCTTAAACTTTTCTTGCACATTTTTCTGGCAGAATATTTGCCTAACATCTTTTTTTCTTCAAAGCTGGATTGTCCTCTGCACACAATAAAGGATAGAAAACAACCAGAAACACCAAATGCTATCAAAACAAGCAGAATAGGTTTCAGTAAAAGGGATCCTAAAAAATCCTTACCAAAAAAAATACTTGAGATCTCAAATCCAGCTGCCTGTTGTTGAATTTTTTTTCCACTACATTTTAAGAATTAGTTCATTGTTGTATGGGGAAGACCCCCATTGGCATAAACAGTGATAGTTCAATAGAGCAGAGTATAATTTTTTTTTTTTAAGGAGGTAAAATGGGGGAAAGTTTGCAACATGTGTTAGAGAAATCTTAATGCATCAACTTGGTGGGACAAACCAGGAAAAAGAAGGTATGGCAGTTCTTACCTTGATGTGGAGAAACCCGAAGTCGTATCCATCTGCTCGGCCTGGTTTATGTTCATCCTCCCCAGGTACAAAAACAGGTGGGGATGGCTTTAGTGGTGCAGAAAGCGCCTTTGCTATAGCTGTAGCTTTGGAGGTTAGTAGTGTTCGATAATCTCCAGTTGCTCCAGGAGCTTCAAGGATATCGATACCCAATGATAGACCCAACCCTGCTATAATCTTGGTGGGAGCTACCATGCATGGTGATAATCCATGCTGCTTCTCAAAAGCAGGAACCTGATAGCCATGTAATGAAAGGATCTTTTACAAATGTGTTGAGGCACAAAATTGCCTAATAACAAAATTAGACATTTAGCTGTTGAGTGCATTCTCTAATAAGCTGAATCCTCAACAGTTGTCCCATTTTCAAAATCTAAGTTTCGAAAAAAACCTGAAAACGAAAAGAATGGTTCATCTTGAGGGAAATTATACTGTAAAGTGCTACTTGAATGCTGAGAAACTAAAGGTCATGAAAAGCAAATGAGACTAGCGGTTTAGTCACGCCTACATTGACAAATTAATAAGTCTAGACTTAAACCTTCATTTACTTTTCATATCATTTTCATAAATCCAAACAAGGTTTAAGTATTTGAATAAGGGATAGCTTCCCAAGGTGGGAGGTCAGACCTAGTTCCATCTACCTAAATGCCATATCCTCATAGTGTTCGTGTCAAGGTTTGAAAATGTTGTGTTCCAATTTCGGTCAAGCCTGTGGACATTCAAATTTGACAGTGTTGGCAGTTTTGCTTACTTTGAATTAAAAATGTGGAAAAATTTAAAACAATAAAAAACATAAAATGCCATAATGGCATCGTGGCTTCTCCTGTTCTCGTTCTTACTCTTTCACATCCTCTCCCTTCCTTTGTTTCTTCTTTCTTACTCTCTATTTTCCCTTTGTTACTTCTTCATTTGCTTAACAATGTGACAAAAGAGACCATGTACCACGGTGCCTCTTCTGATGCCATCCATAGGAAGAGCAGATAAGTGTAATGTACATGAGGAAGCAAGAATCATATATGATAACCTGCTTTCAGAAAATGTTAGCCTTCTGCTAATAAAGGCATTAAATAAAGTGAAGGTTGAAATACAAAGGAAATATACTTGAAAAGTCGTATATCTTTTAATGCCAATATGTGTTAGCCCTCAGCATGACACAACATAGTATGAGAACCTGCTTTCAAAATGGATGATATGGACAAAATATTCGATACTTCAAAGTAGATATCATTTTTCAAAGGATTATATAATATGGACCAAGTATTAAAGTATTGGTACTAGTACCCATACCGGCACCTCATCAACATAGTATGGAACGGTGCAATACAGTACCATACTAAAAACATAGTATGCCTTTGTTGGGACAGCAAAGAAAAAAAGGAAACCATGTGTTGATATGGCACTGGTACAATACAGTACCTCTTTGGTACGATCTGTTATGGACAAGTAGGCACCAGTATCTAAATCCTTAATATGGACTGCAACCAAATTGCTCGGAAAAAAAAATGCAGGGGCAGTATGGAACCAGTGTAAACCACCCGACTTTGGCATCATGATTATTGGATCAAATTCATCTGTGTCATGGTAGAATAGGAAGTTCACAGAGTATAGTACAGCCTCGACATGCATATAGGGTTGCAATAGGTGCAAGATATCAGAGTGCATGCAGCCCCTAAATTCAAATAAAAAATTAGTCTTCCTAGATTACTATGCACAAAACTCTAAACAAAAAGTGAGAATATGCCATATTGATCATTTTAACTGAACTGACCTCAATTCGAATGCCACAACCTCGCAAGAGAACAACATTTGCAATACTTTTCCCTTCTGCTGCTCGTTTTGCATTCAAAGGATGAGATACCAGAATACGTGACATTTCTTTAGAAAGTTCATTGACCACTGCTGCTGTGTTCTTTGCTTCCTCTGTATCATCCAGAGCTTCTGCTTTAAGAAGTAACCGATTGTCTTTTAATGGGTCAGTCCCGGAAATATTTCCACTCAATTTTGGACCCTTCACAACTACCCCACATCTGTGCTCAGTGGCATATCTGTAGACGGTTATGCACTACTATTAGTAGCCTTCTAGTCTCACAAAAAAGTACCTCTCTATTGCAATTCCAAGGAACACTTAATTTTCATGGGCCAATCATAAACAGATTGAAAAACTCAAAGCCAGAATAGAACATGATCTGTTAAATGCTTAATAATTAGCTTGATTTCTGAACTAATTAACTAAACATAGTTTAACAGATCCTTTTGGATTAAATTTGGAGCATTTGACTACATGAAAATTGCCTTATTTTCTGAGAATAAAGGGATTGAAAGAACTTGATCGATCACATGAGCGGAAGCTCAAAAAGTTTGCTAGGGGAAACCATCATTCTTCAATCAGCTAGCAGTAGCAATTACGGAAAAAAAAATGAAGAATGGACACCACATTCCTGTACTATGCTATTATCTGATTATTCAGGGTACCACTAACATCAGAGCATATAATTTCTTATAGAAGGTGCTTTCTTCAAGATGAGACACAGGAAATCTTGCAATGTTTTCTAAGAATGATTTAGACAGGATTTTGAAGAAAAAGGTTTGGAATAGTTACCAAAGCTAATATGTGATTTCATGGAACAGCTATTTTTATGTACTACTTACTTGACCCTCACTTCATATTTGGGGAAAGATGGGAGCTTCATTCCATCCAAAGCAGCACAAAGAATTGGACCCTCTTCCTCAAAATGCCGATCAGCTCTCCTACTGGTCACAATTCCAGTGTTCTCATCCATGGTAGCAAAATTTGACTGAAGAAGAAAATGTAGATTTATATTGTAAGGTGAATATAAACAGATATAAAATTCATTCACGCAAATTTTCAAATATACACCCATACATATGTGCACAGAAATAGCATTGTTACATGATCATCTTACAGCTTCCTTCCTATGTATGTTCCACCTTACAGCTATGATTGTAGAAAAGCAGTCATTCCACATTCTTCTTTTGGGCTATCAGGTTTAATCCTGTGGACACAGCTTTTAGTCCATATTGAACCACTACTGCCTGAACAAAGCAGTTAGACAAACATCCATTCAACTCCTGAAATTAACATTTGGTTCCTCATTTTTAGGCGATCCATTACAATGACTTTCTTCCATATCCTTGTGAATCATTAAATGAATATTGAAGTTTATATGTATGTCTGTTATATGTGTCTGCAGAATATGGCCAATTTGTCAGTTTGATGGCTTCAGAAATTACACAATCAAACTAGCTAGAATGCCATCTGCCATCTGAATCGATAGCATAGCGGATATTTCATTCTCATAAACTTCATGGGGACGTCATATATCTTAGGGATGCTTGCATGCAAGGAACAAATGTCTCACCTTGAAAGCAATGTCTCCTGGCAACATAGCCAATCCAGCACCCATTGACTCAAATGCCCCACGACCTCGATAATAGATTCTCGGATCATAACCCAGTATAGAAAGGTGTGCCGTGTCACTCCCACAAGCCAGGCCTGCTTCCACCGGATCCATGAGCCCATTAACTCCAGCAGAGGCAATTGCATCCAAATTGGGGGTATTTGCTACTTGAAGGGGCGTCTGATATTGAAACCTTGGCAGAGATACATCACCTAACCCATCAATTAGTACAAACGCGAGCCTTTTCTTGATATTCTTGCCCATTTCCATGATATCAGTCTTTTTTTCCTTCTTTTAAGTTGTTTTTGGCTGGAATAGAAAGATCTTCCTTCCAGACAGCTACAGAACTTTGCTGACTACACCCTTCTAGTTAAAGAACCAAACTTTAAGCAGTAAAAATTCCTGCAACCAAGAATAGAACTGAAGTGAAAATATAAAAACACTAGCCAATGGAGATATGTTGTTCCCAGTAACAATTAAAAAAATGAAAAAAGTATATTTTGCTTTGTGTTTCTGAGCCCCTAACCCGACAGATCTTCAGGAAGGTTTCAAGATTATACACTCAAAGATGTCATCGATCAGGACTATCCAAAATAAGAAGAAAGAAATAATTATACAATTCTTTTTAGCCCCGTTAAGTAAGACTCTTGGTGACAAATTGCATTTTTTTTTCATAATGGACAATTCAAAAGGCATGAACAAAATGGAAAACTCATCCACAACACTACAACAGCCATTAATGGCATCAAGATGCACAAATGCTTATTTATTTTGAAACAGTCACAGATACCTTCAATCTATTCCTCTTAAGAAATCATGATGCAAGACAAACCAAAACTGCACTAAATTCCACTCAGAAAAGATATCCCTCATTAAAATAAGAACAGAGATGTTCTGCTCCCTGATTAGAACGGTTTCTCTAAACACTTCTCTAATTGTCATCTGTTTCAAAGAATGGTAACTCTGGAGAATAGGATTCTCCCAACCCATTTTCCCCATCTTCTTCTTTCTTTCTTTTTCTAGTTATTTCACCTCATTATGATTCGACAAGAAGTTTCATTGGAGAGACCCATACAAACTGCACAAGGAAAAGATAGCAAAAAAACAAATAAATCGAACATCTTGGCTCGGGCAGTCTTTATTATCTCCCTCAAAAAATTAGAAGACCAAAAAAAAAAAAAAATGAAAAAAGGGAAGGATCTTACCTTTAAAAGCTTTGATCTTTTCCGTGTTCTCCAAAATTTGCAAACTTTAATCTCCTGCCAGTTATTTTGCGTTCATCGGTGACTCGGCAACGGAAGAGATCCAGTCCGAGCCTCGTTTTATTTTTTCCCCTTTGCTTTTAACTCGTCGGCCACGTTTCACGAATCCTGCTTTAAGCTCCATGGTTCCAAAAGGGCGACGGGGGTAACCTCTCGCATACACCGGCTTTCGCGGAAAACGTGAAAATCTAATTCCCTTCCCTGAGGAAACGGAGATAATTTGCCTGAGCTTGGCATCGCCGTCACTGTCATTTTTTCTGTAAAAAATTAAAAACAAGAATTTTTTTTATTTTTTAATATCTGACAGCGGAAATATATTTGGTATTTTTGTTTTTTGTTTTTTTGTTTTTGCTCCGATTGCGTAAAGCTTCGGTTCGGGTCATGTCAGGTCGGAGCCCGACCCACCGACAGGTCCGATTTCGCCAAACATCTGGGATGCTTATAATTTCTATTTTCAAAAACTCCACTTTGAAAGTTCTACTTTAAAAGCTCCATCAAACGAGAGGAATTATTGCATAGTAACACTTCAAGGTGCTGAAACTCCACTTAAAAAAACTCCACTTTAGAACCTTAGAATGTACGTCATAAGCTGCATTTGATGGCTTATTGCATAGTAACACTTCAAGGTGCTGAAACATTTCGCATGCCAAATCATGAATTAACAGGCAATTAGTATTTTGAGAAAAGAGAGGAAGGGAGGACTCTCACCTAGACATAAGCAAAATTTCCACCCCGATAATTTTTTTTAACCCCCAATAACTTCACCAACTAAGCTAGTTGTAAAAGACTATTCTACCTCTTCAGCCATAACTCCTTGCTATTCGTTTAAGAGGAACGAGTCTTTGGATCATCATAAGATTTTGGAAATGCTTTCCAATTATGTTTTCGGCACACTGATAAAAAATTGCAGACGCTAAAACAAGTTTGGCCAGGCAAGAATCTACACTAATATGGAAATTTCACAAATTGTTTCGAAGATCTCTGAAGGATTTTATCTGCATCCCTCCAACATCCAGAAAATAAGCTTCCCTGAAAGCTCACAAATCCTGCTGAGATTTGGTAAGTTGAATGAAGCTATTAATGCTATTTAAAAAAAACATAACACCTGTAAACCAAAATACTTTCAGCCACCTCAACGCAGGGCAGATGGCCATGTAATTATTTCATTAAGGATCAAAAAACAATCTGCAATAACCATATTGGAAAAAGAACCATAACTTGGCCACCATCTTCTTTGATCATGTTTCTGCAAGTGGGAACTCAAAAGCGGTCACTGAAATTTCTGAACATGTTTTAACAATAAAACCACAGTACTAGTTTTCTTAAAGAAAATATACCGCAGCACTCAACTACAGTATCAGCACTAGTAATCTAATTCACCAGTCCAATTTGCGAAACAACTTCATGTTTGAAGTGCAGCAAGGAAAAACAATTAGGGTCCCATGTCCCATATGCATAGAAACCCCAGTTCAGTGCAAGGCCCTCAAAGATAAAATATATGTTTGATAGGTGCAATCCTATCGATTGTATTTGAATATTGTCTTCCCTATTAGGGCTTTTGATGGATCGGTGACGAACGGATTCAGCCAGATTTAGCCCCAGTCAAGACGAGTCACTTCCCAAATAACTTGATGTACATACAGAAGGCACTTTGCTAGACTACATTACATGATCCTGGAAAGCAGAACTCTTCCTGTTATTAGGAACTCATTCCAACAGCATATGAAGAGATGGTCAGAAAATTAAATAATACATGCAGTCAACTATCAACAGATAACAGTCAATGGAGCCATACCTGCACAGCTGGACCAGCATATTGACCTGAGCGCATGTAGAGATCATCAGGGGCATCTATAGCCTCAAGCCATGCATAATCCTCATTACTCTCATTCACACCCAGTTTGTTTTCAGTTGCTGTCATTAAAAAGGTCTGTCACATAGTATCCAATCATCTGAAGCAACTTATGTTTTATTTAGATATTTTTCACAATTTTATTATCACATTCAGAATTGATTAGCAATTTATACTAATTCTTTCATATGCATCAATTTATTTGTCCTTCCTATAATACATTTCAAATTTCAATAATTATATTAATAATGGAAAACAGAAGCCTGGGAAAGACCAGCATGGAAGAGTATATAATGCTATGTAATATATATGATAGGTATATTACAGAACGGACAAGGGTTTTTTTTTTTTTTTTGGTGAAAAATAAGAGGGGAAGGGGAGGGGCAGAACTCCATCCGCGTAGCAGCCCCCACTGGGCCCCTTCCACCAGAGAATGTTCGATGCGGGTCGCAAGTTTCCGTGTGCCCTCCCCAACCCGTAGGAAATCCCACTGAGCCATCCACGTGTGAGTATGTCACCCCAGCGCTACCTCAGTACTGATGGAAGGAAAGCATATCCACACAGAGCCACTCGGGCGTGGGGCATGTGGTCCCCTAATTTAATCGACGCCCGCGCGTTTCGACCCCGGACAACTCGGATGGAGTCCAAGCCCCCTTACCACCAGGCTACCACCTTGGTGGCAACGGACAAGGTTTTCAGTTATTGCTTCAAGTAACCTTTGGGAAGTTCACTTGATATACTATAGAGATAGTAAAAAGTAAGACTCTGTTTTACAGGATGATAAGCAATACAGAAACTTCTGCTCGTGAAAACTAGTTAAAGTATAGACTCCATACATATGCAAGAATTCAAAAATAAAGTTATTCACAAGAGCATATTTTGATGAAAAATAGACGAACTTTACTTACTGAAACTGGAGTACGGGTAGTCATGATAATAGGTGCAAAGCCTGCCAGCTTCTTCAGAGTATGGTGGAGCAAGGACATCAAGCACAGCACAAGAAGTAACAGCAGTGAAACAGTGCAAGTTGCCTCCACTTTTTGGGTACAAAACAGTGGTTGGACATGGTGCTGTCAGGACAGTGTCCTTGTGTAACTTTGCTAATCTCACTGCACAAAAAGAGCAGTTCCAATACATAAACCATCTATTGAATTCAGATATAAAATCATATAATTGGCAGGGCAAGAGATCTAGCAGCTCCTCCAGTTTTCAGAAATCGGCCTAAATAAACAAGAAGACAAAATAATTTCCTTCCAAAATAAGGCAAATATTGTAGCCACGCAGATCCATAGTAAGCCAAGAGAAAAAAGAGAATGTTCATTGGCATGTTCAAGAATGTGGCTGGGACATCTAATATCCTGCATAACTAATATTCTGACTTCACTTTAACCTGCCCGATGCATCTAAGAATAACAGAATAGTCCAACCTTGGAATCTATCTTTAGGGTCCGAAAAGTCGGCCTGATGTTCAAAACCTTGATGGAGCCAAGTAAGCTTTGGGAAGGATTATTTCATTCATCAGCTTTGTTAACCTGATCCAGCCTTGTACCTGTGGAGCCAAGTAATTCAGCTTAAGTCTGATCATTGGCTTGCGGCATCTGAAGAATCAAGAGAAGGTTTCCCTATCAAGACTGACGACAACTATGTGGATACAGTCATTTGTCTAGTTTGTAGTTGCAGCTTAAACTGCTTCAGTGAACTTGGAAAGAGTTTCTTCTCAAAAACAGTGAATATGGAAAGAGCCTTACACTAAAAAACAGAAAGTAGGCTTCCTATTATAGAAAATTAACAAAGGCAATTATAACTTAAAGCAGAAGTGACTATTTCTGAGCACTGTAAGCTTGGTAGCATGATATCGATGTCTTTGCTGATATATTAGATCCAGATCAGGTTAGGTAAAATAACATTAAGTGCTACAAGAAGTCCTGATAGCCATACACTTGGAAGTGGCTAGCTTTCATAAAGATTTTTATTTCCAGAGCGAAGTACATTAGATGCATACAGATGCGCATAATGACACAAACATGTATCTATGAACGATAACAAGGAAGCACGCATAAAAAAACTATAGGGCACTCAAGCAGTAAATTTTTGCGAATTGCAAAAGAAACCAGTAGTCTGTCTCTTGAAAGTTGGTTCAATATAAATAAATGAAAAACTAAATAAACAAAAACAAGAAACCACCTTTCCTCGCCCTTTGAAGCATCTAACAGAAATATATACTTATTCCTTCTAATGCTATCAGAATTTGTAAAATTATTGCTTACTGCCAAGAAACATTAATAGAATTTAAGCGTGTACTTGAATATTATAGCACTATCATAAGAATCATGCAGAACCATGAAGCTAAGAAGCAGACCAGGAAAGGAGTCAGGCTCTTGACTTCTCATCATACAGGCAGGTTCTATCCAGTCATATGCTTTCACATGCATAGAGCCATAAAGCATCTTACTCAAAACGGTCATCCCAGGGTGGTCATGTAGTGGAATAACAGATGAAGTAGGCAAGCAAAATATGCCAATCTGCAGAAATACAAGTCAACTTAAGTGCCGTATCGTATTAGTGGGATAAAAATACAGAAGACAGTTAAGAAATGCTCTGATTCAGAATAAGCAGTTATACTTACAAAGTGCCATGCAATACAGTAATTTAACAAACCCATTTCCTAAGCTGTTTAAAACCCAAATATGTAACTTAACCTTTAATACCAGCATAACAACATAAAGCCGGTGACTTCGCAGGTAATGTCTTGAAAATCAGGGTCAAATGCTTTAAGGATACAGTGGCATCCGGGTTTCTTTAAATGATGGCCTATATCCATAGTAAGTTTTTTGAATTGTACAAGAAAATGCCCATGTTTTTGAGTTTGAAGTCTCAAAAACTCCATAGCACTGTGACATACGGCACCCATGGCAAGTGTCTGTGACAACTCATAGCTTCACTCATGTTTATGAGTATTGCTTTACGAAGACCTTTACTTCAATCACCAAGATGTCTGTCATTTGCATTAACCAATGATTATCGACATGTCATTTTATTAGCAAAATGTTGTCATCCAAGTTAATGATAAATAACATTAATCATCTATGATGTAAAACTTTCAATATTTAAATTGCCAATGAGAACTCTACTCTGATTTCAAGCTTACAAGTCAATCTGGTTGAGATTTCTTATGCCCCATGTGAATAGTTGATCCGATAGAAGAACACATGTTGCTGATCTGACCATTTTTTTGTGGTTATTCAACCAATCAAGGATTTTAACACCGCCGGAACAATATTCTTGGTGCCCTACTGTTCTGCGAGAAAACCACACAGAGTTGCAATGAAGGACATCAAAACTGACCCAGATCGATGCATAACACACATACTGATTGGTACCAGCCGGTATAGGCTCGCACCAGGGCTAGTTCAGCCAGTACCGAGCCCAATCGGGTCAATTTGGCCTTAAATTAATCAAAAGGGTGAGAAGGGGACCTCTCTCTAATGCTCTCTACTCCCAAGGCTGAGATGCTGAAATACAATGAAACAAGAGCGGGGCATCAGAGAAGGATGTGGCAGCGGCACCAGAGGAGGAAGCAGTGGGGTGTGCTGGAGGAGGCCCAAAGGAGGAGGAGGAGGAGGGTTGTGGAAAGGCAGTGGGAGTTGAGAAGGGTTCCTGGCGAGAGGAACTGAGGAGGGTTGCTGGAGAGAGGAGCTGAGGCGGGTCACCAGAAAGAGCCTAGAAGGTTCACCTGTGGGAGAAGCCTGGGAGGCAAGAAGAGACAAGGAGGCATGGTGGAGAGAAGGAACCAAGTGGGAGAGAGAATACATGGAATATAGGAAGCAGCTAGGGTTAAGAAACCAGTGTCGAAAGCTCCTCATCCCCCAAAAATAAAGTTCTGAGCCATTGGATCAATGACACAATGGCTCATATTCACAACCACTTAACCGCCCATCTTATTTCTCTTATTTAAAAAAAAATGCACCCTGAATAGTACTGGCACACAACCACATATAGTGAATTGATAGGGGTCGGATTGGCACTGTACTGGTCCAATAGAAAACTGGTACCACCATCGGTACCAAACTACCAATATCCGAATCCTTGCAACCAGCTCCTGCACTACTATTCCAAGTATGATCTTAATGTCAAAATTTCAACCTAATGATGGGGATCTTATTATCGATGATTGTTTTTCATGCATGTGCTTATTTCAGCACCTTGACTTGCTCATTGTTCTTAAGATATAAAATTAAAATGGACGCAACTAAAATATATAGAAGAATAAGATTCAAGTAGAATAACTACCAAAGCAGTTGAATGAACTTACCGAAAAACTATCACATTCATATATATGCAAGTATGTTATCGGTTGAGCCCATTGAGCAGTCCTGGCTGAATTCTTGAACGAATTTAACCCAAAAAAACCATGTCCCCTATCATCCTCCAGGTTATCATCTTTAAGACCAACTTCTGCCGGACTAATAGTATCTGAACAACATAAACTATCTCATCACATATACTAAATGAAAGCTGAACAATGGCTTACAAATATGGAGCTTGCAATATAATTTTCTTAAAGGTAAGATGCATCAGATTTACAATGTACAAGGTATCAATCCTCAAATTTTGTATTTATGACCAATCTAGAGCTTCAAAGGGAACACCAGCAGGTCTTAGCTCAGCTGGTTGGCAGCCAACTCTTCATGGGAGAGGTGCTCAGTTCAATCACCAAATGGTGGCAAATGACCACCATATTGCTAAAAAAAAGAACTTCAATAGAAAGCTGATCTCCACAAAATAGCATGGACCAAGCAAGAAAGTTCCTGTATCACATAATATATGCAACTGATAGGAAAGAAAAGGCGGATGCCTTTGAAATCGTACACAGGGATCATTTATTCTTGAACATGATCCTATGTTATGTCAAAGTTAACAGCTAAGTTCTATTGCAACAATAATACCAAGATCGGCATACAATTATCTTAACCATATAAAACTGGACATCAATTTAATATCAAAGATGTCAACAGATGTACTCGAGTTAACTAACAAACAGAAAATGAACTTCCAAGCTGTCTGATTGACCTAGATGTTTCTCAAGAAGAATACAAAAGAATATACGTATCTATAATTTGATGGACATACATGTCCTGTTATAGTGTCCGACACGTGTGCCTAACGTGTATTTATGTCCCATCAACGTTCCAAAAGACAAACTCATACACTATGAAGCACTAACTGCTGAATGACATTCGACATTCCAGCTAGGCAGCTAATCACAAGGAATAGATTTGGATGCTAACAGGTAAGGAAGGAGAAGGAGGCAGGTAAGTCACTTATTAGATAAATTGTTCCACTAGGCTAGTGATAAAAGGTTCAAGGGAATCGATTTCTATCAACCCTTGCTCCAACCAAGCAGAATTTTCAGTCAACTTGTGAAAACTCAATTTACCAAAGAAACAAATCCCAAAAAAGAATCCACTTAAATCCATATTTTATATATATATATATAAGTGCCAATAATTTCTATCCAGAGACAATCTGGACCCTTGAAACTAATAAAACAAATCCTGTCCGCTAGAGGTTCATACAAGAATCATAGAATCTAAAGACAAAATCGCCACTGCCCATCAATAAGCGAAGATAAAACAATTTCCCAAAGGATTCCAGAGATATAGATAGCCAACTTGTAGCATATGTTTTACCAAATACCTTTGATTTTTTGCTGAGTTAATCTTGGCCATTCAAGCCACAAAAAAAATTCTCCCAATTACAGTTTCCCAATTTAATATGAATTCTCAACATATTAATATTGTTAAATTAATCCTAATCAGTGCATAGAAATCAATAAGTTAGAACAGAGATAAACTAAAATATTCCTAGCTTCTGGAACATTTCCATTAGGATCTAATTATCACAAAGAAATCCTTGGTTTTTCTCAGAAAATATTGGACAAGAAACCCAACAGAGCAGGTGACCTAATACAAAAAAAATCATAATTCAAGGGGTTGGTTGGATGCAAACATAATGTATTTGTGGAATATTCCTTGTATGGTTATGGACGGGAACAAGCTAAAGATGGAAGGAAAGCAATTTATCTTTAGATCGTAGAGCCACCCTCCCCCCCCCCCCCCCAACTCCCCCATGGAAAAAAAATACTGGAAATCAGCTTTTACAGAGAATCCACTGTTCTTATATTTTTGGGGGGGATTGCTTGCTCGGATGGAGTTCGCAATCACGTTAGTCCATACTGAACTTTGTTCTTGTCCTCCTTTAGGGGCTTTGCAGGATTTGTCCATGGATAATTTAGCAGGCCATACAAACAGGGTAAGAAACTCATATCCTTTCAATTGCCAGGCAAACCATGGCTCCTAATATTTTCAAAAAAGAATAAGATCATGCCAAATATCTCATGCAATTGGATCTGATGTAATGTGTTTTCTCCTCTTCTTCTCCTCCTCTAGGGGGCACCAATCCAACATTGTTTTTCTCCTCTTCATGCATTACATCTTCTCCTCTTCAGACAACAACAAACTTTACCACAAAAAAAGACACTCTTGTCTTCTCCTCTTTGTATGTTTGTTCTTTTTATATTTTTAAACATCAAAACTCTAGCTATTGGGTGATTAAAGGACCATTGTTAACATTAGTTATGAAAATTTTTATTTACTACTTGATGACAAGGATTACCTTTACATCTTATAACTTAGCTGTAGATTGATCAGTCTGTGAGCATAATTTTATTCAGTACTTCAATTCTCATGCATTATTATGGTATGCTTTTTTATTTCATGTTCTCATCTTAGTTATGAATTCACTCGAATCTTTAAAAAAATCTAGCATACTGAGTTTGAGGTTTAGAATATTGGTCCTAACTATCTAAACTAAACCCTTAACCTTTTCTCATCTTGCATTCTAGGAGCCACCTACCATCTTTTATATACTCTTCTACTCAATCCTTTTTCCATTCAATTGCCTAGTTACTCTTCTTAGCCGCTGTGGCTATATACCTTAACCTAAAAATTATCTAGCAGTGAATCCATCTTGGACCTCTAATGGCAACAATTGTAAGCATACCATCTTATGCCTCTCTTATTGCAAGACAATGGCAAGGATACCGAGACAAGTGCCATATGGGGTGAAACCTTCCTCACCAAATTGACTAAGAAGGACCTTTGATCTCATGTGAAGAATTTTAATTAAAATTTTAACAAAATGTCAGTTAGAAAAGGACTTTTTTTTATTTCATAAAAGCAAAGGTTAGCCTCTCAAAATATATAAAAAAGGGAAAAGGCTTAAGCCAAATCAGTGTTTATAATAAAGACTAGTAGATATAAAACATATAGGGAAAAAAGGCTATTCTTAAGCTTTGGGTAAACGATTCTTGTTCAAGTCTTCTTGAGATGGCTTCATGCAGGTCATCTCCCACCAATAAGGTTGGTTTGCAAATCTTAATCATCTAGCATAATAAGAATTGCATCTTGATCACTTGATGTGAACTCCATATCTCCCCAGATCCATTGTAGCTTTGTACGAAAGAAAAAACTAACTGAACAAAAGAGATACATTATAGGCTATGAAAGTTAAATTAATGGACAAATATTGTATTAGTAAGTTTCTTCAAGACACCCTCAAAAATATATAATCCACATGTAACTTAAATGGCTTATATGTTAAATAGAAGTTAAATCCAAAGGATAAATTTCAAGTAAAACTTAACATGTATATCAATAATATTTATCATAATTAATATATCTTACTTTCAATCAATTCTTATTAGTTTTCTATCTTTATATTTTTTTTAATTTAAATACATGTTTTATTTAATTTTTTTCAAATTCACCATATCTTTTTGTTTAGAAAAAAAATATTACTCGTTGCAGTCAAAGATATGCAGAGACTCAGTGGGCCTACCTAATGTAATGTAACAATGATATTATGAATGTTTTATTTTTAGAGCTATTTTGTAACATGAATGTCTCTAGAAAATTACTAATGCAATTTTGATAAATTTATCACAATTAAATCAACATAATTAAAATTGTGATTACTTTTTCCTTAAGTCAACACATTTAAGTCAAGAAGCAACAACCCTAACATTTAATTGAGAGCATCCGAACCACCAATAACCAAATTCATTAGACGATATAAGTGCCCTAAATCTCACCGTGCACCAAAAAGAACACCAAATCCATCTCAAATCAAACTCAGAACATTTGCTAGAAAGCATAATCTGCGACTTCGAAATAAAATCCAGAAAAGAGTCTATCTCTAGTTTCCTTAAAAAATCCTAGAATTTACCCAAAAATAGAAACTTAACCACAAAAGGATGTAACCAATCCAATTAATTTCTGTACTAACTCTATAAAAATGAAACTCTAGACCAGATACTATCTCTTTCTCATCCACTCCCGTGATCTTATCCTGGCAGGATCTTGCCCTCTTCTAACAAGAGTTCAAGTCGAATTCTCTTTGGCAAAGATTCATTCTCCACAGTGACCATGCCTCCTTGTTCCCAGGTATCCATTAATCCATTAACTGGCGGACTCACACAGAATGTATTATTACTTAACTACCTCACATCCTCGATGATCCATCTACCCCTAGTATCAGTCGTCTCCTACTTAGAAATAACCCTTGGCACAAATCCGATCAAATGCATCTCCTTTTTGTTCAAAGCCTTCTCATCATTTTCATTTCTTCAAAATCTGTTGTACTCTTTCATAGACCTCATCTCAAAGTTCACCCCAAATCCCAATGCTAGCCAACATATCCCAACCATTATCGCCATATGCAATTCCAAGCACATGCATCTCTGACAAAAGATTCAGAAGAATCCAATCCTATTTTGATCCCTCCTGCTGTCGCTATGATCATGATATAATCTATGACAGTTCTCTTCCAAACTAAGCTTAATCACCATCCTTCAAAACTCAGAACAATTTTGATTTTTGAACGAAACGTCAGCAACGATTTTTGCTGCCCCACCTACTTATTGATAGGAAGCCATATAAAAATCAGAATCATAAAATCTTTAAGAATATATTAATAGAAAAAATAGGAGCAACAAGTAAAAGGCATTGGAAGCCAAATAAAATAATAGTGTTGTCTTGCTTTTGTTAAAATCATTTTTCTGATTTGTTTTCAAAAGCATATGGAACCAGCATATCATCATATTAGCTATTTATTTTTCCACTCTCATGCTGTATTATTAGAAGCACCAATAACACATTCTTATATGACTTTGGTAAATATACGTTCATCTCGCGAAAAGTATTTGATAGAATCAAAAAAATTATTTATATATTTCTTTCCATTTTTATATCCTAAGCTAATTTAACGGCATAATTGTAATCTATAATATTTCTCCTAAATTCATTTAGGCTCAACGTGCATTTGCACGTAAATTTACCAGCTTCATAAAAGCGCGAAAAAGATAAATGACCAAAAATAAGAACAACACCCCGGGAGGGGGGGCTGGATTTAGAAGATGAACTATTCGATGAAATGCATGACCGATTCCACATAGCAATTCGATGCCCACGAACAAGTGCGTCAACACAGACCAATTGATTCGCACAAAACCCTCAAAGGATGGTTCCAAAAATCAGAGCACTTTCAGTTTTCGTCGGAAAACGGGACAGGGAGAGGATGCACGAAGAATTTAAGCCGATTGATTTACCGAGAAGAGCGGAGAGCTTCCGAATGGCCTGCGGGGAAGGAGAAGCGCCTGATGAAGGCGAGAAGGTTTTCTTGCAGAGCTCGTAGAGGACCTGCACCGAAGAGCCCTTCGCCATTATTCTTCTTCTTCTTCTTCTTGCTTGGCTTCTTGGTTACTAAACCGAGCACCACTCGGAGTCTCGGACCTCCGGCCGTTTTCCTTCTTTCTTGTAAAAGAGTGGTTCGGAGATGGGTTTCATGGCCCGTGCCCCTGCGCCGCACGTACACGCGGGTCCCGCAGCCGCGCGGGCAGCTGTCATCTGGCACCTGGGAGAGAACAGCTCAGCTACGGCGGTTTAACTTTAACCAGTGTGCCCCTCGTTAGAGTTGCATCTTTTGCACGAAGGAAGGATTCACCTTCCTTTCGCGCGAATCAACCGTTGGATCATCGACTTATCGATTTGCGAGCCGTGCAGGAGGTGAATGATGAGTTCGGATCGATTTGAGATCTGTGCGATGGATTAATCCAACCGTGGATTCGCGCGAAGGAAGGTGAATCCTTCGCGAGAGAGATACAGCCGCGACACGTGCGCCCCTGGTATGGGAAACCCAGGTTCCAGCCGGTTCCGTACAGGCTGTTGCTAATCGGGGCGGGGCCCAGGAGGGATGGAAATGAAGGTTAGATTTTGGGTGGATCCCCCTTCAGCCGCGTGGCAGGTCCCTCTCGAGTCTCGGCGGGCCGGGTCTCTGAAATTAAACCGTGCACGATCCCAATTATAACCATTTATTTTTATTTTTATTTTATTTTATTTTTTATAAATACGCTTCTAAAAATTTAAATTTACGTGAATACTTTTTACAAAAATTATATTTACTTTTTACCCTTATAAAATACTATTTTTAGACCAAATACTTCTAATATAATAATTTTTCTAACACCGTTAATAAAAACTATATTTATTTTAATTAAAAATAAAATAAAATTTGAATTTTTTTTTGTTCTCATTATAATCGTCTTATAAATATTTCTTTTTCTACATTCTTATATTAAAAATATTTTAGTTATTTTAATTTAAAATTATTAATTTTTTAGCGGCATTAGATGGTGTAGGAACATATGCAAAAATGAAGATAAAAAAAAGGTAGAATAGCAAAACAAATATTTTATGAAGGTATAGATACAAATATCAATTTTGAAAGAATATTCATGCAGAATTCGATGTTTAGAAGAATATTCATGCAAAAAAAAAACTCTTATTTTTATTATAATACATCAAGATGCATGTTTAATAAATAAATTTTAAAATAACAAATGACTATGGATGACTGGAACACGTGGTGGCTAATTGGAGCTTAATTTGCCTTTCTAGATCAAATGGTGGTCTTGGACTTCAATTTCTTCACCAAAGAAATTAGTTTTAATGGAGAAACTAGCAGGCCATTTGCGTAACTAGGTTTCTATAATGGAGGATCCATGGATTTCAACTTTGCCTATTGATGCATTGCCGATGCCACTATATATGATGCATATCTAGGGGGAATAAGGTTTCTGATCTGATTTCCTATGCACGGCAATGGACTATTCTAAGTTTATCTTCTATTTTTACCACAAGAGATGGTTCAAATAATCCTAAAGAAGCCCATCTTGAAAGGGATTTGAAATGATCAACTTCTACCGTTAATGATGGGAAACTTATACGGGATGGATGTTAATGAGAGGCTTTTTGAGAACAAGCAGTCATCTATACATCAACTACCAATGAAAATTAAGCTGGGCATACTTTTGGGGCGGAGTTTAGGGCAGCATGGGAGGAACTTTCTTATGCGAGATGTGTTCTGCAGGCTGATTGTATCATTCTGGAGGAAAACTCAGCTTTTCTGATGGCGCACCTTAGGAAAGAAGGGTGGGTGAAGGTGGAGCACCTGCTTCTGGGCGACATTTGTCGGATGCTACGGAAGTGCCGGATTCTTCAGGTCAGGTATGTTTCAGGAGGCGGACCAGATTGCTGACTGGATTGCCTCTTTCGCTGCACAACACTTTGGAGAGTTTCTTTGGACTCAGCAGTTTTCTGTTTCTTTTGCTTTGCGTTGCTTGCTTGATTCTAATGTAGCTGGTTATGCTCATGCTAGGATAGTGTGAGCAGCCAATTCACAAAAAAGAAAAAAAAAGAAAGGAAAAAAAAAAAAAGAGACCTGAGCAGGGCACCAATGAATTTGTTCGAATCAAGAAACCATTCAACATTTCAACAAAATTTGGATGAATCTGTTGAAGGATTTTGCAGCTGGTGATTGTGATTGGCTGGCATGTCATGTGTCGGAGATTGAGCATGCCTTATGTCGGATGTTTGGCATACCATGTGTCAGCTGTTTATTAAACATAAACCGGTGGTCACCCCAGTAGATATGGATCGAACAATATGGATAAGTCTCCTCAGAGCTACTTCGCACCTTCAATTTAAGAATATTTGGTTAGAAGGAGATTCCATGACTGTTATTGAATGGATTAGAGAACATAGAATGATTTTTCATGTCAACCGGTTCATTGCAGCCTCTTCTTTCAAACATTGTTCAGTGTGCAGCTATATTCTACCTTATACATGTGCTAAGGGAAGAAAATCAGGTCACCTACCTCAAATAAAAGCCAAAAAATAATAAGTCACGGGGCGCTCTAGGTAACTCCCTCTTACTAATTTATAGAGCTTCCAAAGTGGTGAGCCACATAAGGCCACCCAATCCGCAGCTTCATTGATCTATCTATAAATGTGCTTAGCTTAAAAAGCGATATATTCACCGACCATAGCTCGAATATCTCGGAGCAAAGAGTGGCAGTTAACCCCACCGTCAATGTTTCCTGTATCCAGTCAATCACCGTCGTTGAGTCACTCTCGAGCAAGATTATGCTGACTTGTAAAACATGCCGGACTTGACACAGACCAGCCCAAGCTGCCCTCAACTCCGCTTCCGGTGCAGAAATATCAAAGGTTGCACCCACCAGCAATAACCATCTTGGAGTCCTAATTTTTAATGACGAAGCTTGCATCACCCCTCCTACCATCATCTAACACGCATTCTTCAAAATTAACCTTGTTTTTTTTTTTTTTTTTGAATCAGACCTCTCTTGCACCAAAAAAAAAAAAAAAAAATACAAGATTCAATTTTCAGTCACCGATCCCATCATTGGATCCAAAATATTTTTTTTCCAAAAAAAAAAGCATTGGATCCAAAAAACCAAGACCAACATTCGTCGATTCAAGCTAACGGGGACCATCGAATCATACCATCAGATTTATACTTTGCACCCAATTGATGCGGGTCGGCAGCACGCGGCATTCCGGCAGCCCAAAATCAGCCAACGGCGCACCCGAGCTTTAAACCACACGTACCAAATAAACTTGGCGACCGCTGCGTGCCACCTGTTTCTCGGACTCTTCATTTCTCTCCCCGTTTCTCTCCCTCTCTCTCGATTTCTCTGGAGGCCAAAGCTAAGACCAAGAACCCAAACCAACTGCATCCCTACGATTCTCTCGCAACTCGCTGCGCGTGAGATTTCATTGCACAACAGGGTAGATCCACCTCAATCTCCTCTCTAAAATTTGTTACACCCCTGTCTCACTCGATTCCTTTCTCTTTTTCCTCGCTTCAGAACAAGGGAAGGTATCCGCAAGACGAAAGAAGGGAATTCCCAGATGAGGTCGATTGTCTCGCGTTTGATCTACTCAAAGTCCTCCATCTCTCGATTATAGTAAGCTCACTGTTTAACCATTTCTTGTAATTCTGTAATCTGATAAAATTCATTTTCTTTTATGTCTTTGCTTGAATAATTTGTGCCAAGAGGCAAATAAAAATAGAGAGATAAAAAGAAGAAAGTATCTGCCCTTTCTTCATTGAAATCTGATGACATTAGTTCTGTTCTTGAACCCCCGGAGGATAATGGCGGGAGAACCATTAATCTTTTGTTTTAATGGTATGAGAATTTCCCACGTCAAACAGTTAGGGTAACGCCTCCCGTTATTGGTACATGTAACCTCCTCCCAGTGGATTCTGTCATTGATATCTGCAATCCATAGTTTACGTTCTCGTTGGAATTTAGGGATTTATTGGTCTTTATCATGCCATGTTATTAGACCAAGGGGTGAGCTTCAATTTGTTAGGAAACATGTAATGTGTAGTAGTAAAACAGCTCTTTCCTGTAATTTTTGGTACATCATTCTCGTGAATAGGCGGTAACCTCTCTAAAAGTTTAGTATACATGTTGGAAGCCATCAGCTTTACTATCTACCTAAAAAGTTTAGTATACATGTTACTTCTCTGTCCATTTCAATATTAATAATGCTCGTAATTGTTTTACTTCTCGTCTCAACCTTGTGTCATGCTTCCTAGTCTGGTAATGTAGCCTTCATGGCCTTAAACATGATTTACTTGAGAATACTTCCTTTTTTTATATAAGAAAACTTCTCTGACTCTCTATTAATTTCAGCACATCAGGTCTGTTAAGAAATGGCAGGTTATTGTCTACTGATTCTAATCATGTAGATGAGCCTTTTAAAGTAGAGGAAGCAGAGACACTCAATGTGCCGCCTCCTCCATCAGATAAGGTTGTCTAGATCACTCTTGGAACATGGTTCACATTGCTTATTTACATGTATGATATGTCTTGGGTAGATTCTGATAACCTTTGTCTAAATATTCCTTGTTTGCTCTCATTACAGTTGCTAGTATTGGGCGGCAATGGCTTTGTTGGTTCACATGTTTGCAAAGAAGCTTTAGAGCAAGGCTTGTCTGTTTCTAGTCTTAGCAGGTATCGTATTTTTGGGAAGCACAGGATTCGATTTAGGGCTTTTGAGCCTTGAATACTAATCGGGTCTGCATCTATTATCTTTCTTTGTATTTTCTTGGTAAAGTAAAAATCACATAACATGCTCTTGTATATATATTTCCATTATGAGAATTCAACTGATTAGTGACAATACTTTGCTGGTCAAATTGCTTGCCACAATGGAGATGGAAATGAGTAGCAGGGATGGTAAAGTGGGAACTTCTTGCTTGGAGTTTAGGTTAGATATAACAGCAGAAAGAGAAAACTTACTGGCTAAGCTCGACAAGGGGAAGGGAGACTGGGAAGGAAAAGGAGATATAGTCCATCATCGTCATACTCATATAGAACCTCAGTAGAGTTAATAAAACCTCAAACACTTGTGATAAAAGGACTGGGCATAGGAAATAATAGAATACCTATTACCATAAACAACTGAATGCAATGCACAGAACAACTTTCTGTGAAATTATTATAGCTGAAGTGGATCTTATTTTATCTGTGAAAATTGAGTGGGAACTGGGAAGAATAAGGAGGTTCCATGCATATGTTTGATAAGCAGATTGTTGGCATTGGAAGATTTTTATGTAACAACTTTTCGTTACTTCTGCCTTTTTAAAATTGGGTGTAATGTATGACTCTACTTTGAACTAGAATTGCTTTGGGAAAAATTCCATTTATAAAGAGACAGTGGCCCTTTTATAGGTAGATTGTGACAAATCTAAAATGATATGTTGCGTTCCCAAGAAAGAAAGTGGTTTTCAGGTATTTGCCAGCCAAAACAGTGGAGAGCTATGTATTTACTGTTCTTAGTGGACATATACATCTTTGCTGCAATTCTAACACAATCGGGCTATCAGATTCTAGCTATATTTTTTGGTTGACCCTGGTTATAGTATATAAAGTTTCTCTGATTTTGATACTCCTGAGTCCTGATGCACTCGAAATTATGTTCCAATTCTAGGAACCCTCCAATTTGTGACTTGTAAGTTCTGATTTAATGTAGTTGCAATCAGTGGCTCCATTTTGGTTGTCCTTAAGAATGAAATGTCTATGTTCAATTTTCTCTTCACATAGTCTATATTCTGCCTTCCATGTGAGGATAATTCTTATATTTATGCCAATATGTTGCTTGAACATGCTCAAAATGGTTGATGTCTTTTGTTCTGTCGTTTTTATAGTATCTGCTGTTGTCAACTACTTCTTCACTATTTACTTGTTTTATAATTGTTGGCCCCAAAAATATATGTTTATATATAATTTTAGATGCATTCACCTTTCCATCTAGAATAACTTAATCTTTTATTGGATTCTGTTTTTTCTGGGAGGGGTGGGGGTTGCTCTAACATCAAGCCTTTCTAGCATATGGTATTTTCAACCTTCAAAGAAACCTACTTAGACTATCAACATGCTTCTATTTGTTTTTCAGATCTGGAAGGTCATCGATACGTGAATCATGGGCTGATAAAGTTGCGTGGCACCAGGGTAGAACGTCTAATATAAGCCCATTGCTTACGTCTAATATAAGCCCATTGCTTTGTTCTTGGACTAAATTTTGGTGAAGTTTGAAACTTGTTTCTCTTTTGGCAGGAAACCTTCTTGTACCTGATTCATTGAAGGATGTTATGAATGGTGTAACTGCTGTGGTATGCCAGTGCTAGCATAAATACTCTATTCTACTTAGCATTAGTGCACTAGGAGTTTATTTGAATGTCAGAAAATGGCTTGGGGGTAGTTGCAGTTAAATAGGAGATGCTGGTGGTGGTGGCGGCCTCATTAGTTTAGCATGGACACTGAATATTTATAAATTTTTGCCTTTTGTCTCATATATTCTCCCTGGACCATAACCTTGTTCTGTAGAAGTACTTTTGAAATGTAAGATGATATGGTCTCTATGATTTTATTCCCATTTTCATGATAATATACTAGTAGTAGGATTTGTTTCTCAGGTTCTTTTACCTTCTTTTCCTTTTTTTCGCACCCAAAACAACCTTCAGGCAGGACAAGTGTTGATATCTCATATTTGCCCTCAAAAGCAATTTTGTTTTCTTTGATTGAAATTGGATTTATTAATAATAAAAAGAGTCAAAGTATGGAGAAAATGAAATGTTTATGTTTGATTTCAATACAAGAAGCTTATTGGTTACGTATATGATGCATCAACACTTTTCTTTTATGGGTCTTATCCTACTGTTGCCTTCATGATCATTTAATATCTTGCTGCTGTTTGTCTTGATCTTCAATCTTGCTATTTGTCGTATTGGGGCCTTTTCCTGTTCATGAAGATCTTGAGGGGTTAATGCTATCCCTCTCTCCAACTTTGCCGTGTTATGTTGATCACATTTAGGCAGAAAGCTTTTCCTTACATGAACGATATACACCACATATCATTATGGACCAAATTTAGAAATAACAGAACAAATTATGTCTAAACTTGTTGCAGAACCATCTCTTTATTTGTAATTTCTGAACTGAAATACATGCAAGATTTTAATTAAGTAATGTTATGCATTGTTAAAGAATTAATACCAAAATCTCTTGCAGATATCATGTGTTGGAGGCTTTGGGTCATATTCTCATATGTATAAGATCAATGGAACTGCAAACATCAATGCTATCAGAGCAGCTTCTGAGCAAGGTATTTACGTATTACTGTATTTTCATATTACCATCAGATATCATCCTTTGAAAACCAAAATTGGGCTTCAGGATACCAGAAAACTAAGGCCAAAAAAAAGAGAACAGTGCAAAGTTACATAAAAGATATGATTAGACTGGTAAATAGTCTGAGGTGATAGACTGGAACAACTGGGCTCAATTCGCTTACAGCTCTATGGTATCAACCCAAAAAATATGTGGTGAGAATAAAAGAAGAAAAAGACTTTGTGAATCATTAGGCAAAGTAAGCATCAATGCATGGGGAGGCCAATGCTCTTAAGCCAAAAGGACTTGAAGATTTACAGATTGAATTGTTTTGCAAATTAACAACTTGCAAATTTCTGCTAATTTATTTGTGTGTAAATTCTGTTGTTTTTAATTTCATTACCTTGGTTCATTATTTTATATTTCTGTACATATTTTTCTCACTTCACATATTTATTTTCTTAATATCTTTCCTCGACATCATGAGCATTGGCATATGTTTTAGTTGCACGGGGGTGCTTGGTTGGCATATTTATTTTCTTTATATTTTAAGTTGCTTAATGTCCAAAACAAGGTACGCAGTCTTGGTATCGGGCTCCATACTGGTGCCACATTATCACTATGTTGGTACGGTACAGTACGGAGCTGGTTCGGTATACCGTGTGTTAGTTCGCCCGCCGTACCATGTATCGATATCGAACCGGTTCGGTATGGTATATACCATATTGTACCACTTCGGTACGGTACATACTGTACCGTACCAAACTGGTACGGTATAGTGTACCATGGTCTGAGATAAAAGTCTAATTTCCTTCTTTGTTCTCTCTGCTTGACCTATATGTTTTGTACCTGTTACATTTTTTTTTTTGGTTGGGGGTGGGGTTACAAGAAAGAAAAGCAATACAGCAAGTTATGTCTATTAATGTCTCATTGCCTTCTAAGTCTTCTTTAATGCTGTTACTACCATACATCTAATGACTGTTTCTAGAGGATGTTTAGTTGTCCTTGTTCTAGATGAAATGCACGTGGTTAAAAATTCAATTATCCGGCACCTTATGTCTTTTTTATTGCAGGCGTAAAAAGATTTGTATATATCTCAGCTGCTGATTTTGGTCTCGTAAATTATCTGCTACAAGGTTATTATGAGGGAAAGGTATTGTTTTTTAATAATCTAGATATTTAATTGTATCTTTTTTGGGAGCTACGGCAGTAAGTTTAGCTTAAGACACCATAATGATTCAGCCACATGTAAAAAGATTTGTTTATATCTTGGCTGCTGATTTTGGTGATGCAAATGATGTGTTACAAGGTTATTATGAGGGAAAGGTATTGCTATTTAATAATCTAGATGTTTAACTGTTATCTTTTCTGGGAACTATGGCAGTAAGTTAAGCTTAAGAACCATAATAATTCGGACATAAGTTTTAATTACTTGTAATTAAGAAAAATAGGACTTGAGGTGTATAATCATCTAGACATTTCTAAACTATTCCATTGTTTATAGTATTAAAAAAAAATGATGGCCGTTTGTAGATTGTTAACGAATGTAGACATCTCAGTATATAATCTAGAATTTTGTAGTTTGACATACTGCAGTTGGTAGAGGCTTCTAGCGGACTCAATACTTGAAGTTATCAATTGTTTGATCTATCATTCAACGGAACTTGTAGAGCAGTAACCATAAAGAAAACCCATTTGCAATGAACTGACTTGAGCTAAATGAGATTTGTAGTGTCCGATTCTAACAACTCTTGGAAATGATTTGTGTTTGTCAGAAGTTGCACCTAGCTGAAACCCGATTCAGGTGAACCTAGTGGTCCTCTCTGGTGGTCTTGCTTCAACTATGACTTCTTCTTGAAAAGGCTTCAGTTCTAGGTTGATCCACTATGACAGATCGAATGTTCTAAAGTTTGAAACTTAAGGACTTGATCTATTCTAACTCATTTAACTTTAGTAATGGAATGACCCTAAATTTGTCAAAAATATGAAATTAGAAGTCTAGATAGGTTGAAATTGTGAAAGACCTTGACTTGAGCTGATCGAATTGTAGCCGTAATAAACTTTCTCATTCATCATTTTGTATTTAGTTGATACATAGTTCATACTGTACTATTTAGGTAAATTAGAGGGTCTTCTTACAAGTTGACACCTTTTTAATTAAATTAGCATGCTGTTGATATTGACAGAGCCATCACCAAAGTCATTGTCTCATAATTCACATAGCACAAGGCATTAGTGATGACCGATCGAGGTGGTATAATTATTTTCCCCAAAGACTGGAGGGAAGGTTACTGTGTGAGCGATCTGGGATGTGTAATGGGGAGTGTGTTGGTGTGGGAATGGATCTATAGATATGTAAGTGGTCAAGTGAGGGGAAGTGGAAAAAATTTCAGTCGGATCGTATTCTGGGAGCACTTGACCCTTATAGGAACTAATTTTGAAAGATTTATTAAACTATTCTAGAGAAGCTAGATAAGCTTTGTTGGTGATGATTAACTTTTTGACATGGGAGACTTACTCATCCATATCTTTACTGGATGTGACAGCAGAAAGTGTAGTATGCTTGTAGCCTGTTGGTAGCTTCTAGTGATTCTTGACTTATCATTTGCTTTTTTCTTGATGGAAACATTTTTTGCTTGTTTTATTTTATCTTCCTAGTTTTACCACTTCTGTTCATGATTGTCATCTTGCACTTGCTCTGTATGCATCTGTCATTCATGACAAAAAATTGTTCATTTGTGGCACAGAAAGCTGCTGAAGCAGAGTTGTTATCAAAATTTACATATGGAGGTCAGTTTCCTTGATCTTAGTTTCATTAATCTGGGCTGTGTTGAATCCAAAACTTATTTTTTTTGAAGCTTGTTAGGAATTGTTAGTTTATTAATAGTAATAAATTCAAAAATTCTTTAGTTTATACAATGAGGGCTTTCAGGAAGCCTCACAGTGCATTGCAAGCATGTGGAGAACCTTAAGATTGCTTGAGAGCATACATCACAGTTTATCTTTTACAGGAGTTGTGCTCAGGCCCGGTTTTATACATGGGACTCGCCGAGTTGGGAGTATGAAAATACCTCTAGGTGTTATTGGGTCACCACTGGAGATGGTAAAATCTCTCTCTCACACATTCACTTCCACACACACGTGCAGTGATAAGATCAAACTGAGAAGACCTGGAATCATGAGTTCAATTATGCGCAGGTCCTGCAGCGTGCGAAACCACTCAATCAAATCCCACTTGTGGGTCCTCTCCTCACTCCTCCAGTGAATGTTACAACTGTTGCAAAGGTTGCTGTGAGAGCTGCAACGGATCCAGTTTTTCCTCCAGGCATTGTTGATGTGTATGGTATCCTGCGCTATGGTGAGCAAAAGTGACATCTCTCCCAGAGGAAATGGTCACAAATCAGCACCATCTCAAGGTTAAAAATTTACTATTGTTCTTCCCATACAGGCCACAAAGGATGATAAATATTCGTTTCATCAAATTCTGGCCAAGCAATAAGAATGCATGAGTCTATGCAGAGCTCAACTCCCGTCCGTTTTCATGCACTCAGTTTTCCGTGAATGGTTATTTTGGTGTAAAAATCGCTTTTCCTTATAAGATTTGGTTCTTAAATTGGCTTCTATGCCTTGGCTACATGTCCCATGTTCTGCCAAAAATTTGGTCGATAGCTAATGATCTGGCTTGTGATAATAGTGGGTGGCGGTATTGGAGTCTTGGATTGGTTTCTTGTGACTTCTCTTTCTTGGTTGGCCATGGCCGATGCTTTCAAAGTTCGACTCAAAGCACCAGAGGGCATGGCCACATACACGCTGGCCATTCATCGCTTCCTAAGCTACCATTCATATGCTCAGCTACAGATCCTAAGCTACCATATCTCACTTCCAACCAGAAAAATATTTTAAAGAACAAAAAACTTTTCCTTGAGTTGTTATGTTCTACACTTTTAGTTAGCGTTACATTCTCCCAATTGACAATGTTTGTCATCAAATTTAGGAATTCATCTTTATGGAATGATTGTTAAATTGCAACATTGGCTGTAGTTGCTAATTCATATTCTTTCTAGAGTTCTTGTCGAAACGAAAAAAAGAAAAATCTTTCTATAGTTGATCCCTAAACTTGCATCACATTATCAAGAGAATTACTTAGAGCAGATGCTATTACAAAAACTGTTGAGGGCAAGACGAGGAAAAAAGAGTGCTTCTGAGAACATGATGATGACTTGCTCTAGTGTGGAGTGAAAATGAAAATGATCAACTAAGAAACTATGCATTGCTTTGCAAATGTAAAGGAATTCAATAACTGTTTTCATTTCTTAGTTGAAAAGGAAAATTCATTAGGTTTACCTGAAGTCCAAAATATTGCTAGTTTTTACTGATCTGAACTACAAAGATAATGATGATAACCAAACCCAAAAATAATAGCCATATCAGAAATGTGACTACTCCCACCATGTGGAAATTAGAACAGTAAGAAAAAACTAAGCGACCTGAGTGGTTTGCATTCAATCTCACTAACCTTTGCAATATGATTTTCACAAGCACCAGGGCGAAAAAGTACAGGCAACAGCCTGGATTGGTTCAAGAGTTTGTAGCATTTGTTAGTAGTTCAAACCAATTTAAACAAACCTTCTTCGCTAGTTTTCATGGATCAAAACAATCTTGTCCATAATTTAAGAAATCAAATGAAACTAAGTCTTGTCCAAAAATAAAGAAAGGGCAAATTTCAATAATGTAAATGACAAGAAATAGTAATGACATCAAAATATTTATCATATTTTGCGACAAGCATACGCAGGATCGAACAAGATATATATTTGAAGGAGGAAGGTGATTTGGATCTAACAAAAGCTAAAACACCTTCTTCCCCGGAGTTTTCTGAAGTTGCTGAGGCTGATAAATATAAGTATTGTACTATAAGTAGTACATTTTTGAAGGGCAACTCATGGGGTTCGTGCATTTTACGATGGATCGCCTGCCACGTAGCATATCAACAGTGCATGAATTTTCTTTTCTTTTCTTTTTAGTTTAAGTAGATTTAAGCCCCAGTCCAATCCCTGAATGGGTTTACAAGCTTTTTGTCCTGCTCCTCGAACACCTAAGCAACAGGCTCTTCACTTTATACAGAACTCTCATATTTAATCTTACTCTTCTTGCTACAACGAGCATCAAATATCTAAAGAAAAGCAGTATAAAACAACAATGACGCCATCACCAACCCGGAAGCCTAAGCACTATCAATGGATACAGAAAATATCTTGCCACCATGGAGACTGAACAGAAAGCTTTCGCTAAATTTTTGGACTGAAATGACATCTCCTATATTAAGAAGCATGAATCTGTTTAGTTGACAGCATGATCATATGATCTCCGAAAAGTTTGGACCCCAACTCACTGGGGAAAAGCACTTAAATTCTATGAAAAAAAGAACTGCAAAAAAAAAAGTTTACCGGGCTGAAGTCAAATTTGAGGATCAATTTACAAAAAATGAATGTGCTAGCTATAAAAATAATAAAAGTATAAGTTTGATCCGGAGAAAAGAAGAAATTGGTTTATGAACCTTATTCTACAAATTGAACTATGGCATTGTAGTTCATACCCCTTCTAGGTTTCCGAAAGGGTCAGATTGTATCTTGATCGATCTTTTTTTTTTTCGTAATGCGTTTGATTATGGTTTGTAGAAACCTTAAAGCATTTTATTTTTTTTTTAATACCATTTTTAAAATAGTTATTGTTGAATCCAACGGTTGACGTCGTAAAAAGAAATTATTTTTTTAGCTGGAGACATCAATCCTAATTTTTTTTACTTTAAAAATATGATATTTTTTTTACCTTAAAATAATTGTCGAAAAAACATAATGTTAAAAATGCTGTTAATGCATCAGGCGTCTTCCGGGGAAGAGGCTCACCCCAAAGTTGAGATGGACGGCTGTAATCAAATGGCGCGAATATTGACAACAATCTGAGCACATGATACAAGGGAACTTCCCTATGCCATTTATTTTGGACGACGTATGGACCCTGGAGTCTTCGGACACCTGAAACCCGCCGAGGACGCTTCTTCGCTTACAAAAACCCTCCGAAACCCACCCGCAGCGGAGAAAGAGGGCGGAGACAGAACAGAGAGAGAGAGAGAGAGAGGAAGATGGGGAGCGACAGCGAGACCGAGAAATCTATCAAGGAGAAGAAGAAGATGATGGCTGTCGCCCCGATCGCGAAGCCTCTCGCCGGGAAGAAGCTCTGCAAGCGGACCTTCAAGCTCGTCCGAAGAGGTATAAACCCAAAATACTTCTTATGTGTTCTTTATTGTTTGGTTTTGCCGATTTATTCGTTTTCGGTTGTGTTGTTTAGTTTCTACCTCGGGGGAGCTCTTTTTTTATTCTTTCTTGTGATATTGATCTTTGTTTCATATGGGTCATTCGGGTTTCCTTGATTCTGGGTAAAGTTCTTTGAAAAGGTCGTGCGTTTTTGTTCTCTTGGATTTTTTTTTTTCTTTTCAGTTTTTTTGGGCTATGGGTGTATCATCTGATGAAACGATGCGTCAGGTTTTCTTCCCTCAAAAAAAAAAAAAAAAAAACAATGCTTTAGGTTTTCTTATTTTTTTAGGTCAATTTTTTTAGTTAGGTGGTTACGGGATTCTTTTAATGTCTCCAGGCGGAACTCAAGATGTTCCTTTTATTATCCTGATCTTCTGTCAAATGGGTTTCTGGGATTGCTTGATTCTTGATAGGATTCGGTGAAAAGGAGGGTGCGTTGTTATTCTTTTGGAGGTTTTTTTCTTCTGTCGATATAATTTTCCCTATTTTGATCATTCTTCTGTCTTGCGAGATGATGCTTTTTTTTTTTTTGGTTTCTTCTAATAAAAAGGATGTTTCTTTATTATATCTTGATCATCTGTTAAGTGAATTTCCTGGGATACCTTGATACAATTCAGTGAAAAGATGGTACCTGATTGTTCTCTTTGAGCAAATTTTCTTCACTTTTCACATATTTTTTGGGTTATGTTGATGGCTATAGTATCTCATGAACCAATGCTTAGGTTTTCTTGATGTTCTTTATTTTAGGTAAAATGATCTAGTTAGGCTGTTATAGGATTGTTTTAGTATCTGGAGGCAGAGATCAAGTTGTGCTTTTTATTTAAAAGAAACAGGCATTTCTTTGATTTGCTTGTTTTTAAACTTTAATTTATGGTTTAAATTTTCCGTGCTCCATGCTAATTTGTGTTTTGGTTTTGTAACCTCCATTTGTTATTTATGGGAGTTATACTGATGTGTTCTCTCTTATTTGAATGTCCAGCTTCTGAGGCTAAGTGTTTGAAACGAGGAGTAAAGGAAGTAGTGAAGAGCATTCGTCGCGGTCATAAAGGGTTAGTTTTCTTTTCCTCAAATTCTTTTTTTTTTTAATTTTCAATTTGCGGATATCTATCTTCTTGGTCATCAATGCTCATGCTATATGAAAATAATTATGGCTGAATTGTGATTTTAGCTTTTGGTAGAAGTAAGATCACAATTACTATGATAACTATGGTAGCTGGCAAGCCTTATATGAGTAAGAATATTAATGTGCTTGAATTTTTAACCATGATATACATGGTAATATTTTTATGAGGATTATCTAGGCAGATAGGCACTGTGCAAGCCTTATAATGCATAAGCAATGCTTGCCTAGATCGCTTAGGGCATGTTTGGGAAAACCCCATGGGGTCCCGCGGGATAGGGTGGAAAGAGAATGTGGAGAAGAAGGAACGAGGAAGAAAAAGGACGAGAGGGAGAGTTCACAGGGTCGTGCTTGCCCAATCCCTGCAGGATGAAAAAAATGACAACATGACATTGCAAGGTCATTTTTTCCATGTTGTGGAAATTGGACAAGCGTGAAACCTCGCACCCTTCCTCCCCCTCTCCCATCCTCCCAATATTCGGCAGGAGCGGAACTTAGTGTGTGTCATTTCCCGTGTTTTTGGCATCCTATATAGATGGTTGGTGATGTCCAGGCAGTTACTTATAGCGGATACATGTTGTAGTCTATGTATGTTAAATTTTTGCCTTTTTTTAGAAAAAAATGATATATTGATGCATAACAGGGTCGATGGGTCCTAGGCTGAGGTCTACCTGAGCTTGGATTATGGCTAAACTCACCAGGTTGAAGGTTGAAGCTTTTGAGAGAAATTTCATGGGGCGTATTTGGGGGAAGTTTCAGGGTGGTTGGGCAAGACCAGAGGGGGCATGTGGGGTCCTAGTGAGGGTGGCTTTGCAACTGAGGGTAATGGAGTGGATAAAGACTATGCTTGACAAAGAAGAGAAGAAATGGGAGGTATGAGATTCTAGGCTACTCTACTAGGATTTTAGGGGTGGATTGGTAAGCGATATAGCATAGTTATGTTTATTATTTATTTACTTTTTTGGTTGGGGATGTTGGTTGAAGGTGGCGAACGGGTGGAGCTGGTAGGAGGACTAAGGATGGGGTGCAATGGGTGGTCAAAGGATAGGGGAAAAGGGTTGTGCCGGCATTGCGAGAGTTAGTGCTGGTGGTAGGGATTTCAAAGGGGTGTCTGTGTCTGTGTGTGTATTTGTGTTCATCATTGCAGCATCTCTTTGCCACATCTAGTGTTTGCTCGCTGCCTGCTGCCAGTTTCACTCCGCCAGTGATCTATCACCAGCGTCCATCCTGCTGACTGCCACCTCTAACGTCCAATTGCCAGCTTTTCCTAGTTTGTATGAGAGGAAGGTTATGGTTGACTCTTTTATACACTCGCTAAAAGATTCTGAAGTTTAGGTTCTTCATTTTCATATACATGAATATATATCAGATGAACTTGTAGATAGGATTCACTTGCAGGAATCTAAATAACATAATATTGCTTTGTAACGGTGATTTCATGAAAGAAGAAAACTGCAAAGTAAAAGTCTTGGATATTATGCAGCACACTTAATCACATGTAGAATTCCAACAAAAGAAAGTAATTTCTAACTATCAAATCTATACATTCTTTTTGTTAGAGGAGCAGGTGAATGAAAATTTCGGTAATTCACATAAAAAAAAAGAAATTTCAGTAATGAGAAGTAGAATGAGACATATTATACTCCTCTTTATGCCAAGCTTCTGCACAAAAATTTTCTTCTTTAAAAACAGGCTGTGAGGAAAAATTATCTAATCTGTACAAACTGATAAGCTGTGTTGAAGATAGAAGTGAACAAAGAGTCATTAGAAGTTCAAATATGGGTTTTCTTTTTTAAGGTAGCCAAGAGGATTTGATATTCATGAGACCAATAATTTGTACCTATCTTATTGTGAATCATATTAGAAACACAGTGGTAGACACTAATGACAGCCTTGCACTATTGTGGCAGTTTTTTCTTGTAATAGAATTTAAAAAGTATGACATAATCATGTATCCGGTCCTAGGGTCAGAAGGTAAACCAACTCCTGTCGAAAAAGAAATGGCAGATAGGAATACAAAATATGTACATACATAGATCTATATGTGTGCATCTTTATGTATGTATATATGTATGTTTATATTTATGTATCTGTATATTTGTATATGCATATATAAATGGATTATGATGTTGACAACAAAGATAATAAAAACACAATACTCACCAAAACTCATATAGACACCTAAATAATTTCAGCCAGACATAAAAGGTTGCATTAATAACAGTCAAGCACACCACAACAGACAGCACAATCACACAAACACTCGGATACCTGGTTAGCGTTCATCATAGCACAGCACACAGCCACCACAATTATATAGACACACAACATTCACATAATCACAAAGCTGTGGCCTTTCTGTTCCTCGATGCCTCAATGATGCATGTGTAAGGCCCACCCTTTTCTGCACCTTGATGAAGTTGCCTTGCCTTGAGGTAGGCAAGGTGCTGAGGTTGTACCTGGATGCACCTTGCGCCTCAGTTGTGCCTGTAACAGCACTGAATGAAGAATGTTCAAGAGCTTTGAGGACTTTTAAATGCCTTTGTGGGTCATAAGAAATTATTTGTAAAAGTGAGATGGAAGGCATCCTCAGTTGTTCTTTTTGAAGCATCATTTCCTTCAATCACAGCCAAATGTATGAGGAAAGTGCAAAATGCTCCATAAAAAATGTGAAAAAATGGGGAAGCAAATGATCCTGTTGTCTCAATTGTCTATTCTCTTGATTAAACCTGCAGCATAGACATTGGTGGTCACATCCATTCAATCCACCTTGCACTAAATCCCATGTGCCTTATAGCATGCTGTATGAGTTTCCTAGTAATCTGTAAAACAATCAAAGATCATCTTAAAGCTTCCTTCTAGATATGTTATTTGCTACTTTATCCCTTCGTGAACTTGAAAGTTTAAAAAGTATAACCATTTATCCGTCTGTACTAATTAAAAGCAGATTCTCTTATGAAAGAAATTTGGCAATCACCATTTGCAATCTAGCAGTACAATTATTTAGATCAACATGCAGAGGAAGTTAAAGTAGGAAACGTGGACCAAAAATGCTAGGTTAACCCAATTGCCAATTCTTGGTTATTGAGATTCGCGGATAATTCAGATTAATATTTAGGGATAGATTTTACCCATCTTTTTATCCCCTCAAAAAACCGAAATGAATGTGTCTATAAAGTGATACCTTAAAATGACACCTTGTGTCATTACAGCGCGCATGTGTGCGCGAATAAGTAAATCCCCCTGAGGGGGACGAGGCCACAGGCCGAAGGGGGGTAACGACCAGACAACCAGTCAAAACAAAAACTCGAAATACATCTCATTACAATTCTAATTCACTTTATTTTTTTGCATTGTACAGCGAACGATTAAAAAAAAAATCTTAAAATTAAAGAATTATAAGACTTTTTGTCTCATTAATGAAACACTATCTATAAAAGTAATTAGATAGGATAGTTTGTACCCTGTCAACTGATAACGAGAGAACGAAATCAGGATAAATACCAATTCCTATTACGGGTAGAAAGATACAAATTGAAACAAATAGTTCTCGTGGTCCAGAATCCAAAAAATTAGAGTGTGGAACATTGAATAGCTTCGAACATGTTTCAATAAAAAAAAAGATTTCTTCTTCCCCCATTTTTTATTTCTTATAACACAAGAAATAAATTGGGATTCTAGGCCTTTTGAACAAAACATCAATCTGAGCTTGAGTTCCGATTGGAGTTTTGAGTCAATTGAGTAGTATGTTTATTTATTAATACCATTAACTCTATGTGTGTTATCAATATCTCTACGTGTGATTCGTTGGAACATGAACTTTTACCTCTTTCCTAGAAATAAATAAAGAAAAGAGGTTGAATGTATTGAATAGATATTTTTTTTTTATTCATCGATGAGTTAAACCCGATAGTTGATCTCATCATAGAGATCCAATGAAAAAAAAAGGAAAAAAAGAAAATTTTTGTTTTTTAACAATTTGGGGAATGGAAGCAGAAGTTCCTTTTGGTTCTCCCCGAAAACGACCTTCTTTTTTTGAACCCGTGCAGCTGCAGCAGGGTTTGAAAAAGGAATCGATCGTGATTTGGAACCTGTTCTTTCCATGACCCCCCTTAGTTGAGATTTTCTTATTTATATCTATTCTATTGTTTTTTGACTATAAGATATCATCAGAATGGATCTTATTAATTCTAATGAGTTATCTTGTGATTTGAAATTAAAGTAATAAGATATTATGTTCCATGGAAGTAGATCCGTATGGACACTTATACATTCAGATATAAATACACTAGGTTGCACAAAAAAATAGTTTTTTCATCATGCCGGTAAAGGATTTCCTGGACTTGAACCAGAGACCTCGCCCGTGAAGTAAATCATCGCACCTACGATCCAACCAATTGGGAGAGAATCAATAGATTCTTTTTCGGGAGCGATTCATCCTTCCCGAACGCAGCATACAACTCTAGGAACCTTCTTGAATATGATCAATTTAGAACCAAACCTGCTTATACATGGAACAGTCTTGTGAAAAATTTCACTGTGCTGCCCCTAATTGGTTTCATATCTTTAGACTAGAACTAAGGTTTTCATCTTGGCCAATATTTTGGCCAAGATATCGCTTTTACTGGTCACAGCCACCGACAGTGATGATATCATCAGTATCTCGGCCATCATTGTCTTGGTCAATATAAATGACTATAATCTTATAAATTGACTGATGTGGAAAGTATCAGCTGATATTTCTAATCATTTTTACCTTTTGAGTGATTTGTTAGTTACTAAATATCAAATAAGTGCCTTGATATAATACTTAAATCTGGGATTTACTTTATTTGCTGAGATTTCGCTTGACCCTAAAGTATTGGCCAAGATCCTGGAATATCTTGATCTTTCCCTTTTGGGCAAAGTTTCCATCTTGGCAAGATTCAGTCCATGTTGGTATTGGCCACCCACTGAGGTGGCCAAGATCCCTGGATTTGAAAACCTTGAATAGAACCCATCTGCCTAGATCTCATCTTGGTATGTTTGCTAATAAACCTAATAAACCTTGTTTCTTTAAGGTAGAACATAAAAAACTGAGTTTCTGTTACATAGATTTGGCCGACTGATGTTAGATTCTGCCAATAAACTACTTTGTTCTACCTACAACAATAGCTGTTAAATCAATTTGACAGCTCAATTCCTTCTGGTATTTTAATTTATTTTCAAGACAATCAGTAAAATGTTTGGGACATGATTTGTTACAGCTGCAAGTTGTTTGTTGAGGCGAAATCTGGTGGTTGAGAAAATCTTAGTTTCTATGTGGAATAATTTGCTTTGTGCTGCATTAATTGTAGTGCAGTTTATTGTCCCTTGCCAAACCTATGCCTTCGTTGAGGACCCTTGGATTCTCTCTTGTCATGTGATGATGCTGTTTAGTAGCAACACTAGCGGTGCAATTTTTTTTAAAAAATGGAAATATGAGAAACTTTTGAGAGGTTGCATGCCTCTATCCGGTACTGTTCATTATGTATTGGAAATGAAATCTATGATGCAGTTTGTTGGTTGCAATATGCTTTGGATATATTGGGCCTAATTTTATTACAAACATGGAGGGACAGGGTGTTTGAAATCACCTGTCATGAATATTGCATGATGGATACATCCCAATTTGTTGAAGTTGAACTATGTTAAAATAAGTAGATAGATGTACTATATGGTTGGGATACATTGATAAGAATGGATTTTTTGGCCCTCGCAACTTTTTACTATCTCAATGGCTCATGCATTGTGAATTTTTTACACATATTGCAATGCCGGTTGGTAAATTGTTTTCCTTGTTGTTTAATGAGCTATATATGTTAATATTTGAATTAATATTGGTGGGTGCAGATTGTGTGTTATAGCAGGAAACATTTCCCCAATTGATGTGATCACACATGTGCCCATCTTATGTGAGGAAGCTGATATTCCATACATATATGTTCCTTCGAAAGAGGTCGGTTGGACTCTGTTAGCACTTTTTTGTTCCCTTTTCTTTTGGTAGCTGGTAAATGCATTGTCCATGTATATATGCCATGGTATCCATAAGAATTTCTGACTCTAGGTTAGCATGATTCGGTGTTTTTATAAGAGCTAATTGATTTGAAGATGTATAATATTCTTTCACTAACTTAGATAAGTTTTCTGGGCCATTCTTACCATTGTATGGAACTTCATGGTCCCAGTTGCTGCTTCATTTCAAGAACTTATGGTCAGACTACTAAAATAATTTATAGGTCCTTGCATGGATAGACAATTTTTTTAGTCCCAAACTTACTTTTGAGTCTCTAGAATGTAAATAAATTAATGTTGTTTCCTATTCTTCATGATATTATTTTGAATGATGCATTTGCCTTTCTTAATTTTAAATCCTTAGCAACACAAACAACTTGTATACTCAACATAATGATGTGTATTTCCATTCCCAATCAATGTGGTTGAATAAATTAGTTCTGTTATGTGTTTCTTGTGGTTGTGATGCAAATTAAAGTTGATAACAAGTTAAAATGACTATCATCTTCTTAGCTTAACCTTTTTGCTAATGAGATCCTTGTGGCGTCCACTGCTTTTCCCTTCTTTCGTGCCTACTCTTGTGCCTATCAAATTCATTTGTTTGTAATTGTTAAACACACCATGACATATACTCTAATCATATGACATAGACGTGTTTGATAACTTTTTATTCATGCAGATATTGTTTGTGTCACCATAGACTGCTTGTGTCAATGTCTAAGCTGCTTTTGGAAGCGGAATAAGTTAACCTGGAATAAATGGGTTAATTTACTCCTACTTCTCTTTACTCCAAAATATCTTACTCCATGCTATATGGAATAATTTATTCTTGAGGTTAAGTAGGGTAAATGGTTTTGGAAGGAAAAATGTTATTTAGCAACTTTTCAAAAATATCTATTTTTTTTCCTTCTAAAAAGTGGTTTAACCTAAGTGTTCCAATGAGTGTTTGGTTGAAAAGGGTGGAATGACTGGGTTAAGTGACTTTTACTGCCTTATATTCCACTTCCAAATGCAGCTTTAAGTGTTGAAAAAAAAGGAAAATTGTGATTTCGAATATCAAACTCCAGGGGCTCGAGAATAAGTCTAGAAAGTTAGTGAATTGAATAATGGGGTTCAAGATATCCATTGTAAAGACCCCTATTTATATGTCCCTTTCTATTGGAAGTCCAGATAAAATGTAAAATCAAGGAGTACCAAAAATATTGGGTTCAGTATTATCAATGCAAAGTAATGGCTATATAGTTGATTTGGCAAGAAGCTTCACCATTTTCAGTCCCTGGCGTTTGTGAAGTGCCATTCTCTAAGCCAAGTACAACTTAGCAGGTTTTCAAGTTCCAGGTGGATCATGGCCGATTGACCATATTGTGCCTAACTTATACTGTGATGTTTTTACCTTTAACCATGGTATGTTTATTCCGTCACTTCATGTTTCGAGTCCTTGCAACATAGATTCAATGCCATATCTTCACTAGTTACTTCACTAGTTACCTGACCCAACTCTTACAAATACACCGTTGTTTGGGGTATTTTTAAAGAATTCCCATCTCTGTCAGGCTCTGGGACCTCTTAAAGAATAGCTTTCAAAGTGCTTTTTTAAAGCAGATTCTTTACGGGTTCCACAAGGAGAGTTGTACCAATGTTTTTGAAACAGGACCAGACCAGCCAATTGAACTGGTTGGACCATCAACCGGCCAGATCTCTGTTCCGGACCATAACCTAGAACCATTTTATTTAATAATAATAAAAAAACGTTCTTTTCAGTGAACCATCTGAATTGCTAGTTGAACCAGCTGCTCGTTTGAACTATTCTGGATTCACATGAACTGGACAATTCTGTATTGGTTAAAAATAAAAGATCACGGCGAGCCATCAATTTGGGGTTTAGGGATTCCTCTTGTTTGACAAGCGACATGAGATACTCTTGTTTTCACCATGCTCTGTTCTCCATCTCGATGGTTGACCTTGTAGTTAAGCTCCAGAACTCTTTAACTCTTTCACAGAATGGAATTAGCGGCCCATCAACATGAGAATGATTATTAAGCTCTTACAAGCATTAAATGAATAGTATGTCCCGCATGAAATTTTTGATTGTTTTTGAGCTCCTTGGGTATGAATTCATATTCTGATTAGGATCTTTGGTGCGGTCCACTATAATATTTAGTACTTTTTGAATTTTTAGATCTTACTATCAACGAGGATTTTGGTGGAAAAGGGAACAACTTGGATATTTACTCCATGTGGGTAGTGCAGCAAGACAATAGATCTATTCTTCTATTTGGTTGGAATTAAAACAATTAAAGGTTTATACTCTGTAACACAAGCATGTGGTCACTTTTCTGCTTTGATCAACTGAACCTGTTTTAAAACATTGCTTGCAGCAAGGTATCCATCGCTAACTCAAATAAACATCTTCTTCCCATAACCTGGTCACTTTTCCTGTTTGGCAAATGGTCTGGGTTTTAAAACATTGCTTGTAGCAATCTATCCATCACCAACTCTTAAGTGACGAAGCTGTCTTAGCAATTTCTTGGTTTTGGCCCATCACATGATTGAAGACCGGTGTAATTTCAAAAGCTTAGCACACACCTACGATGGAACCCTTTATGTTTGATAGAGCAGGCTATTTCTATATAATTAGGTCGATATCAATGAAGAAAAGGCTTTTTATATACACAAAATGTTGTTGTGTTCCTTTAAGGCTGACCGTAATGCTCTAGCTGTAATTAATAGATTCCCCAACTTTGCTGACTTCTTTTTTCTCTTTTCTTGGTGGTTTTTTCTCTCTCTCGTAGGATCTTGCAACTGCTGGGGTCACCAAGAGGCCTACATGCTGTGTATTGGTGCTAACAAAGCCAGCCAAGGGGGAATTGGCCCAGGAGGTCCAGGAAAAGCTGCAGGCTGATTACAACCAGGTTGCATCAGAGGTAAAGGAGCTGACATCCTCCCTCTTCTGAAAAGGAAGAGCAAATTTCATTCTTATGTCCTACATGTCCAATTATTTTGTTGGTTCTATTTGATATGAGGCGTCAATGTCCATGGGCAAGACGCAGATGCTGTACGTTCTTATGGGGGACCAAAGAGCAAAGTTGTTTCTCTTTGTTCTTGTTATTCTTGTTTGTCGAACTTGATTGATGTATTAGCTGGATGCTGGATCCCAGGCATTGTTATGTTTCGCTGATAGGTTTGTTTATGAGCATTTTTACTATTCTACTTTTTTGCCATCCCAAGTGAACGGTTATATATATATATATATATATATATATATATATATATATATATATATATATATATATATATATATATATATATATATATATATATATATATATATATGTATATATATGTATATATATTAATTATAGACACACACACATATATATCTTTAATAATATTCGGGCCTTGTATGGTAGATACATGACTTAGTCCGACCGAGCCTGAAATGACGATGCAGGGAGAATTGGATCTATACATCAGGTAAAGGTTAAGACAAATTCTTTATTGTCATGACTCATGCATAAAAAAAAACTAGATAGTTTTGCAGATCTTGCAGCTTACATGACTATTTTCATTTGGAGAGTTGTTCGTCTGTCATTTGAATCTGGTGGTGGTCTTAGCTTCTCTCAACAAATTTTTCATATCTTTCTTGCAACCAGTCTACCATATGATGCGAACTAGTTTCTCATTATGGAGTCATGAGTGTCATTTTTTCTTGAACATGTTTAATTCACCACTTATATATGTCAGTTGAATTATGAAGGCATGTGCTAGGGATTTTAGGTTAAGCAAGAGTAAGATGGAATATATGATATACAATTTTAGTAAAATGAGAAAAAGAGGAGAAGCTAAAAATAATTATTCTCAGCATTTAGAATTAATTATTTATAAAGGAGAAGAATTTGAAGGTGATATTATCCATAGGATTAAAGCATGTTATTTGGAGGCGTGTAACCAAGAGGGATTAGTAAAATAAAAAATTATATGGGATGAAGTTGCAAAGGAAGAACTTGATATTTCGACATGTTGCAGAAAGGATAGCTCTAAATCGGGCTGAACGGTGGCGAAGGCTTAGTTGGCTTAACATTAGGGCAAACTAGCCAGTCCTGACTCAAACCAACAAGGAGCTGACTCAAAGCCAACAGCCTGCTTTAAAAGAAACGACAGGAAAAGAAAAAGAAAACATACATGATATGCTTAAATACAATTGTTAGAGGGGAAGCAAGGCTCACATGAACACCTTTTCCAAGTGTTTTTAAGTTAAAGCAGGATAGCTATCGACGTAGCGTCCTAGGTAGGGGTGAGCTTTGTTCAGGGTATCCCGAGGGGCTCACATGCCCCTTGCTACCAACAAACATGCCGAGCCAATTGCTCCTCCAAATTCCAAGCACAAAAAGCTACGGGCCGTGGCCATACAAACATTTCACCATCTTTGACCGGCCCCACCGAGCCACCTCCTCCTCCTCCTCCTGCTGCTGCTGCTGAATTCTGTACGCGAGCTGATAGCTGAAGGCATCTGATTCGATGTCCGCTTTTGATTCCACTCCCAATTCCTCCATTCGATGCTCTGCACTCACCTGAGTGGCTTATCTGCCTTTGGGTTCGGATCTGCTTGGAAGTATAGGATCCCTTGTCCTACGTTTCCTTTTGCCTCAGGCTCGGTCCTGCACAATAGTTTTGAAGGCGATGCCATCGGCCCTTTGAAGACAAGGGGATTAGTACAAATGAAGGGGGGATTCCAATAGGAACCAGTGCATGGTCCTTCGGCGTTTGGGTTATTTAGGCTCGCGTCGTACATACGGGCAGTGCTTAAAGTGGTGATTTCAGAGCCTGACATATGAAGTGTTTCCCTTGAGACTCTGGTTGAGTCGTCCTTGTAGACTTGAACATGGCAGGGTTGCTACATTGCTTTCTCGGGCTAACCGAGTCTAAACCATGTTGTTCTGCTGAGTTATGCGTACGTTCGGTGCTTAAAGTAGTGATTTCAGAGCCTGACATATGAAGTGTTTCCCTCAAGACTCTGGTTGAGTCGTCCTCGTAGACTTGAACATGGCAGGGTTGCTACATCGCTTTCTCGAGCTAACCGAGTCTAAACCATGTTGTTCTGCTGACTTACGCTTGGTTGATTTCATGTATGTCCTCCTGAAGTGAAGTTGGTAGATCTACATGCGTTCATAGGTTTTCCTCTCCTATATCTGGAGCACAAGCTTCTCTTGTTTTCTTTTGGACAAACAAGATTGCAGCACCTAATGACAGGTGAAAGGAGGTGTCATTGATCTATCATGTAGGTGTTAATGTTCCAAAAAGAACACTCTTTTCTTATAACAAGGCCCTCAAAAAGAAATTTAGTGGCGTCAACATGTCAGGTAAGATGAAATTCGAAAGAGAAGAACAAACAATGAGGAATGGGATGAGTCACGCAAGATGAAATCCGGATTCATCAAATTAATTGCAATACTTTAAGTGGAGTGAAGGGCTTATTCTTTGTATGAGCGCCTAATATTTGGACTGTTCTATGGACTTAGCTAGTCATACAGACTCGGCTCCTGAATATTTTACACGATGATTCTCATGGAGGCATTGATACATGGATAATATGATATATCCAGCTCACAAAAAAAAAGGGACTTATTCTTTGTCATCGTAGACTCAGTTCGACTGAAATAACAAAATTTTCACTCTACAGGTTTTGATTCCTTTTCTAGCTTGGCCGAGTCAAGACTAGTTTACTTTGGTCGAAGAACCTGGTCAGGCTTCACCAGATCACGCTTGAGCACTTTCGGATTAGGTTTTTCTTGTGACCAATAAAAGAATCAGGGTAAATGGGTCTAATATCAAGCTATTCTCTGGGTCAGCTTGCACACCTTTCCCCCCAACCAAAAACCAGACTTTTTAACCTCAATCACATCTTCATAGGCCCATGCTTCTCTTTTGCCCACGTTAATCCCATCATGCATTCCAACATGCACAAGAAGCATTCCCTCTTTGGCCTAGAGTGGATATTTGAGTCATACCCTCCCTAAGCCCAATCTGAAATAGATAAGACAATGCTTGTTGGTTCCGACCAGAATTCTTTCTAGCGTAACCCTCCTAAAATGTTATGCATATGTGGATGACCGCCATTAAAAGATGGAAAGCTATCAAACAATGTATATATATATATATATGACATGCACTCTGGACTATCTTATTTAATGGTTATCCATCTTTCAATAAAAGATGGATAGCCATCCACTACGGCTCTTTGAGCACCACCCACATTCGTTGTGTATGAGTCGCTGATATACCAAAAAAAAAATTTATTACGGTATGCATACTGTGCAGAGGATCCATGTTCTATTGGTTCATAGTTATCGTGTGTTGCCAAAAAAAAAAAATGCCTCACAATTATGGTTGGTTATGTTATGCAAAGGGAAAAATAATTTCAGAAAAGCAATGGCAACGCTTTAGAGTGGGACCGTCTTATATAAAGAGTGGAGCCTTTGGCTAGGGAAGGCACCGTGGATTCTAAACATTAGGTTTTTTTTTTCTCCTAAAAAAAAGGCATGCAACGTTGCAGGCACTGCAACGTAATCATTTTTATATCTTGTAGTAAAGAATTCTGTTGGACCGTATGTAAAAAAGCCGTACGTGAACAAAGAATTCTTTCTTCTTCTTTTCTTGCAAATGATCCTACGGATATGTACAAATATGCTACAACGGACAAATATGGCGAGCTGGCTCATGGCATCCATGCGTCAAGAACAGCATGCAGTACAAGCCACCTAATATTATTTGAATCATGAAGTCTGTATACTTTACCTTCTGAACCATTTGCTTTTCTCTTCAACATGCTTAAAAAAAAATAATTAATGGTGAGATTTAGGTATACTTAGGATAGCAGCATCTCTGTATAACTTCTGATAGCCAACACGTACGGGTTCTTTTGTTATATATATACATATAAATCCTTCTTGGCGACAAGAATTGCCTTTTATATAATTCAGAAGAGGAACTAATAGCCAGGTTCTAGAAATTTAAAAAGAATGCGTACAAGAACGTACAACTAGCATGTAACACTTTCCTACTGCCATTTTTATTTCGAGTAGTGTACGAGTGGTTGCCCTAGAAAGGAGTCGTGCAGTTACAGTATTATAGTATGATGGCTTGTGATAGTATAAATTTAATCAATTCCCTCAACGAAGGAGAGGGAAAAAGATGTATGTAAGATGACTCAACAACCACTCGTACACTACTGGAGCTCCAGCGAAATCAAATTTTTGCTGAGAGTAGAGACAGACGAGCCTTCCATGATCGAGCCACCTCAATGAGAAGAAGATACCAAGCAAGCATAGTCATCAGTGGGACCAAACATTCTCCTTGGACAAGGAGTTGACATAGCACGAAGCTATCATTGATCATGAGGGGCAACTAATAGTTTTGTCTTGGTGGAGAGAACAAAATGACCAGGGAGCTGCATGGATCCTAAAAAGCTGTGCGAAGTGGAGGATGAAGAGACAGCAAGGGAATATTTGTCCCTTAGACTAAACATTCACGTGGAAGAGAAGTGCATCTCCAGATGATGGGATAAGTTTTAGGGGTCATTTCAGAGGGTTTGGTTCTCGGGACAAACCTTTAATTCCTCGTTTCGTCTATTTCAGCTTCTCTCAGTCTCTAAACCTTCTGCAAAAGAATGGAATTAAGCACATCACTAGCTTTCTTCCACTCTTCTTATCGTGACATGGATATCTGAGGAAAAAGGTGAAGCTTATTGCTGAAGGGTTGTAGATTGCTATTAGAGCAGTGACGTGATCCCTCAACATTCCAAGGGACACCAGTGGACTAAAAGGAATTTATGCTTGACTTACTTTTGGCAAAAAATTATTTATATGTACCCTTCAAATGCATTGCTCGTCAAAAGGATGCTCAAATCATGTTTACTTTGAGAAAAGCTTCTCCTAGAGAGATTCGTTTGGTCCATAAAAAAAAATAGAGAAAAAGCGTGGTAATATAAAAATAAAAAATACTTTTTGTTTTTCTCATATTTTATGAAAATATGAGAAATAAGATTCAAAAAAAATTCCACTAATTGAAAATTAGAGTTTCTTTAAAAAAAAAAAAAGTACTCTTAAGCCATCAAAATCCATAGGTAAAATCTTTTTCTTTATTAAGAGTATAATAGATATTTCATACAACTTTTCTAAGAAAATAGATACTCGACTAATTAAATATAAGCCACTCTAAAACCTGCCATTTTTTCATGATCAAATAAACATATCGAAACCATTTTTTTAGGCATCATATTTCTAAAAATCATCTTTCTAAGAAAAATATTGAAGTAAGAAAAAATTCTTCCTACGAACTAAATTAGTCTTAAGAAAATGCAAGTCAAAATATACATATATTTTTAGGCTGCTTGCGGAAGCAAAATAAGTTAACTAAGAATTATTAAATAGATTAATTTATTCATACATCTTTTTCTTCCACGATTATATTACTCCATTCATTCTACGTGGTAGAATAATCTATTCCTAAATTAAGTGGAGTAAATGGTTTATATATATATATATATATATATATATATATATATATATATATATATATATATATATATATATATATATATATATATATATATGTATGTATAAAAAATTTTCAGCAGTACCTATTTGGCCTTTCTGAAAAGTGATTTAATTGAAGTACTTGGACGAGTCTTTGACTAGGAAAAATGGAATAACTGGATTAGGTGACTTTTAATATTCTCTTTTATTTTTGCTTCCAAATGAAGCTTTAGATTCCAGGCGGCGTTAAACTTTGAAACTATGGGCTGATGCTTTCACCTAGCAAGCTAAAAAAAAAGGCATCGATGCCACTTAGAAACGTTTAGAACTTTTTTCTCCATCACTCTTGTCATGGCAACATGCTTTTCTAGCTACCTAACCAATAGGCAAGCATCAATCCATATCATATGGATGTATTTTTATAAAAAAATAAAACTTGGATAATAAGTTCGAGGCATTAAAATAATAAGCTTCATGTAGAAAACTAGCTATTATTTATATGGTGATTAGAAGAAGGAATCTCGGGATGGCCTGCGTCTGAAATTGAGGGACAAATATGGTACCCAAGGAGCGTCAAAAAAAATATGGTAGCTTTTATTGTAACACAACTTGGGCGAAAACATTCATTGGATGCGGCTTTAGGCTCCAACATGGGGGAAAAAAGTAGCTCATTCCTTCAATTGGATCCCCACCAACTTGCATGAGCATAATAATGCACCACTCTTTCGGCTACCAATTAGTGCTTGCTCTCCTTTTTTGACTCCCTTTTTAATTTGACCCAAAAACAACATCTTGCAACGTAGTAGTAGATGTATAATCTAATGATATCTCCGTTTCTTCTTTCTTCACATAATGCTTAGCCTTAGTCTGGTGAGTTGTGGCATATAATAATAATGATCGTTTAATTTAAAAATAAATTAGAACATATATATATATATATATATATATATATATATATATATATATATATATATATATTTGCATGTAAGTACGTACGTATGTATGTATATATAGAAATCATTGAAATATATGAATTTTAGTTTCTACAAATTTTTAGTGGTATAAATCATCGCTAATGGTGTGGACCTTTGATCCATATATCCCATTAGAAGAGTAGATATTATTTTCTTTTGAAAGGAATATAATCGATATATATAAAGAAAGAGGAGGGGGGGGGGGGGGGGGGGGGGAATGATCTTGCCAATCAAATTTGCAATTGGATCTGGTTAGTTGAAATAGGAAAATAATGATTCAAAACTGATAATCCAAATTGCCGAATTTAATCTACTATTTTTACAAACCCAAATTCATGTCATTTAAAAAACTCTAGCCTATGCAAGAATAGTCAAAAATGGTATTGTATTATATATGCTATGTAATTTGCTCATTTTCTAACCACTAGATGCATAGGTTAGGAGTCTTCGAATAATATAATTTTTTTTATTATATTATTTGGAGATAATCAATGATATACACCAGCTGAAATATCAATATTGACCCCATTTACTGATTTTACTTGATTGGATCCAAGTTGAAGATCCGGCGCCATCGGATTCTGGTTCACCCTCTCCCTTTATATATATATATATATATATATATATATATATATATATATATATATATAAAATAAAATAATGGGAGATAGGGATTAGAGGTGAATAAGGTTGTTAGAGGGAAGATAGAGGAGAATAAGAGAGAGAAGTTAGTTTGGATGGAGAGAAGAAATGATCTCACCAGATGTGGGATTTGGATGCAGGAGAGGGGATTGAGTTTAGTTTCATTGTTATGTGATAAAGTTTTCATTTTCAGAAATAAATCCAATAGTATTCCAATAGGACAACCGTTTGGAATGCCGATTGCCCATTGGGTGGGGAGGAATAAATAGTTCAGTTATCTCCATAACAAAAGTGCACCGTGCCAAATATCTAGCAACTGAGTCTTGGTAGTCCAGGGAAACATGGAATTTTTTTTTTCTCACTCCTTTTTGAAGAAGCATATGATATTATTATGATCCAAAATAAACCATATCAAAAAATTACAAAAAATCTGTCATATGTGCAATGAGCCAGGTTCTTTTGAACCCGGCTTGGCTGGTTTTATTTGGTTGGTCACAGTATTTGATATCATCATAATATCGAACTTCCTTATGATGAGAATAGGTATTGCAAGAAAAAAAGGTGGTTTAGTTTATTCCTAGCTTTACTTGTTGAAAACAATAGTCTTGAAATAAAGCCCTCATTTTTTCATTCATCCATTTTCCTTGACAGAGAGCTTTCAGTTAGATAGTTATTTTAGAAAATTAACCAAATAAAAAAAAATCTTCCATTGAGGCCCTAAATTATTTGAAGTTAAGGTGAGAAGGAGATGGTTTGGAAAAAAGTGGTGAGAGATTAGGAGTTGGAAAATTCTTCAAGATAAGATAAATTATCTAGAAGAAGTGATCACTATCCTCTGCCAATCATTTTATCTGGTTTTATAATATTTATCTAGCTCCATGAATGTATCTATTTTTGTTTAATTTAAATTATCTGGTTGACCAAAAAAGTGATCACTTATATTGGTAGGAATTAGTTGCTTTCGAGACCGAGTTTGCAAAGAAACTAATAAGGATGGAAATTGGGTGGTTTTGTAAGTGGTCAATCACTTGGACCAATTTATTATTTTTTAATTTTTTTAGATGTATTTATAATAAAAATATATATGTAGATTATAGAATAATAAATATTTTTTTTTATTTGGAAACAAAAATTGCCTATATCTCCATTTTAATCAATATCAACCATCAACAAATAGTTGGTGATATTTTGGCCCTTACTATGTTAGAGAAAGTGTTCGAGGCTTTTGTGGGATCCGGAGAGGATCAACTTTGTCCCTATGTGGGAAAAAGCTCACCCACTTTGATCTTTTACTATAATGATTAATATAAACAGATACATTGAAAAATTTTCATCAATACGAAAACAAGATTGAAATACCAACAAAGGTTCTTAAATAAATATTTCAATAATAATAAAGCTGCCAACATATTGAAATTTATATCAACTGAGATCTCATAATATCTTGGCTGCTTCACAAATCTACATCAAAGTATTAACCTGCCTCCCTGCATGTGGATACGTGAAAAAGAAGGAGAGAGACAAGGAATGAATAAAAGAGAGAGAGCTGCCACCTTTTGCTTTTGAATGCTTTGCTTTCTTCTCTCTCTCTTCCCCTCTGCATCTCTGATTCGTTTTACTGTAAATTCGACAACCTGCTGTCTTGTCCAGCGAGGCGTGTGAATGTGCTGATGGCAGGGTTTGCGTTGGGAGACTCGAGAAAGCAACGTAAACCCCACACACACACAAACCCCTGACATAATTTCCTACTGTTCCACGTTAAACAATATTGCTGTGATATGGGAAATGAAACAAAGGAGAGCCCGACAAAGATCTGTGCTTCCACACGCATCTCAAGATTCCAACCATATCAGAGAATGGGCGAACCCATGGAATGTTGGATTCCAAGAGCAAAACCACTGTCCTTTTGTTATTTTCTTTTCCTTTATCTCTTGCTTCCACCCTTTACCTTCTTGTTCTTGTTCTTCTTCCACAGTTTCTTTATTTATGTTTGAAACATATCTGCTCTTAGTGTCCTTTGGATGCGATTGTATTTAGATGTTTTTCGGGTCTCATGTTACGTATGAATTGTTTGATAGATGGGCATATCTTGTTTGATTGCATTAATTTAACTTAGTGATGGAGATCATGTCACCATAGATGGTGCCTCAATAATCATAGGTCCGATGTGACCGTTGTATTATTGGACCACCTTTGCATGTCCTCCTTGGTCAAAAAAAAAAAAATGTTACATGGACCGAATAAAAAATCTTGTTTTACACTGAATCAATCGGGGAGAAGATGGTTGCATTGCATCATATGGACCCTTTGGGGTCCATCTAAAATTGTTTTTCTTGCGACATTATCATTAGCATTCATTCGTATTCTAATGCGAGTCTTATTTATACAAGTTAAGCATGCTTCGATCAAGTGGTTTTATTATAATATTTGCACTTCGCTTATTTGTTTTATAGTCTTCCATGCTTACGCTCAAAATGGCAGAGGAATTCTGATTTCTTTCTTTCTTACACAAATAACATATCCAGCTTATTCCAAGAAAATAAATCTTCTCATCACTATTTAATCTGCCATGAAATTCCCCCAAGCACACTTTCCAAACAAGCGATTCCACTGACCCACCAAGGAATTTTCTGTTTTTGATTCTTTTGAAGCATAATACTTTCATGGCACTACTAACTGCTAGCTTCTTAGATTTCTCTATTTTTTATACCCACTTCCCTTATTCTGCCAAAAACCAGTGGCCGGCATGTTTGCTCTCCCTCTTCTTTTCTTCTTTTCATACAACCAAGGCACCAAAGCCTGTGGCCTTTGTCATGGTGCCTGGCATAAGAGAGTCATGACGAAGGCTGCCTGCTTGTTCTGATCACAGAAGTCACGAAACAATCAGAAGTGAAGGGGAAAGAGAGAGAGAGAGAGAGAGAGAGAGAGAGAGAGAGAGCGAGAGCTAATTAATGACTTGATCGACTGACTCCATTAAAACCGGCCCCTGCAAGCTTCAAAGCCACTCACAGGCTGTATTTTTTTCCCTATATTGGTGTCTGTTCTTGGGAGCCTGTGAGTTCCATGGGAGCAAAGAAGGGCAAAGTTTTGGTCTTTTGGATGGTCTTCTTCTGGTCCTGGGCTTCTGCGACTGCTATCCTCTCACCTAAAGGTGTCAACTTTGAAGGTAGCATCTCCTTTTCTTCCCCTCCTTATCTTCAATGAAGGGAGAGAGAGAGAGACTTTTTCTTTTAACATTGCTTTTCTGTTCCAGTGCAAGCTTTGATGGGTCTAAAAGCCTTTCTGAAGGATCCACATAATGTTCTTGAGAACTGGGACAAGGACTCTGTTGATCCTTGCAGCTGGACTATGGTGACATGCTCACCTCAAAACTTAGTCACTGGCCTGTAAATCCCCATCACCTCCCTTTTTCCTCTCTATTTTTCATCATGTTAAGAGACAAAATGGATTCACTCTACTTGGTTTGGCACCTAATCCTTTTTAAGCGAGGGAGGAAGTGGGAAAGGAGGTTTTGAACTATTTTTGATGGCATTGTTGCAGGGGAACTCCAAGCCAGAATTTATCTGGTAGACTCTCCCCAAGCATAGGAAACTTGACCAACCTTGAGATTGTGTAAGTTTTTCAAATATGCTCTTCTCTTTTCTTCTCTTCAATTTCTTTCCCTGAGCACACCTTGGTAGGAGTTGTCTCTCACTGGGTGTGGAGAATATTTGTGCAGGCTTCTACAGAACAACAACATATCAGGAGTACTACCAGCAGAGATAGGGAAGCTCTCAAAGCTTCGCACACTTGATCTCTCTAACAACTACTTCTCTGGCGAAATTCCCTCCTCAGTAGGCAACTTGAAAAACCTCCAATACCTGTAAGTGGAGATAAACAGAAAACTTTCATTTTTTTTTTTGGAGTTAAACTTCTGAATTGTGGGTCGATGTCTTACTAATTCCTTTTCTTTTCATTTCTTTGGGGGAGAGCAGGAGGCTCAACAATAACAGTCTGTCGGGATCATTCCCCATGTCTTTGGCTAATATCACTCAACTTGCTTTTCTGTAAGGCTCTTGGCTTCTCTCTTCGAGGTTAAGCAACTTCTTTCTCTTATGGCCATTTGTAGCTGAAGGAGTGGATTCTCTGGTTTCCATGTTTCAGGGACTTGTCTTATAACAATTTGAGTGGTCCTATACCCCGGTTTCCGGCTAGAACATTCAAGTAAATCTTTCCCCTTCCTTAATCTAGATTTTATGATATTTCTATATAGATTTCATTGCTGTTCTGAGAGTTAGATTCTCTGTAGTAAGTGCACACTCTGTTGATCAGGGTTCTTAAACTGATCGACAAGTTCCTACAGTTATAACCTAAATGAAGGCATGTTATTCATAAAGATACCATCAAGACTAGCCCAATTATTTATCGTCGATTTAGTTCCTACCTGTTAAGAGCTTTGTCCTTTGTCACAGCCAGACCTTCATTTAATTATCGCATAAATGAGCGATAAACCATCATGCTTTCCCCTACAGGGGTCTAGGGGCAAGACTGATTAGCACAGCAGGCATTTGATTCGGCTTCACGTTTCATGCTTAATATGTTGTGCTCTTGCAATTTTTTCTCCCTCACGTGTGTGCTAAAAAAAATATGATCTGAGCTTAAATCTATGTTTAATTTCACTGCAGCATCGTCGGGAATCCTTTAATCTGTGCCACCGGTTTGGAGCAAGAATGCTATGGGACAGTGCCTATGCCAATCTCCTTCAACTTGAATAATTCGCAAAGTACTGATTCTAACTCTACAGTTTTGCATTTAAAAATTTTCTGAATAAAATCCGTTATTTGGCTAAATGGGATCGACATTTGGCATACGATCATGGTTAATTTCCTTCTGATAATTTGTGACATTTGTTTGTGTTTGAAATTCCGCCAGTTTACATTGGTGGAGATCTTATAATTCCAAAATCCTGGCTCACGATGCCGAATGAGAACATTATCATGCGAATTTGGTGGTCAGCAATATGCTTTGCCAGGAATCATTCATGAATTCCTCTCTCCTCCTAGTCCTAATCTTTGCTTCTTCCATTATCATCAGCTCTTGTGCTGTACCAAACAGTTTGATACTGCACCAATATATATATTTCTGCCAGGCCATCTAAATTCACAGAGTAATTGTTCATGGGTCAGTACTGATACCTGAAATAGATTGGACATGGAAATTAATGTGTTTTTAGCTGTTAGAGTCCTGAATAGCTCTTGCACTTTAATAGTTACTATTTCATTGCCTGAAAAGATTTTGGACAGATCTGGACATTAGTTGGACATCCTGCTGTCCTTTGCTACCAAATTCCCCAGAGAAGTGTTATGACCATCATTCTGCAATTTATAAGACAGAATTTGCTGCTATAGTCGATTTCTTACCATGTTTGATTTTGGGTTTCATCTTTTATTCTTCTACAGATTTGTTTCCATATTCTTTCCTGTGCATAAATATATTCATTCAATGGTTATTTACAACTATCTCATTATTCCAAATATTCTCAAGTTGCTGCTATTAGGTCTTTTACTTTCTAGTTATTGTTCTTGAAAGTACTTGTCATGCTTGAACACCTTTTGTACTGCTTGGGCTTATCATTGCCATAATTTTGACCTTCATTCTGTTTTCTCCCAAGGCTCTCCAACCACGGGAAGACCCAAAAGTCACAAAGTCATGATTGCATTTGTTTCCAGTCTTGGAAGCATCTGTTTACTTAGCCTTGGATTTGGACTATTTCTTTGGTGGAGGCAAAGACGTAACCAACAAATCTTCTTCGATGTAAATGGTAAGTGAAAGTCTAGGACAAACAAAAGCTACTGTCATTTCTCGCTCTTCAGTTGAAATCATGACAAATTTGTACGTTAATCCTTCATCTGAACTTAGCACGATGTCACTTTTCAGATCAACACAACGAGGAAGTATGTCTCGGAAATCTGAAAAGGTTCCAATTTAGAGAGCTTCAGATTGCAACAAATAATTTTAGCAGCAAAAATATACTAGGAAAAGGTGGCTTCGGAAATGTGTACAAAGGTCAGCTACAAGATGGAACATTGGTAGCAGTTAAAAGGCTGAAGGATGGAAACGCTGCAGGTGGCGAGATCCAGTTCCAGACTGAAGTAGAGATGATAAGCCTGGCAGTGCATAGAAACCTACTTCGGCTGTATGGATTTTGCATGACTACTACAGAGAGGCTTCTTGTGTATCCTTACATGTCTAATGGAAGCGTTGCTTCCCGACTCAAAGGTAGAATATGGTGCCTAAGCTATAGCCAGTATACCATGATTTGTTTATAGCAGATAAATGGTTATCCAGAGGAAATCAGATGTTGTAGGACTATCTACTGTAAACGGTGAATCTAATCTTAAAAAAATTTGAACCTTTTCACATACTGGTTCTTATTAGGGACTATCTACAGCATAGGATAATGGCAGTCGTCGAGATTTTGGAAGCCATAACTATATATACCATGGCTTCATTTGAGCAGAATGGTGAAAATGGTGTTAGATGAGAAATTTGAATTTTTTGACATTAGACATGCTGTATACCGGTAAACAAATCGTAAGAGTCGATGCCTTTCTCCTAAAGATAATTTAGATAAGATTGGATGATAGAGAATGATGGATGAAAGTTTATGATTAAATAAGGTCATCATGTTCTAGCATCCAATAGGATGCTGTAAGGTAGTCTTATAACAGCTTGACCATGCATGTACAAAATGACTATGACTTTATTACCGATTTCAGATAAATGAGAGTAGCCTAAATCTTTGAGTTCTTTCTTATTTGTTTCAGCAAAACCAGCATTGGATTGGAGCACTAGGAAGAGAATAGCTTTGGGTGCTGCAAGGGGTCTGCTCTACCTACACGAGCAGTGCGATCCCAAGATCATTCACAGAGATGTCAAGGCTGCTAATATATTGCTAGATGACTACTGTGAGGCTGTCGTAGGAGACTTCGGGCTTGCCAAGCTTCTTGATCACAGGGACTCCCACGTCACTACTGCTGTAAGGGGCACTGTTGGGCATATAGCTCCTGAATATCTCTCAACAGGCCAGTCTTCCGAGAAAACTGATGTCTTTGGGTTTGGAATTCTTCTCCTTGAGCTGATTACTGGTCTAAGAGCAATGGAATTTGGCAAGGCAGCAAACCAGAAAGGAGCCATGCTTGATTGGGTAAGCACACTGCACAAGCTCTGTTTTGCTGAGATCATTTATCTCTTAGATAATTATGTATTCATCCATCATCCTTGGTCCACCTTTGTGTATAAGCAGAATGCTTGATCCCTCGTAGTACAGCTGAAATGGCTGTTTGATAGGATACCATGAGCTTGTTATGCTTTCAATCACCATGTAAGAAATGCTCTCTGCCTGTTTAACTTTTCAGGTGAAGAAGATCCACCAAGAAAAGAACCTTGACATGCTTGTGGACAAGGACTTGAAGAATGACTACGATCGGATCGAGCTCGAAGAGATGGTCCAAGTGGCACTCTTGTGCACCCTGTATCTGCCAGGCCAGAGGCCCAAGATGTCCGAGGTGGTCCGCATGCTCGAAGGTGATGGACTTGCAGAGAGATGGGAGGCCTCTCAGAGAGTCGAGGCACACAAGTTCAAGATGCCTGAATTCTCCTCGTCGGAGCGCTACTCTGACCTGACTGATGACTCCTCACTGCTTGTCCAAGCAATGGAGCTATCCGGGCCAAGGTAATTAGTTGATAACAAAGAGATAAATAATTCAGTTTTGTACTGTACATATCAGGGCCATTATATTTGGCGATGGCTATTGAGGTAGTTTAAGTCAGTCTTGATGGGAGTATTGAAGAATGTGAATGGATCATGAGCATTTTGTATAAAATAGCTTGATATTAGTATGAATCATGACAATTCAGTGACAAAGGAATAGGTGATGTAATTGAATCATATAAAGGGAAATTGTAAGCAATTTGGTTCCTTCTTTAGCAGCAAATACAGCTTTAGATTCATTGTGTGGATGGATATCCTCTTTAAGCTGAAGCAGAGATGCCGCAGCACAAAGACTGAATGTTCCCAGCTGCAGTGCTCCAGTGCTTATTGCTGCCAAATCCCTGATCAAGATCTAGAAGATGTTGCCTGGGGCTTCAAAGGGCTGACTGGGCAAATATAGCTAGTTGAAGTTGCACCTGTTGTACGATAGATGGTTAATTAGTCATAATGATGCTTGCTTGAGAAAGGCTTTGTTTGCTCTCATTTGGTTTTAAGCATCTCAGATTGATCGTGCTATTATTGCCTCTATATGGCTTTTTTTTGTTCTGTTTGAAAGTCATTTACTGCTCTTTTTTTTTTAAAAAAAAAAGCAAAAAGGTAGATGCCACTATCTTTTTTAGGGACATCGAGTCATCACGTTTCTCTCTTCTCGCTAGCTGCTCGATAACTATAGTTTGTAGATTTGCAGAACAGAAGACGAAGAGAGGCAGGCATGATATGGCTCTACTTCACCTCACTGATTGGCAATTAGGGATCCTAAAATCAAAAAGTCGGAATTACTTAGGGGGTTGGTTGACAAAGAAACTCATTAATAAGAAAGTTCTAGCAGGGCCTGCCAGGATGGAATCTAGCTCTGTGGAAGTAGATGGAAAGGAAAACTTGCGCTAACTACCATGCCCAACTGAGTGAAGTTGACCTATCGTAAAATAGACAAACTGGAAAGAGGAGAGGTGTAAGGAAAAAAGATTAGGGCTGCATGTCTCGTATCGAAGATTGCCTTCCGCTGCAAACTTTAAGTAATCATCAAGTTTATTTCGTAGGAAAACAGAAAGAGTATGGTGGAGAACTGTAGGCACAGTTCTTATGTTGTCTTGGTGGCTAGAAGGATATAGAAGTAGATGAAATTAACCTTTACCATCCAACGATATGATTTAATTCTACAAGGATTCAGTAGTCTCATTAGACAACATCTCTTGAGATATCTAAATAATAGGTAAGAACATTAACTAGAAGATTCCGAAACTAGCGCGATCCAAAAACATTCCTACCATGGATCTAATCCTAGGATTGAGCTCAAAGTAAAGAAGCAAAAAATTCTGTACAAAAAAAAAAAAAAAAGAAACACATAATTCCCCCAACTTAATCCTGTACGATTTTGTGCCCTAATTCTCTTTGAGCAGAGCCAACAAGTTACATTTTGGAATGTAACTGGTCCAGAAACATGAGCAATTGGTAGGTAGAGTAAGGTTGGAAAATTCCCGAGCGAGATTCGTACCATCTGCACATATTTTATTTGAATTGGATGAGTCAGCTCAATGACTTGAATGTGATTTCATGTATTGGAGTAAATACAATAGACTAGGAATTAGGAATCAAATAAGTGTCGAAGAACAAAATCAAAACCTTTAGGGAAGATAGTATATGAAATCAGTAAAAGTTTTTACCCTTTGCTCATCGATTAAGACAATAACTACTTGATGCTAAGCTGCATATTGGTATAAACTCATTAGAGAAACAGATAGAATTAATACCTAATAATTTCAAGAAAATGACATTGTTTAGAAGCATCTATGCTTGGTGTGACGAGTTAGTTAGAATTCATTCCAATTTACTTGAACCAATAAATTTTTCTTTGCATTTAGTGAATTTTGAAAGATAAGTTGACTAAAAAAAGGGTCATCTTCCTTGCACAAAACAAAAAGTGAATTTTTTTTTTCTTAAGCCAAGTAATTTGAGTCTTAAAGCTAACCTTGCCATTAAAAAAATGCTTGTTATGCATGAATATTCGACAACAGCTAAGTCATGAATTAATACACTGAGTTTCGGACCTTGAGTTAGAGATTCTTGATATCACAAGGACCTCACCCAGGACCCCACCCAAAATAACGGGACCGGTCCTCACATACTCCTTCCATTTAAGCTTCGATATTCTCGTAAGATTAAGGCTTCAAATTTATTCAAATCTAATCATATATGGTCGGATACTTTCTAATACTATTTGTAACAATTCAGAAATTTATCCAAAATGGCTATACATAAAGTATTATTTAATTTTTTTGATTTTGTATAAGTACCCAAAATCTATTCAGTGAATAACTAATGTGGTACTAAACATATTCGGTTAGACCAAATCTATCGCTGAGCTGGTCAACTGCGAATCAATAATGCTCCTTTTTTTTTTTCTTCTATTTTTTAAATTTATTTTTATCCACCGCAGAGATCATGGATGTGATCCAACTGACACGCATGAAATGCTACCTTTGCACGTCTCCGGTTTGACTTCCTATTACCTACCATCTTTGGACCAGATCGGAATGCACCGAATTAACACCCAAGCACGTGCACTGTAACATAAATTAATTGAGAGAATTCTTAAGTTTACTCTTCCGATCCCACGTCGAGCAAACTGATCGCCGCAGAAAAAAAAAAATAATAATTTCAAAACTTTATTTTATTTTCAATTAAAATAAATATAGTTTTTATTAATAGTTAGGAGTATTTGTTAAAAAATAGTATTTTATGAAGATGTAGGAATAAATATAAATTTTAAAAAGATATTTACGTAATTAAAATTTAGAAGGGGATTTATGAGAAGAAAAACCCTAATTCTTTTTTGACATATTTATGCGACAAGTTAATGCATGTTCCAAGATCTAGTTTTGGACGAGAGGTTTGGGAAGAGCAGGACTCCAAGCCGAGAGAGACGAGCGGAATCTCTCCATCAGTTCAGTATATTTATATCACTTCCATCCGCTCCCATCCCATCCTAATTGCGTCGCATGTAAGAAAATTTGGTATCTATCTCAGAGAAAAGAAGAGGGGGGAGAAGACAAGAAGAGGAGGCCATGGGATGCTCGTTCTCGGGGCTGAACGCCTTCTACGACGCCGTGGGCGCGGGCGGCGATGTGTGGATCAACGAGAACCGGTTCCGGGTTTTGAGGCAGCTCGGCGAGGGGGGCTTGTCCTACGTCTACCTCGTCAAAGAGGTCGTCTCCGACGGCGCGGGGCTCGCCAGGAAGAAGTCCATCGACCCTTCGCACATCTCAGGTCCGGCCGCCGTAGATCCGATCCCTGTTTCTTGGCTGCATTGCCCCGGTTCTTGCTTGATGCCGGATTTTTTTTTTCTCATCCAAAATTAGATCCTTGAGTCCAAATTCGAGATGTTAGGTTTTTTTTTTTTGTTTCTAATATTGGTTTCTTGATCTTCTGGTTTTTAATGACAGTCATTTTCTTGCTCGTTTTAAGTCGATCCCGTGACATTTATTATCTTTTTCTTTGAATTCCTCTCAGATTTTCCGTTCCAATCATAGTTTGAGAAATTTGGTTTCTTTTTTCTTTTTCTATAATGTGAAGAATGCGTTTTCTTTATTATTTTTTTGAGTTGCATAATTAAAGGAGATCTTTGAATCCGTGAGCATTTGATTCGACCGTGTGGTTAAAAATTTTCTTGAATCTTGTGCTAAAGGATGATTTTTTTTTTTTTCTTTTTGCTTAACCTTTAGCAAGATTCTTGATTTTCCTTTCTTACATTTTTCTCTTTTTTCTTTCTTCCTCGTATATTCTCCAATGCTCATTGATTCGAGTTGAGTTTTGCTTCCACTACTACTATTTGAGGCATGTGTAACTTTATTATATAGATTCATGAATGTTATTATGATAAGATCTTCCTGCCTCTATCGAAGTAGAGGCTCTTGGGTCTCATAATAGAGAATGTCGCCGTTTTGTTAATTTGAAACATGTTATTAATACCTCTTCGAATTGTTACTCTTATTCTTGTGAGTTAGGCTGGAAACAGTTTTTTCTTTGTTAATGTCGAATACAATGTTGGTCCCAGTAAGCCATGAAGATTCTCTTGTTCTTTTCCTTCTTCTCTTACAGGCTGATGAAAGTTTGTCACGTCTTTTGTAATATCTAAGCTGATAATGTGACTGGAAGGATAAACAATACTAAGATAATGTCAAGGTCTGAATGTCCCATGGCAACATGCCGTTTGGAATGGATTAGTCACTATGATTTACAGAAAGTACCACATGAGTACATATCAGCACAGCTACATGTATCTTGTAGATGCATATCCTTGAGCATACCGATAACAGAAGCTAGGAATCCCTTTTAGCTATTATACTGCAAACTTGGAATTTTAATCCTATTCGGCTACTAAATCTGAAGAATTATATGATTTTGAAATAAATTATAATTTTCCTTTTAATAATTGCGTACCTAATGCTTTGAATACCTCAACAAAGACATTAGTGCATGCGAGGTCACAGTATGAAAAAGATAAAGATAAAGATGCTATTTTTGCTGGAGTTCTTGTATAATTGGAGTGAAAGGACAGGAGAATCTGTATGGATGTTGAAATAGATAGTTCATGCTAAGTAATAGTACCTACACAACCTCAAGAAATTTCTGGAAATTACAAGGTGCTGTTTTTCTTAGAGTTGTTTGCACCTTAGACATTCACTGATTCCTTTTTGAATTCCTACTGGTTTATGGATTTTGTTTGAGGCCCACTTGCAATTTCCCTGCCAAAGTGCATGATTTGGTTTTTCTTAGACTGCACAGCATCGTATCATATCACATGAATTTTTTTTGATATTCAAATTTCTTCAAGAGTATTTTGGTGCTACTTTCGTAGCAAAATTCATAGTGGAACATAAATCAAGAAAATAGATTGTTGATGGTCATGTTTTATACATCTTAAAATGCATTAACTAAAGTTAAATAGGTTTGAGTACTTATAAACCATAAATCAAATAAGCCTGCCATAAATTAAAGAAGCCCATCGATCCTGTTATTGAAAACTGTCCATTTGTATCCACTCAATTCATACATAAAAGCCCTCCAAATAATTTGATATTTGTCTTCAAGTCATTATAAGATGTTGCAGACCACGACTAAGGTGTGGATTTGCAATTTAGATGGCATCCAATGTATCCTGCAGCTGTAAATCATATCCGTAGAACTGTGGCTAAAGTTTGGATGATATGCAGTGCAGAGTTAGAATATCTCCTCCACATAGGGAGATCAATCTTAATTAACTTGGATGGTATTTGAACTCACCCTGGGATCTTCTCCCATGGAACTATCCAACTAACAAAATCCCCCCTCCCTGCCAAACCAAAAGAGAAAAAAAGAAAAAAAGAAAAAAAGAAACAGAAGAACATTTCATGGCTTTCAAATACGCCAATCTCCTAGTTATCACTTCTATATGATAGCATGTGCAATTCACGTGGCTAATTTGATGGTAAGGATATTTGATGGGTGGTATTATTTCTTAGGTTATATGATTTGGTAAAGCCAAACCCATTTTGGCTTATTTTGTTTGCCTCCCTCTCTTCCTCTCTCTTTCTCAAACATTATTCTGATACAGACAAGATCAAGAGGTTGTATTAATCAAAGGACTGTACTTATGCAGGCTCTGTGGCAATGTTCAGCCTCACTTAAGTTTCTTGCATTATGCAATAGAAACATGTCATTTCATTTCTTAATGTGATATTTTTGTGTAATTTCTAAAGTTAAGTATACACCACTTAATATTTTTTTACCTGTCATCTCATCAGTTCAATGGTAGATGTGCTAATGTTATTCCAGATCTGAATTTTCTTCAGATGATGGAACATATGTTATGAAGAAAGTTCCCATCCAAAGCGAGGAGCAGTTAAAGTTGGTTAGGGAGGAGATCCGTGTTTCATCCCTATTTAATCATCCTAATCTGCTTCCCCTTCTTGATCATGCGATTATTGCAGTTAAGGTACTCCAATTTTATTTCTTTTGGAGTCATTTCTATTAAACTATCCTGTACTGTTATGCTTCTGAAGAAGCAAATGTGCGTGTTAATTATGTAGATAGATCTGTATGTTGTCCTTGAAATTAGGGGTAAGCCATGGTATTTATATCACGTAAAGTGTCTTCTTATCCTCTGTATGTCAATGTCTTGTAGTAATGAAACCTAGCAATCAATCTCTAGCATCACAGTTTTGCTTTTCTGCAAAATTGATGCTTCACATATTTAATGACATTTATACTATCTATATGTTAGCAACTTTATGTATCCTACTTTCACCTTTTTCTTTATTATATGATAAATCTTCACCAACAAATCTTCTGTCTTTTTGGTATAATTTTAGTGCATGACATTGTTCATCTTAAAACTGTACAACTGGTAACATTTTTTTTTGTTAATCTCTTCGCATACTTAATGACTTATTTATTTTATCTATATGTTAGCATCTTTATGTATCCTACTTTCACCTGTTTCTTTGTTATATGATATATTTTTAACAATAAATCTTCTGTCTTTTTGGTATTATTTTAGTTTATAACATTGACTCTTCATCTTAAAAGTGTACTATCTGATAACATTTTTTCTTTTTTTTTTTTTGGAACTCCCATGTTTTGAGAGACAGGTTGATTTTTTCCTTTCAGATGACCAGCATTTTTACCATCCCTCTTTTTCTTTGGTGTGGAAACTCTCGCTCTTTATGCCTAACGGTTCAAAAAATAAAAATAAAAAATACTGCATATGATACTGGTTCCAAGTGGTAATGCTAACAAAAAAGAATATATATTAACCAAGTTTCTAAGCACTAGAATAGTATGAATAGATATTCAAAAAACCGATAACGTGAAAAATAAATATGAAATATTGAAAACTGTGAAGGACTTTTTTTTAAAAAAATACATAATTAACTCTACTTGGAATATAAGTGCAGAATCAGTTCTAACGATTATGAACATTAGAGTCCAAACTATTTGTTTTTTATCATACAATATGTAGTAAATTTTCCAAAATATGTTTGTAGATCTTGTTTAGATATTTGAGAACAGGTATGCTACTTATAAATTGCTCACTTTTGGAAACATATTATAAAGTCTTTAATGAAAAAAAAAATACTCAATGTTTTACCAGTTATTTGTACATAAGTGTCATACCAATCTAATCCTTATGCTTAAACATGTTCTTCATATAAAGCTCTGAAACATATAACCTTTTTAAAATACAGTAATACAATAAATTGATTTTGAAGTGACACTACATGTTGCTGGTAGGTTACTAAATCAAGTGTAGATCTCCTTATGAATCTTCCTTTCCTTTTTTCTCTTATATTATATCTACATCTTTCACTTTTCTAAGATTATAAAATGCATCTAACTGAATAAAAACCATGTATGTTGCTCATAATGTTTTAGGTAGGGCTTATAGAAGTTCGAATCATCTCACATTGACAGATCTAGAATGGCCTTCAGGTTCGTATGGTTGATACCACTTATAAACCAATCCTATGTGGCCCATGATGGAAACAAATCCAGTTAGGGGTGATAGCACTCCAAATCACCTGTTGTGAATTTGGCCTGTTAGTTTTTTCCTCCATGCTATGTGTCTTCCTAGGAACATTTTGGGCCAGTCCTTGCTTAATTTGCAGGATAGTGAATTTATAGGGGATTTTCTATCCACTCAATGCCCATTTCTTACCATAACAACAATTTAGTTTTGCCATGCCACTTGAAGGGTATATCCTACCATTAGCATACTCCTTTTAGCAAATATTTTCTTCTAAATCATTTTTTTTACCAATAATGGGACTAGCTTTGATGCTTTTATGCGAAGTAGCATATCTATGTTTTAATTCTTTTTTGCTGAAAATAATTGATTCTTGAGTAATAAAATAATAAAAAATGTCTTATATTTATAATTAACTACTATGCAACAAACTGCCTGACTATTTCCTGTCACATATGGAAAAAATAGAGGATTATCATTATGCTGAAAGCTGTTCATTAATCAGTCATTTTATTGGTGACTTGGATAGAAGGCTTGGAGCAAAATTTTTGAAAATCTAAACCTTATTATCATACCTTACATAGATGTCATTGCTTGCCATGTGGTAATTTAGTCATTGAATAAGATTCCCAGAATACTTGATTATAGCATTATTTAAAAAGCGCATTTTTGCTGTCTCTCTCTCTAGTCTTAGTAGTACTGGTGCTCTTTAGTCTCTCCAGCTCCCCCTTTCTGATGTCTGTGGGTGCAAATTAACATTCGATCATTTTTTTGTCAATTTTAGCATAAGAAAAGATATTAATTTAGGAATCAAATTTATGAAGCATAGATAGAAGGACATTACTGCTGTGTTTTGAATAGTGACATTGGAGGGTCAAACTTTTCTGATTAAAAATGATGTTCTTGCTCTATAATTTCTCTGTACCCACTTGAAATTGTTGTTGTATTCTTGGTTTCACATAGCCATTTGAAGTACTGCTATTTTGCCAACTATCCACTTTATAACATTAGGAGTTATATAAACATATTTTCTGTACCTTTTTGTTTCGAAAGGTTTCGAAACTCTACTTCTGAATGGGTTATTATATGCTTTAGCATCCAATAGCATCAGAATTTTTGTAACATGATAATGATATAAGAATTCTTTTTATGAATTGTTCTACGCATCCAAACTAATCGTTGATTGTGTTATATAATGCATAACTGAGCAAAAGAGCTGTACATTTTCTAAAGTTCCAAAAATGTTTTTCTTTTTTTTTTTTGCTACTGATCAGCTATCATCTATAATTTTACTATGTTGATAACATTCTCCATGATAGTTAAAAGACTCTTTCTCAGCATCCATGTTCATAATTTGGAAGGATCTTCTGTTGTAGTGATTGAGGCGAAGAAATCATTTACTGTCTTAGAAGCTCTGTCATGTTAGTTGCACATGCAGACTGAGATTCGGCCTTTTTATTATGGTACTCTATATACTAGTTTCTCTGTGATTTTTATTATCATAGATGTAATTACTAGTCACTGTGCTTTTCTAGGGTGCGCAACAAGGATCACAGAATCGTGAAGCTTATTTACTGTTCCCTGTTCATTTGGATGGAACTTTACTCGATGTTACTAAAGTTATGCAAGCAAAGATGGATTTTTTTCCAACAATCACTGTTCTTCAGATATTCCGACAGGTATGCATCCATCAATATCCTTCCTTTTGTGCAGTTGTTGTTGGCTGTGAAAATACTATATCTTATTAGTTTTATAAATTTAAAACAGATGTGCATGTGCGCATGTTGTCAAATACATTATATTATGTCATAATTATTTCTTTCATTTTTTTTAAATGGCCCTTGTGGATATACTATCGTAAGTTTACTTGCATTCTTTCTTGTACCCTCGATTCTATCCATCATGATCCACTGGATGAGTTAAAATATGCTAGTTCTTTCACTAAAGAAGAAAACAAAGACACAAGAAGAGCTTATTTCCTCTTTTAGGACATATAGGAGTTTCACCATGGATAAGTAGGATTCTTTAAGTGCTTAGAAAATTTTGGAATAATAGGGAACAATCAAAAGAATGAAAGAGAATATAGAAATATCTAGAAATACAGTAAATTGTACGTATTATAATGTATTTGTAGAATGCTATTTATATGTCGAAATCAGATTTTAAGTGAGAAAAAAAGCACTTTTAGGGCCTGTTTGGGAAGTTCCTGCTGGATCCGGTGGGACTGGAGGGGGAGAGAGCGTGGGATGGGGGAGAGAGGGAAGGAGCAGGAGAGGGAGAGGGCAGGGGTTTGCAAGGCCCGGTCCCGATTGAATTGAAAAATAGGCCTCTCAAGGTCTTTTTTTTTCAAAAAAAAAAAAGAAATCCTGCTGGGATCAAGCGCATGATCCCCTGCAATCTTTCTCTCCCTTATCCCGCTCCTGCCCTTCCTCCCCTCAGTGCACTCTCTCTCCATCTATCCATCGGATCTGGCAGGGTTTTGCCAAACAGGCCTTTAAGCTGCTTTAGGAGGGATTATCTGTGCTGTGCTAAAAGAAAGGTTTCACTAGATCTACATAGTTCTGCAGGGTAATCTTTTCCAAACATAAAAGAAGTGTTGATGTTTGTATCATTATAGGGTTCTTCAAAGGTCTCTTCCTAATTTGTGTGTACAATTTATGCTGCTGATGCACCGAAATCTGCAACCTTGTAATGCTTCCACATTGGTTCTCCATTAACTCAACGTGTGCATGTGTCCTAATTATTTATTCATAATGCAGAGCAGTTATTCCTGACAACTATTTTATTGTCATAATGACTGGATAACTGTTGAACTTGTAGCCTTCTCTTTTAAGTTAATCCACGTTTAGCTGGTACATATCATGATTATGTGAAAATGTTGTCTTTCTTGTTTCTATATAAACTGGTACATAGTTACACAAGGATCAGCTGATTTATTTTAAGAAAATGATTCAACATACTCACGAGTATTTTCCTTCTCATATAAAATAACTCATTTTTAATTTATTGTGTATACTTCATTAAGAATGTAAGCTTGAGATAGGAGGGAAGTAGGAGAGATGTGGTGTACTAACAGAATAACATTTCAGTCTTTGGAAAGGCAAGATGTGTGCTGTTATGCTCAGTTAGAACTCCAAAATTAGCTGAGATCAAATGCTGAGGTAGAGTGGTAGACCACTGCTAAACAGATCCTCACTTTGTTTCTAAAGGGGATAATTAAGATTTAGTATTCCAAAATTATTTTTCAAATTATTTGTTGAAACTTGTCATGTTGACACTAGAATCTCGAATACAAAAACGGAAATATTGGAGACTTATCATCTCTAAGTTCTAATGAACTAATCAGCTAACTTTTGTTGCAAAATTAGTGCTAGCAGCTATAGATTTTTCTAATGTGAGACTAATGGTTGTGTGCTTTCAGTTCCAGCCTGGATGTACAGTCAAGAATTAGCTTTGAAACATAAAATTCCATTTATTTGGACATGACTGCTTTTTCTTCCCCTGCATTTTTACCTTGTTCTTTATACTTCTTCATTACTGTAAATTTTGCTGTGTTTTCTCCCAATTAGCTTTTCGTACATGGATAAAGATGATATGCTAGTTAACATAGTTCAATATATAGCTTTGTGCAGGACTGAAGCACATGCACAGTTTTGATCCTCCATATGCTCATAATGATGTCAAACCTGGTAACATTATGATAACACATCGAAAGGGACAACCACCTCTTGCCATTCTAATGGATTTTGGAAGCACTTGTCCTGCAAGAAAAGAAATTCGTTCACCTGCAGAGGCATTACAAGTACAGGTAAGAAACTCATTATTTCTGATTGTACAGTTATGTTTCTCCATGCCAGCAAATAATTTTTTTATCCTGTTATTACTAGTATATCAAGTATATATCATTGGTAATACTATTTTAAAATTATGTCTGGATGCTAAAGTATTATAAAAAACACTTATCCTGGAAAGTATTCTTTTATTTTAGTGATTTTATTAGACAACTATTATTTGGTGTCGATGAGTCATGAGAAAGATGAAGTGGCCAATGTATGGAGATGCAAAAGTTGGTTGAGGAGCTGTACATTTTGTGTTCCAAGAGTTTCAGTCTTTCAGAAGTAGGAAATAACTTTTGCCCGCTAGAGGATGCTAAGCATTGGGAGTGCCAATGAGCATGAAGGTCTCACCCTATTAGCATCTCTGTGACAACTAGTTTAAAGTAGTATTTTCCTGAAATATGTCCTTGGCTATGAGATATAAGAAGACAAAGACACCATAATGTCTGGGAGTCATGTATGGCTGTTGCATCACAATTCTTCATGTCACTCATGTATAGAGTGCTATGATTCACTGATCAAGCGGGCCCAAGACATCGAGTATCATGATTTTCAACATCTAATTGCCTAAAAACTGAAGATTAAATACTGTACGGAGTTCATACTTATGCATCAAATCGACATGATATTTTATTGATAACGCAAGAAGACTTAGTGTGCCAGATTACATGATGGGTGACACAAATGAAAGTGTACATTATTGATCTTGAGTTATACATCTCAGTGGTAAGCTTGATATACATTGTTGATCCTTTCCTATCAGCTTTTGGGTCAATTGGTTAGTTAACGTGGTACAAAAGCTCAGGCTAGTTGTAGGTCACAAAGTTTGAATCGCCTTCGTGCTGGTTATCTATTTATTTTCTCGGACGTCATCCTGCCCCCAGTCTAGCCCATGTGCACGATCTGGGCTGAACATTTGTGGGGTGGGGGGTGGGGGTGGGGGGGTTTAAATCTCTGAAATTTTAAGGATGTCTCAAGTTTGAATGTAGAAGCCATAATTTTCTCACCAAATAATTTTGTAGTCTAGAATGATATAATGTGTTTTCTTAACTTGGATAGTTTCCTTTTTTTTTTTAAGATTTTGGCAATTTTCTTTTGTTAATAATATTATGCACTTTTATAGAATGGTTTCACCCATCAAAATTGTATTACATAATAGACCCAGAGATTCTTGACAACACGTTGTAACTTTGATAAATTATGTAGTACTGGCTTAATTTACTTAATTTTCTAAGTCTTTTTATTTTTGTGGATGTTCTTTATTATTTTTGCATTGGAACATCTGATATCAGATTTCACCATCAAAGCCGCCAAAATTTAAACTCATTCAGGCCAACCTAAACAACCAAAACAGAGTTTCTAAATGTCATGATTAATTATTAGTTCTCAGACAGTAGGGTTAATAGATATTTGGTGCATTTTTTGAAGCTTAAACTTCTAAGTTTTTAGAAGAATATTTGGTAACTGAATCTGCATAATCGATTTCAGAGATGCAGGAAATAGACATATTGCTAAAGTTCTGTTGCATATGTAGTTCTATAGATTGTCTTTACAAGCATTTACAAGAATTATTTTTTTTTGTTTGTATATGGAACTGCTTTTTCAGCAACAGAAGATATGTTAAACTTGTTATTTATTTATTTTTGTATATTTTTGTCTAGGAATGGGCTGCTGAGCACTGTTCTGCACCCTTCCGAGCTCCTGAATTGTGGGACTGTCCAAGCCATGCTAACATTGATGAGAGGACAGATATATGGTCTCTCGGATGTACCTTGTACGCAATAATGTTAGGATATCTTCTCATCTGACTATGCTTTAACTTTCTGCACTTAATTTTCTTAATTATGAGGTCAACTTTCCTAGCTATGCATGTACCAGAATCATTGTTTTGCACATATTCATTATATATATAATTTCATAATTACCAATATGCAACTTTAGATTTTTGGCTTTTGTAAATTGATTGTGTTGATGAGGCTTAATTATTGAAAGCAAATCATATATGATTGTTTTAATCCTTGAAGCTACGGAAGAATGTCTATGTATAGAAACATAAGCACCCAACATGTAATTGTTTGATGGAAACTAATAATTTATATTCTCTCTCATTTGCAATTGCTAATGTGCCTTCATGTTGTAAGGAAATTGTAAAGCATTTACATTGACTCTGCATTGCCCTAAATGTATAAGTGATGCATACACAAATCAACAGAATGATTCCTTCAAAAAAAAAAAAAACAACAGAATGATATCAAAAGCTATATAATGTGTAAACGAGTAGTAACAGGGATAATTAATACTCGATTGATAGGAACAAAAACAGAACAAAGCTGGTTGTCATGATAGATCTCTATATATATTCCTTGTTTCAGCTTCTCTAATTACATGATGCTGGATAATGGATATGCTATGTATATTTTGGTAAAATTAGAACTGTACATGTGGCTGAGTTTCAAAATAGCTCACAGGGGGTCAATTAGGAGCTTGTTTGTACAATGTGGATGCAATTCCTATAAAGGTGATGCTGTAACACTAGTGAAACAGCGCACATAAAATTTGTGGGGTGCTTGGCTTATGGTTGTACATGATGATATCTTTTTGTATGGTCAAGGGATATCTTCTATGTGGATGAGAATAACAGTAGAATGGTATGTGAACATGGTTGGGACTTTCCAACTGCAGCTGTGCATTGGGAATCTCTTTCCATTTTAAAGGTGATTGTAAGAAGATCACATGATGTTTTGCATGTATGCACAGGATATTATACGAACATGGTAGCCTTTAACAAATTATTTGCTCAAAAATACCTCATCATGCTTTTTTTTTCCGCACTAGAAGTGCTTCCTAAATCTTGTTTGGTTTTTCTACGGGTCCGTCTTAGATGGAGGTACATAGGGTGGTGCGGATTTTGTTAATCGGGACTCGTCTGTTAGGGTTGTGGCTGCTGGGGGCAGTCAACTCTTCGACATATCGGTTCCGAGTGCGGAGCTGCAGGCCGCTTGGGCGGGCCTTCGTCACGCCCAATGTATCTTACATGCTAGTTTCATTGTCTAGGAGGGGGACTCGGCCACTGTCATCAGTTGGATCCGGAGGGGCTCTAGGGGCAACGGTTGCGCCCACCCGTTGCTGTGAGACATCTGGGCTATGGTGAGGGATGGCGGGGCTTTCAGGCCAAGCATGTGTTCCGTGAAGCTAATGGGGTTGTGGAGTGGGTGGCTTCTTATGTAACCAGCCACTCCGGTAGCACCCTGTGGGCTGGTGACGGGGAGTTGCCCTTGGCACTCCGAGGCATTCTGTTTTTTGATTTTATTGGGTGCATCTGTACTTGTCATGTATGATTTACCCACCTTAGCAAAAAAAAAAAAAAAAATCTTGTTTGGTTTTCATATTAAAAGCTCTAGCTTCCTAGGTTATCAGCTCTTGGACCCTGATCATTCAATTCTATTGTTCAAAATTTATCACTCATAATAGCTCTGCACAATGGTGGTCCGAACTGCTGTAATTGAACATCCCCCATCAGATAGGTAATTCTAATATTTGTTTTTATTAATTTTCTGTTATCGTTTGTAACTATTGATGAAAAAGTTTAAGAAAGGACAAATATACTCTGTCCAGTGGTTAGAAATTATAGTTTATTGATGAGAACTAGTCCATTGCTCTCCCTCATCTTATCTTTCAATCTTGTAACATATGAATCTGTTATAGCATCATCCAATCAGATCTCGAATTCCATGCACAACATTCTGTAGATTAAGCAGAAGGATGAATTCTTCTAGATTTTATATGATGCTCTGACATTATGAAATGCTGGTCCTCGCAGGTATGGCTCATCTCCTTTTGAGTATGTACTTGGTGAATCTGGAGGAAACTTACAGTTGGCTGGTATGAATGCACAGATAGAATGGCCTTCTGGTCCCGACCCCCCTTATCCTGAGCCCCTCCATCAATTTGTGGTTTGGATGCTTCAGCCTCAACCTGCAATCCGGCCTAACATTGATGATATCATCTTTCATGTTGACAAGCTCATATCAAAGTACTCATCTTGAGCTCAATGGAAAATGCTAGTTGGGGCCATATTTATGTAAGTTATAGTGCATCTTCTTTTTGCTATTCGACTTGTTAATTTGTTGGAAGCCATATTGTTATCCTCTCTTGTTAAGAAAATACAATTTTTTGTGGTTCTAAAAGAAATCATCAATTTAGCAACAGTTCTAGTTCTTGGCGCAGTATATGCCGGTTGTAATTATACTCATATTAAACAAGCCACTGTTAAAATAATGCAGCACACAATCTTGAGGATGCTGCTGGTTTTGTAATTAACAATTTGGTGAGCTTATGTAAAGTGAACTCAAAAGGCTGTATACAACGACAGAACATCTTGTAGTATTTTATGCCACTTTGTCTATGCATAATAAATTTCATGATGTTTAGTTTAGTAAGAGCTGAACGAACAATCTCTCTTTTCCCCCTCCCTTCCATGGTAAGGATTAGAGAATCAACTCCATGCTTTCTGTTTAATATCATTTATAGATCTCAGTCTTAGCTTTGGAACAATTGACTATGGGAAGGCAATGGCTGTGCAGGGTGGTGAGGTTTGGTCTATCCGGTTAATTTGCAGTATTTTGGAACTGAAGACTGCTATAAGAACAGCAAATTGCATGTTAGAAGCATGAATTGAACTGTCATGGAACTTTTTAGAAGCCATTTCATAAGGTAGTGAATGAAATTTCTTATCTAGCAAATAATATCACTGGTACAGTTAGTTGTTTGTTAAGTGAGACAAATTAAAGGCCGCTTGGTTAACCTAGGCTCAAGGGCTTACAATTTTCAGGCACTATAGCCCAGGCTAGCCTTTCATAACATGGGGAAGCTATTGACACGAAAATTGAGAGAATAAACAATAGTTCGTGGGTCGATAGAAGAAGTGCTTGCAAAAGAAGATTTCAAATATTTGTCGTCAGAGGAAAAAGTTGGCATCTTGCCTTGGATTAAAATTCCATGGAGGATGTGCTCCTATCAATGTAATTTTTGCCAGATTTGCAAAAGAGTGAAATATCTTAAATAGGGTCACCAAAAATGTTTTTCAACATTTCATGCCTAGGAGATCCTAGGGGCACTCGCTCTTGTTTTGATGAACTCATTGCAAATCTGAAACTAAGGCCAGATAAACTTATATGAAATCTAATCACTGGAATATAAGCACAATCATAACTAGAAATAAAATGTATATGTTCTAAAATATTTGGGAGATTGACTTTGCAATACATTATCATAGACAGATATTAAGGATAATATTACCCAAAAAATAAGTTCTGCAAGGATAATATAGTACCACCCCTTGTTAACCCTTCTTTGCAAATCCAAACCCTGTTTCTCACCACGCTCACAATACCTGTTTCACATTGCTCGCGTCATGCTTTATAATAAAATATGTTGGTGAAACTAAAATGCCTAATGCAACTATGAGGGGATTGCACATAATTTGAGGATACCTGGATCTGACCTGTGCCTGATTTGTTTTGGATTTCCACAAGAACCCAAGTACCATATCGAAACATAATACCTAATTAGAAATTTAGAATAGACATTGATCTAGCTAAAATTGAACCTGATCTGATTATTTCTGATTGCTCCTAAGAATTTGTTTAAAGACCGGATCTAAATCTGGATACAAATAAGACCTAATTCAACCCGCGAACATAGTTGATTAAGCTGAACTTGGACCCAACCTAATCGATTGTTTGTGATTCGCATTATTTATATTTAAAATGTAAAAAAATACACCTTTTTGCTCCTCACTCTAATGTGTGTGTGTTTTTTTTTTGGTACAATAGCAGCGCATACAGCACGTGTGTAAGTACAA